>NW_006299260.1:149719-159089 GCF_000327345.1 Myotis davidii | reverse complement strand
CTCTGGATGCCCCCTCCACTGAGGAAAGCAAGCCTCAGGTTAGTTTCAAGCTGTCTGGCTGCCGGCTGCCATGTTGGCTGACAGTTAATTTGCATATCTTGCTGATTAGCCAATGAAAGCGTAGCGTAGGTACGGTTAATTACCCTTTTTGTCTTTTATTAAATAGATAGATATCACATTGATTTCTGACATTAAGTCACAAAAACTATATGATATCTGCCTGGTTTTTCTCTAGGTCAGTGATGGCGAACCTTTTGAGCTCGGCGTGTCAGCATTTTGAAAAACCCTAACTTAACTCTGGTGCCATGTCACATATAGAAATTGTTTTATATTTGCAACCATAGTAAGACAAAGCATTATATTTTTGAGACTTATTTTATATATTTAAATGCCATTTACCAAAGAAAAATCAACCAAAGAAGTGAGTTCGCGTGTCACCTATGACACGCATATCATAGTTTCGCCATCACTGCTGTAGGTGCTTATTTTTGGATCCTAGCCATAGTGATGAAGTTTAGTAGCCATAGGAAAACACTACAAGTAGTTGTTCTGGTTGACAATCAATATCAACCATCAGGCACAAGAGGGAAGAAGCCTTCAAATGCATTCAGTCCAAGCCATTGAGTCACCCCCTGCAGGTGATGTCCTGTGTAGCAGACATAGGCTATTCTTACTGAACCCTGACAAAATAGCAAAAAAAAAAAAACACAAAACTTTATTTTTTTAAGCCACTGAACTTAGGGTGGTTTGTTACCTTGTCACAGATGATGACTAAAGTAATCATTATTTTAACACATATGACCTGAATTTTAGAAAGAAAAATTAATTGGGTTTTCCAAGGTTCACATAGTAACTGATAAAGATAATGGATTTAAAGTGAAATTTTATAATTTTACACACTTTATGTATATCATAATTGCTTAATATCACACAGGACCTTAATAATATCTGCAGTGCAATTGCCAGCAATATGCTAATGACAAACCTGGGGCTACAGAAAAGTTAAGGCAAATTGTCCAAATTTGCACATTTTGTAAGTGACCATAACCCAGATTCAGATTTGCTAGCCTCCCTCCAAAATATATTTTCTTTACCATTACACAATCTATTTTTATCACCACTCCCTCTTTCCATTAATCCATGTCATCTTGACAGCTCTAGGATTGTAAAAGTTTAAGACAAGAATAGAATTATAATTGGTTTAGTAGTCTAAAAAAAACACAGGTTCTCTAGAAAAAAATACACATATTTACACAAATATATACATTTATTTTTTCAGACAATTATAGACTGCTTTGAAGCCAAAAGATTTAAGTGTAGGTTTTTAGGAAGTTCAGCATCTCTTCTTTACACTATAAGTGAAACAGATTTTTAATGCATTGGCAATGGAAGGAAATCTATACTATAATGACCAAAAATAAAGAAATTGATGAATTATTATAAGTAAAGCAGAGATAAAATAATAATAAATTTAGTTTCATCAAGATACATTAGAGAGTTTCCTGATCTGAATAATCATATGAATAACATTTTTCTTTTTATACAACTTTAAATAACTAGGGGCTCAGTGCATGAATTCGTGTACCTTGAAAGGAAATGTGGGCTGCAAGGCTGTGGTAGGCACAGGGGTGGGTCTCAGCCCCTTCCGCCACAGCCCCCAGTCCCTTGTCTGCCTGCAGCCTTGCTCCCGCCACCACTCCCATACACTGATGGCACTGGCCCCGCTCACACCTGCTGAGAGTACAGAGCGACTAGGGCCGGTGTCAACAGTGGATGCAAGTAGGGCCAGTGCCATCAGCGGGTGCACGTGGTGGCTGCTGCCCAGATTGCCCCCGAGGAGCAGGAGAAGGTGGAGAAGGTCTCACGGGAGACCAGGGACAGCAGCCATCACTGCACCCACTGATAGTGCCAAGTGATTGGGACCAGTGCCAGGCACGTATAGTGGGTGTGAGTGGCGGGTGGGACAACAGCATGTGGGAGCAAAGAATTTTCAATAACTACCAGAGACTCGCCCCAATGATAGTGACCAGCACCCTACCTTGGCCTGGTGCCCCTGCTCACCTGCTCCACCATCCTGCCTTGGCCAACACCTGCCATGTTCCACACATGTCCCCTGGAGGTCAGCACACATTATAGCAACCAGTTGTTCAGTTTTTCCAGTTTTTCCTCCATTCAGTCTATTTGCATATTTGCCTTTCATTATATAGGATACCCTTTAATAATGTGGCTGGCTCTAAAGCCTTCTTTATATTAAAGGTATAGCATTTCAGTGTTAATTATGTATCTGATGATTTTGGTGTTGGGTCAAAATATTGATACTTAGGAGAATTCAAATATAAGATGCTAACTAGAGTGTTTAATTATAAATAAAATATTTAGGTGTAAAAAATCCAATGAAATTTCAGAAAAAAATAGAAAAAATAATTCCTGTTGCAATTTGCAACAAAAAGAATAAAATACCTAGAAGTAAATTTAGCAAAGGAAATAATACCTATATACTGAAAAATACAAAGCATCATTAAAAGAGACAGAAAAAAACATAATGAAATGGAAAGATCTTCTATGTTCATTGATTGAAAAAATCAAGATAGTTAAAATCTCCATATTATCTAAAGCAACGTACAGATTAAATGCAATCCCCATCAAATCCCAATGACAGTTTTTAATAAAATAGAACAAAAACAATCATCATGTTTATATGGACCGCAAAAGACCCTAAATAGCCAAAACAATCCTGAGATAAAAGAACAAAGCTGGGCCGAAGCCGGTTTTCTTCAGTGGATAGAGCGTCGGCCTGCAGACTTGGGGGTCCCGGGTTCGATTCCGGTCAAGGGCATGTACATGGGTTGTGGGCATATCTTCAGTGGGAAATGTGCAGGAGGCAGCTGATCGATGTTTCCCTCTCATCGATGTTTCTAACTCTCTATCTCTCTCCCTCTCTGTAAAAAATCAATCAAATATATTTAAAAAAAAGAAAAGAAATCAAAGCTTTTTTGTAAAAAAGAAAAAGAAGAAGAAGAAGAACAAAGCTGGAAGTACACATTATAAGACTTCAAATTTTAATATAAAGCAATGATAATCAAAACACCATGGTATTGGGAGAAAAACAGATGCACAGACTAATGGAACAGAATTGATAACTCAAAAATAAAACCACAGATATATGGGCAAATAATTTTCAACAAAGGAGTCAAAAACATACAATGGAGAAAAAGCCTCTTAAATAAATGATACTGGCAAAATTGGAAAGCCACATGCAAAACAATGAAACTAGACTACAGTTTATCCTTATATACAAAAAATAGCTAAAATGGATCAAAAACCTAAATATAAAACCTGAAACAATAAATTATATAGAAGAAAACATAGGTACTAAACTTATGTGCTGGTGGGTGTTTCTTGGCATCTAGAAGGGTTCAGGAATCTGGAGAAGGTGCTGCAGCATAAAATCCAACACACACAAAATACCTAAATAAAAAACGGGCAGAGAACTTGAACAGACATCTCTCCCAAGAAGACATATGCATATTATGCTTTTATTATTATAGATGCTCAACTTCACTAGCTATTAGGGAGATGAAAATCAAAACTATAATGAAATACCATGTCACACCTGTTACAATGAATATTATCAACAAAAGTAATGTGTTGGAGAGGTTGTGGAGAAAAGGGAACCCTCATTCACTATTGATCAGAATGTAAACTGATATAGCCACTAAGGACAACAGTATGGAGATTGCTAAAATTTTAAGAATAGAGTTATCATAGGACCCAGTAACCCCTCTTTTGCATATCTACCTGAAAATTTTGAAAATATCTGTTTGCAAAGATATTTTCACCCTTATGTTCATTGTAGCATTATTCACGGTGGTCAAAACATGGGAACAACCTAAGCATCTTTTTCTAGATGATTGCATAAAGTAGATGTGACAGAAATATACAATAAAATACTACTCAGCCATAAGAAAAAATACTGCCGTTTGCAACAATAAGAATGGACCTTGAAAATACCATGCCAAGTGAAATAAGTCATCAAAAGTTAAGAATCATATGATTTCAGTCACATGTGGGATATAAAACTGAATGTAACAAATGAACAAACAAGAAAATCAAAACAAGAAAAACAAAAAACTCATAGACACAGACAACAGAATGGTGGTTACCAGAGGAAAGGGTGGGTGGGAGGTAGTAAAGGGTATTTGTATGGTTACAGAAGATGATTTAACATTGGGTAGTGGGCACACAATTCAATATACACATCATGCATTATAGAAATGTATACTTGAAATCTATGTAATCTTATTAACCAACTAGAGGCTTGGTGCATGAAATTCGTGCACTGAGGAGGGGCGGGGTGTCCCTCAGCCCAGCCTGCACCCTCTCCAATCTGGGATCCCTCTCACAATCCAGGATTGCTGGCTCCTAACCACTCGCCTGCCTGCCTGCCTGATTGCCCCTAACTGCTTCAGCCTACCAGCCTGGTTGCCCCTAACTGCTTTAGCCTACCAGCCTGATTTGACACCTAACTGCTCCCCTGCCAGCCTGGTTGCCCCCAACTGCCCTCCCCTGCCGGCCATCTTGTGGCTGTGGGTGCCGTCATATTTGAGGGTGTGACAGTCAATTAGCATATTTCCTTCATATTGGTTGTTGGCACCGCCATCTTTTGTGATGGTGTGAGGGTCAATTAGCATAGTCTCTCTTTATTAGATAGGATGTTACACCAATAGATTTTAATTTTTTAAAAAAGCAGTATTTTTCGAGACAATTTTACTCAATGGATAGAGCATTGGCCTGAAGACTGAAAGGTCCTGTTCAATTCTGGTCAAGGGCACTTACCTTGGTTGCAGGCTCCATCCAGGCCCAAGCCCTGGTTGGGGCTCCTGCAAGAGGCAATCAATCCATGTGTTTCTCATGCATCAATATTTATCTCTGTCTTTCCCTCTCTTACACTCTTTCTAACTCTCCCCCTCTCTTTACTCTTTCTAAAAAATCAATGGAAAAATATCCTAAAATGAGGTTTTAAAAAAACAGCATGGCTCAGTAGTGTAAGAGAGCAGATTTTTGAAGTAAACAGCCTTCAAATCCTTGTTCTGGTACTCCCTAGAGGTAAGACCATAAGGAAATTAAAGCCTCTCTGCTTCTTATTCTGCACAGTGGAGCTAATAACAGTACTTACCTCTTGATATGTTGGCGGAATAAAATGAGTTAACACATGTAAAATGTTCAGAACAGTGACTGTCATGTAAGCATTTGTCATTATCTTTACTTATACAATATAATTTCAATAATTTATGTCTAAAAAGAAACTAAAATAATTACAATAAAATTTATCATTCACTTGTGGAGTATTAATCATTTTTTCACTTTTCTACATTGTTCTTAACTTATTTTATACAATGAGAACATATTACAATAAAATAAGAAAATACCACATTTTAAAAAAATTTATCTTTATAGTTCAAAGTATTACAGATGTCCCTCTTTTTCCCGCATTAACTCCTTCCCCACTCTCACAACTCTTCCCTTCCCCAAGCTTTCACCACCCTATTGTCTGTGTCCATGGGTTATGCATATATTCATATAAGTTCTTTGGTTAATCTCTTTCCATTCCCCCTTTCCTCTGAAATATGTCAGTCTGTTGAAAACACCACATTTTAAAAAAATTGTTGAAGTAATCAAAGGTAAATTTTAAATTGGAACTACTATTTTCTTAGCATCACACTTCCCTTCTTATAACTTTAATATAGAGATTGTCATATAAATATCCATATTTCACAAAAACTGTGTTCTTCTCAATAATGTATTTGGAAACATTGAAAACTCTGTCCATTAAAATAAAACCTCCTAGTGCTTCATTGTCAAAATAATAGCACTGATTGTTGGCAGTGCCCCAGATTGCAATTGCAATCTCAGGGACAAGCTTTGGATTATCTGGATCAGAGGTTATTAGCGGCATGTAGATATGAGAGGTATTGCAAATGAAGTTATATTCCAAATACTGTATAACAGTATATTATTCTAGCTTTCATCAGATTTTCAAAGTATTGACTACGGGTGGTGGGCTTATAATACAATCTTAGAATTGAACACTTAAAACCGTATAATCTTATTAACCAATATAACCCCAATAAGTTGAATTAACATTTTTTCTTAAATTCCAAAGTTTAAAAACTATTGGACCCTTACTTTCAGACTCATTTTTATCCAAATTCCATAAATGATAATTTATCTCTTCAGAAAATAATCAGGATGCCAAACATCTTAATTTTTTTTAAAGTAAGGTGTTATCAGGTTATCATGATTTTTTGTATGTTTATATATTCTTTCAATTTTCTATGAACTACGTGTTAACTTCATATTACAAAAAATAGTCATTTAACTAAATACACAATCCAGTATTTAATAGTATGTTTCCATTTTTATATACTTTCATCTCCTCTCTTCTTTGCCATCTCAGATGATAGAGACTTGGTGAAATACCTCAAATTTTAAAAAAGATAAATTAGGTGCAAACATGACAAATTGATTTTCTGTATCTTTCTTCTCATACCACCTCCTACCAGTAATAATTTCCCTTGGGGTGATGCTTACAGTTTCATTGTATTTCTATGGTTAGGAATCTGAGCTCTGGGACCAACATACCTGTAATATATTACCACGTCCACTACTGTTTTGCACTGTTTCAGTTTCTTTATCTGTAAAATAAACATAGTACCAACCTAATAAACTTATGGTTATCTATAATAATAAAAGCACAATATGCTAATTAGGCTGAACAGCCGAACAACCTTCCGGATGTCATTCCGGACATCCTTCTAGATGAAACCATGGTAGCAGGGACCAAGGCAGAGGTGGTTAGGGGCAATCAGGTGGGAAGGCGAGCAGTTAGGGATAATCAGGCAGACAGAGTGGTTAGGGGCAATCAGGCAGGCAAGCAGTTAGGAGCCAATGGTCCTGGATTGTGAGAGGGATGTCTGACTGCTGGTTTAGGCCCAATTCCATTGTGGGATTGGTCTGAAACCAGCAGTTGGAAATCCCCTGAGGGGTCCTGGGTTATGAGAGGGCACAGGTTGGGCTGAGCGACCCCGTCTCTCTCCCTCTCAGTGCTTGAATTTTGTGCAATGAGCCTCTAGTTGATAGAATAAAACCTATGGTTATTAACTAAAAACAATGTCAATGCCTGGGCATTGTAAGAACTCAATAAATATTCCCTTCTTATCTTCCTCCTTAAATCCTACCTATTGGGGTAACACATTATAATCTTTATTTTGCATTTTATATCTTCCTCTTTTTCATAAGTATACACTTATTTTTCTATAGCACAAAAAAAGTGAGAGGTTAAAGTTGGTGGTGCTCAGGCAGGCTAAATGGCCATCTCAGATGGTGATGAAAGAAAATTGAATTTATTTAAGGAAAAGGGGAAGGGAAATGAGGATATCCAAAGGGAAGGGCTACACAGAGAAATGGGGGCCTTGGCGACAGGTCCCGGGGTTAGCCCGGGACAAGCTGATGCTGTTACTGCTCCCTGGTTTCCAGTCTCCTGGGGTCCCTTAGAGGTTGGGGGATACGTACCTGGGGGGATATGTGCACAGGGGTGCTCTGTGGGGAGAGAACATACACAGGTCCTTTGTCCTGAGGGTATTCATCTCTTTCTTGCAGGTAGAAATCTTAGGGGAGGTCTCAGGGGAGGGTCTTAATAGAATATTCATCAGCTTTCCAGATGTGCTCTTTCAGGGTGGTGGTTTCCACTGCTTGGTCACTGCCAGGGCAGGGGTTCATTAGTACATGTAGCAGGTCCTGAGGTAGCCATGGCATCATTTGTCTGGTTTTGTTGCTTTTCTGGGCCTGGAGCTAAAACACAGCTCAGGCCTAGATGTTCTCTTTTGGGAGGAAAAGATCAGGTGTGTCTAAGCCAGCCAACCAGAGATATGAAAGATGTGGGGTCCAAGCTAAACTGCATGACCAGTGATATGCTAGGGGGGGATAGCTTACCCTGGATGTGTTTTCCCAGTTTTGCCCCTTCGTAGCCCTTCCTAGGAATCCAGGGCTTTCTGCCCTGCTGAGTTTCTGTATCTGCCTCATCGTTCTTGCTTTGGGGATCTCACAAAAAGAAATAGAGACATTGCCTATTGTAGTGTCTGGGTAGATAGACATCATAGAAAAAGAGATAATTTGACCAAAAGAAAAGTTAAGATGAAAATAAAAGACAAAACTGCAAATTGCACATATGAACCACCCAGCTATTGAACCAGTCTCAGAAAAGAAATATCTCCAAATGTTGCAGAATTCCATTCTGAATTTTGTAGAATGTTAATATGTCATGAAGTATCCATCGTTTACATTTTCCTTTTGACACATGAAGATGAAGAATCTCCTGGTGTGATTATATTTATGGAAAAGTTGACGGCTGGGTGTTAAAATGTGAAAAGTGTCAGCAATACTTCAAGGGGGGAAAAAGCCTTCAGAATATTGATGAGAGAAAGCTGTGTGAATATAGACTGGTAGACATAGCTTTTATTTTCCTATCTTATCTTTGACAAAAGCACCTCATCCTGAAAATGGTACCTACAAAGGGTAAGGAAAGGCCAACCTGTGTATTTCTTTGACAGAATCATACATGCAAATAATGGGCTTTTTTTTATATAGCCCCTCAGTTTGCATTAGTTTTGAAAAGATATCATGCACAACTCATGAATATTCTGACTTTTAGTACATACCAATATGTGATTTTTGTAAATGGTCACAGGTGCAGATTTTTGCTTGAGCAATCACACTGCTGCTGTAATTGGAAGCACTATGTATATAAGAGAGGGGAAGAGGTGATATGATTTTGTAAATGTGTGGAGAGTGAATCTTTATAATTTATTCAAAATTCACATGTAAATTGCAAGGACACTGTGATCTTGGTGGATAAAATAAAAAAGAAACATGAAAAATTTGCATTCCAAGGTGCTTTTATTCAAATTTTAAAGGAATTTTCACATGCATACTAGAGAATGTGTATTTTAATAGTTTTGCACTTGGAAAATGATGATAAGTGTATAACATATAAGGATTTTGGTATTCTGAATACTAGATTTACTCTGAAGGAACCCAAACAGACTTGCATCTGGTCAGTGTTTATAGGCAAGACCTGCAAAGAAAAGGCTATGGGAAACATGTGAGAATATGGTTGAAAGATCCATTTACTGTTTACTATAAAAACATAGACTGAAAATACTGCCAGAACCGGTTTGGCTCAGTGGATAGAGCATCGGCCTGCGGACTCAAGGGTCCCGGGTTCGATTCCGGTCAAGGGCATGTACCTTGGTTGCGGGCACATCCCCAGTAGGGGGCGTGCAGGAGGCAGCTGATCGATGTTTCTGTCTCA
>NW_006299260.1:146441-149347 GCF_000327345.1 Myotis davidii | reverse complement strand
TTTAGTTTTTGAGCATCAACCTATATGAACCAGGAGGTCACGGTTTGATTCCTGGCCAGGCCACCTGCCTGGGTTGTGGGCTCAATCCCCAGTAGGGGGCAGGTAGGAGGCAGCCAATCAGTGATTCTTTGTCATCATTGATTTTTCTATCTCACTTTCCCTCAGCTCCTAGGACAATGGAAACTAAGAAAAAAACAAAAACACAAATAGGACTACATCAAAATAAAAAGCTTCTGCACAGCAAAATAAACCAACAAGAAAACCTACTGCATGGAGAGCATATTCGCTAATCTTATCTCTAATAAGGGTTTAATCTCCAAAATTTACAGGGAACTCATACATTTTAACAAAAGGAAGATAAAAAAAATCTGCTCAAAAAATGGGCAAAGGACCTAATTAGACACTTTTTGAAAGAGGCCATACATAAGGTCAAGAGACATATGAAAACATGCTCAAAGTCACCAATCATTTGAGACACGCAAATCAAAAGTATGAGGTACCATCTCACACCTGTCAGAATGGCTATCACCAACAAATCAACAAATGACAAGTGCTGGCAAGGATGTGGAGAAAAAGGAACCCTCCTTCACTGCTGGTGGGAATGCAGACTGACTGGTGCAGCCATTATGGAAGACAGTATGGAGTTTCCTCAAAGTTAAAAATGGAGCTCCCATTTGACCCAGTAATCTCACTTCTAGGAATATATCCCAAGATACCAGAAACACAAATCAGAAAGGATATATGCACAACTATGTTCATAGAAGCACAATTTACAATAGCTAATAAGCCAGTCAGAGAAAGATAAATATCACATGATCTCACTCATATGTGGGATATAATGATCAACATAATTTGATGAACAAAGATAGATCCAGAGACAAATGGCAGTGGAGGAGGAGGTTAGAGAACAACCAAAGGACTTGTGTGCATGCATATTAGCATAACCAATGGACACCGTCACTGGGGCAATGAGGGCTTGCTCGGGGTGGGAATGGTTGGGGTGGAGGGTCAGTTGGGGAAAAAGGAGACATATGTAAAACCTTATACAATAAAAAAAAATAGACTGAAATATAGACTGAAGCAGTTTTTATCTTGGAACGTGATTATGATGTACTTGAAATTTCTTGCTCTGGGGGTCTAACAAAAAAGAAATAGAGACATTGTCTAAGGTAGCTTCTGCAGATATAGACATCATAGAAAAAGGATAATTTGGGTTTTGAAGCCAGTCAAAATCTGTTTTTCACTTATTACTCGTGGTTATCTCATTTGTAAAATAGATATAATACTGCAAACCTTTTAGCATGTCTATCACAGTTAAGAATTTTACATATATTCCTGCAAAGCTCAGATTTCCTGCACTTGAGAATGTGAAAAGTATGTTCACATTTTTCTTGTTGCTTTTGCTCAATGCTGAGAAATTTTAATCATTATTTTTACCTTAACGTAGTCATACATATACTGTGGAATAAAAATGAAAGTTAGCATGCACTAGTAAGAAAAAGTACTAGAGATTTTGCAATCTATAAAGCTATTTCCTGTCTTCCCTTGGAACAAACTTCACCCTCTTGACACCTTAGAAGTAATTCGGTGGGAAATTTTGCAAAAGTCTATTAAGAAGTATTTTATACCATGTCTGGCACATAACAGGTGTTCACTACTTTTTAGTTCCTCAAGCCCATCTGTAGAGCTTAAAAAAATATTAAAATTGATCTCCTCCCTTGGTTAGTCTTCATTTTTCTTCCCTACTAGATGCACAAAAGCAGCAGCCCTGCTCAAAAAAATTTAAGTTACTGACACAGTCAGCATACAGACCAATTCCATGGTTGACTACTTCTTGGTGGTCCTAATTATTTTTATTCAATAGAATATCTGCTGCTTAGTACTCCCTCCCCATCTCCTCAAACTTTCTCTTTATCCTTTCTGCCTAACTAATGTTGCACGATCTCTTCTTTCTCTTATTTCACTTCTCTTGCCTGCCAAATTTGCCCTCCTTTTCTTTTTCTTGTCTTGCCTTCCTTTCTCTGGGATGACTATGGTGACTACATGAAGACAGAGCTATTGCAGGGGGCAGTATTAGTATTCCTTTCTGGAAAATTTTTTATTTACTAGGTATTTGTATAGAAGTCAAATATAGAAAAATAAATAACATTACACATTATAATTCAAAGAAAATATCTCCTTAAAGCTATTTTATGTGAAGAATAATGTCCCTCAAATATCTATTTTATGAATTTAAATAATATATTTAATTTTTTAAAGCTATATATGCATTATATATAGTATATATTTATATAGTACATATACATTAAATATAGTTGATGCAAATTTGCCAATATGGAAGACAAGTAATGTTTACCTCTTTAAAAATTTTGGATATGGAATGCAGGTCCAAAAGGGAATATTTTTCAAAAAAATTATTTGGAAAATATTGCTATTATAATAGTAAATGATGGACAAAATGTTCTATCAACAAAATTATTAATTAGTACAACAGGGAGAATTTTGATTTCTTTAATAAACTAAGATGACCCTAAATTATTTTTTTAAAAGGAAAAAAAAGAAATTTCATTAAAAAATAATTGTTTTTTTATGCACCAAAAATATAAAAATTACTTTTATCTTCCTGCTCAAATTGCACTGGAAAAGACCCTGGAATTACACAGGGTAAGATTTGCCCTTTTCCTTATGTGGTTAGGTTTAGAGTATAAATCTACACTAATAAAAGAGAAAAATGGTAATTGGCGTACGAGCTACCCTTTTCATTGGCTAATCAGGGCTATTTGCAAATTAACTGCCAACTAAGATTGGCAGTTAACTGCCAACAAGATGGCTGTTAATTTGCATATGTAGGCACAATGCAGGGAGGCGAAAGGGAAAGCAGGAAGAAGCCCCCTGCCACTGACAGT
>NW_006299260.1:142117-146068 GCF_000327345.1 Myotis davidii | reverse complement strand
GGGGGTCCCCTGCCCAGGCATGATTCCTGGGCCAGAGGCCTCAGGCCTGGGCGGGGAACAGAGCCAGTGATCGGGGGGAGATGGGGGTCCTCTGTCCAAGCCTGACACCTCTGGCGGAGGCGTCAGGCCTGGGCAAGGGCCGATCAGGCGATCGGTGGGTGATGGGGGTCTACGCCTCTGGCCAAGGTATCAGGCCTGGGCAAGAGGCAGAGCCAGCAATCGGAGGGGTCTGGGGGTCCCCTGCCCAGGCCTGATGCCTGGGCCTGAGGCATCAGGCCTGGGTTGGGGGCTGAACCAGTCATGGGGGGAAATGAGGGTCCCCTGCCCAGGCCTGACGCCCCTGTCAGAGGAGTCAGGCCTTGGCAAGGGGCCGATCCTGCGATTGGAGGGTGATGGGGGTCAACGCCTGAGGGCTCCCAGTATGTGAGAGGGGGCAGGCTGGCCTGAGGGACACTCCCCCCCACACACACCCAGTGCACGAATTTCGTGCACGGGGCCCCTAGTAACATATAAAATGGACAAAGGAAATAAATGACTCCAATATATAAAAGATTATAAGACAAAAACCTTCTTAAGCTGGAATGAGTTCCTACATATTTGTGTTCTCAATAATATTTGCTGAATGTATAATATTTTAGATATATTGGGTTAAATAAAATAATATTGAAATTAAAAGAATATATTTGCTGAATAAATAAATGAATAGAGTGTCCTCATTAAGGAACCAGTTGCTCAGCAATATATTTTAAGACCTAGAAATTATTTTAAGAATTATGTTAAAATAAGCATATTATACCAAATTATGGTCCAAAACATACATATATTTAGGGAAATTGCACTGTGGATAGATTATTCAAATGGTATTTTTCAGAGTTTTATAATGATGCTACATGGAAGGACAAAAGGAAAGGTTCATAAGTATTAGAGGTTTGTGGACACTATTGAGGTGCTAGAGAAAGTCTCTTTCAATTATTTATTGTATTTATAGAATGTTTACTATGTGCCAGACGCTATGTTGGTAGTTGGGATACAAAGTTGGGAAGACAGAACTCTGTTTAAAAGTACTCTAAGTGTAGAGAGTAGACAGACATGCAAACAATTAGTCTGTAGCTATGTATGATGATAGAGGTATGCACATGAAATTATGTAGTTTTAGAGAAGAAGGTAATAAATCTATTTGAGAGATTTTGTTATAATCCCACAGGGTAAGTAATGTTAGGTTTAAGACTTGAAAGAAAAGTAGGAATTGTCAGGTGGAGAGGGAAACTCACATTCAAATAACAGGGAAATGTAGGCAATTCTAAATGGCCATGACTTAGAGTGAGAGAAGTTAAATTACACAGGGGGTTTGGAAGCATGAATTATTAACAATATTTAAATATTTAACCTATGATTAAATATCTTTAAAATGGTTTTCTTTATATAGTTAGAACATCTAATAAGTTAAAGGTAGCAATACATATCTACAACAGGGCAGGTACATGTAATAACACTTCGTTAAACTACCACTCTTTTTCATACTCAAAATTCTGTTTTATGTAGAAGAAATATATGTACTATCAGAATATAAATATGTTTGTTATAAGTAAAAGTATAGCTACTATATATATTAGTTGTATAAGTGAGTTATAGGGAGTATGAATTATTTTAGAAGTACCTTTAAAAGTACTAAGTGTTGCCCTAACCAGTTTGGCTCAGTGGATAGAGCGTCAGCCTGCAGACTCAAGGGTCCCAGGTTCCATTCCAGCCAAGGACATGTACCTTGGTCGTGAGCACATAACCAGTAGGGAGTGTGCAGGAGGCAGCTGATCGATGTTTCTAACTCTCCATCCCTCTCCCTTCCTCTCTTTAAAAAAAAATCAATAAAATATATTTTTTAAAAAATAAATAAAAGTACTGTTTTCAAAAATTACTTTTCTTCAATAAGTTTTTTTTAACTGCCCCCCAACCAATAAGCCAGTCAATGAAGGAAAAATACCACATGATCTCACTCATTCATGGATAATAGAGACCATTATAAACTTTTGAACAATAATAGATACAGAGGCAGAGCTGCCTCAAACAGATTGTCAAACTACAGTGGGAAGGCCAGTGTAATTTTTTTTATTAATGTCTATGTTCTTTAATTCCACTTAGCTGTGCAATCAATTTGTTTTCATATTTGAGATTTATTTCTGACCCAGACCCTAATATTCAGCCTGATTATCAAATTTATTTCTAACACTTGCCTCTATGATTCTGAGATGTTTTCAAAATTAAGTTGGCTCTCAAGGGACAGATCTTTTTCACCATTATGGATATTTAAATATATGTATTATAGGAGAGCTTATCTGAATATTTTGAGTAACATTTCATTTAGTATAAATAACTACTTTAAAAGGAAATATATTCATCATACAAATGCCCAAGAATTAATATGTTTATTAAATTTAATCATATATCTTTGCAGCCATACTCTGTATGTAAGCATGAAGCATTTCAATTCAGTAATACTTTTTTCAAACATTTGCCTGGGTTAAAAGAAAAATATCTATTATGATGTTGCTTTACTGTAAAAAGTGAAATCCTGAAATGTATTGTAAATTGTGCTTACATTTTACAAAATGTAATACTTGTTAATTGATAAAATAATAAATTTAAGAGTGTAGCAGATCCATTCTACATTTTAAAGTAACATCATAAGGCTCAACTGCAATAAGACAATGCACATAGTCCACACAGGGCACACCTAGAGTGCCCAGATCAAGTGACTGGGGAGGCTGAGCCCTGCAGGACACCTACTGCACAAGGCTACTCCATCAATTCCAGGAGACACAGAAGCTCTACCTAATGCATAGAAACAAACATGGTGAAGCAGCAAAAATATAGAGAAAAAGAAACATATCACATGTGAAAGAAAAGAAGAAATCTCCAGAAAAAGAACAAAATGAAATGAAAGCAAGCAAATTACTAGGTACAGAGTTCAAAACAATGGTTATAAGGATGCTCAAGGATCTTAAAGAGAGGTTTCAAGGACCTTAGTGAGAATGTCAAGGAACTTAGCAAGAATTTCAAAGATTTTTGTGAGAATTTCAAAGAAATTAGTGAGCACATCAAAGACATGAAAAAGGACTTGTAAGAAATGAATGATACACTGAACTAAAGAATAATTTACAGGGAATCAACAGTATAGTAGAGGATGCCAAAAATCAAATCAGTGATTTGGAATATGAGGAAGCAAAAACACCCTATCAGAAGAGCGAAAAGTTAAAAGAATACAAAAATGTGAAGATAGTGTAAGGACCCTCTGGGAAAACTTTAAGCATACCAACATTCATATCATGGAGGTGCCACAAGAAAAAGAGAGAGAGAGCAAGACATTGAAAAACTATTTGAAGCAATAATGACAGGAAATTTCCCCTTCCTGGTGAAAGAAATAGATTTACAAGTCCTGGAAGCACAGAGAGTCCCAAACAAGAGGAACCCAAAGAGGCCCACACCAAGACACAACATAATTAAAATGCTGAAGGTTAAAGACAAAGATATAATCTTAAAAGCAGAAAGAGAAAAGCAGTTAGTTACTTACAAGGGAGCTCCCATATGACTGTCAGCTGATTTCTCAACAGAAACTTTGCAGGTCAGAAGGGAGTGGCAAGAATTATTCAGTGTTGAATAACAAGGACCTACCACCAAGATTATTTTACCCAGCAAAGCTATCATTTAGAATTGAAGGTCAAATGAAGAACATCACAGACAAGGAAAAGCTAAAGGAGTTCATCACCACCAAACCAGAATTACATGAAATGTTGAAGGGTATTCTTTAAGAAGAAGGGAAACAAAGATTAAAAATATGAATAATAACATGGCAATAAATACATAGTTATCAATAATTGAATCTAAAACTCAAAATAAATGAACAAGAAATCTAATGAACAAAATAAATTGATGAATAAAATAGAACCAGAGGTATAA
>NW_006299260.1:141243-141686 GCF_000327345.1 Myotis davidii | reverse complement strand
CCAGAGGTATAAAAACATGAGACAGACTGAGAAATCTGTTAGGGGGTAGGAAATAGATTAACCAAAGAACATATGAATATGTCCATTGCCTGTGGACACAAACAATAGGGTGATGAAGGCCTGGGGTTGGGAGGGAACTAGATGGGGGAGGGTAAGGGGGGGGAAGGGAGATATCTATAATATTTTTAACAATCTATACTAATAATAGATGAATTTGTGTGATTTTGCTCTGGAACAAAATACCAAGAGGCCAAAGATGCCAAAAAGCACAGTAGGGACATGTTAGTTCTGAGCTGTTCTGAAGGAATTCAAACTTGGCAACCAATACTGCTTCCTTTCACCCATGTAGGGATCTCTACGGGCAAGGTAAAGACATGTCCAGGGTCAGCTAAGGATCTTCATCCCAAGGCTCAGACCCCAGTGCCCCAGACAGGGCCTGGAAG
>NW_006299260.1:136241-141215 GCF_000327345.1 Myotis davidii | reverse complement strand
TGTTTAGGAGCCAGAGGTTCGAGATTGAGAGAGAGGAATCCTGGAGACTGGACTGAAGGACCACCCCGCTTCACCCCCCACCACCCCATGCATGAATTTCATGCACTGGGCCTCTAGTAAATTAATAAAATGTCAAGGATAATTTTTCTATCCTATCTAATAATAGACAAACAGGGTAATTGACCGTACCTTCGCTACGCCTCCCATTGGCTAATCAGCATGATATGAAAATAAACCACCGACAAAGATGGCAGTTAATTTGCATACGTAGGTGGGAAGCAGCTGAGCAAAGACGGAAGGCAGCTCTGGCTCGGAGCAGCAGCGAACACTGAAGGCATCTCCGGCCGGGGCAGCAGTGAAGACAGAAGGTGGCTCCGGCCAGAGCGAAGGCCTGGGTCCTGGGTGCCAGAGGAAAACCGGTGCCAGCAGCCAGGGGAAGGGAAAGCTTTGCATGAATCTCTTCGTGCAACAGGCCTGTAGTAAATAAATAAATAGTCACATCTTACAATCTGCATATTACTAAGTCACATTTAGCTGAAATATTTGGTCTCTGGGAATGTAACAGTAGTTTTCTGATATTAGTGAAAATTATTTTCATTAATTAAGTTGTGCTTGCTAAGTTGGTTGTTATGTCAATTTATTCATGTTTCTACAATAATAGAATGAAAGTTCTGATGTAATATGAAAAATTAAATTACTCTTATAGTTCTATCTCAAGGTTAATTTGGTTTTATAGCAAAGATCACTTCTGATGACAAAAACCAAAAGATATAGTCTCCCACTGACAGGTTGACTTATGATAATCACAATTGCTTTTCTGTTAAATAAATATTACATCCCAAAATTCACTCACTGTGGTTCTTATTCAAGGGAACACATATCTTTGAACTTTTCCTCTCAAAACAAGTACATCAAAAGGATCTTGGAAAAACTACAGATGTGTGTAATCAGCTAGAAAGTATGATAAAAACAAAGTCAACAGGAAATTTTATCATAGAAATGTTTTTAAAAATAAATCTCATGTGTCACTGATTTGCTGAACTGTGGCACATAAATGGAATATATGATGAAAGGACTTATTAAAATATTTTATTTTAATAGAATAAAGGAGGTGGTGATGCAAGTCAGCAGAGTACAGTATTCTATAGGACAGCGATGGCGAGCCTTTTGAGCTCGGCGTGTCAGCATTTTGAAAAACCCTAACTTAACTCTGGTGCTGTGTCACATACAGAAATTTTTTGATATTTGCAACCATAGTAAAACAAAGACTTATAGTTTTGATATTTATTTTATATATTTAAATGCTATTTAACAAAGAAAAATCAACCAAAAAAATGAGTTTGCATGTCACCTCTGACGCGTGTGTCATAGGTTCACCATCACTGCTATAGGAGGAACACATCTGACGGTAAAAGTTGAGATAAATTAAATAGAGGACAGTACAAAAACAGACTTCACAAAGTTAAGATATTAAATGATGGTATGGCAGTGAACTTTCAACTACCCAAAGAAATGATATATCCCATCTTGCTTAAAACAGGATTGATAAATTTACCATTTGCCCTATTAAATATATATCTTAAATATGAGTGAACAAAACATTCAAGGGAATTACTACACTGTACCTCAATTTCATCAAAAAAGAACTTATTGCTGACAGATGAAAACCATGGTAGAAAGTGACGTTGTAATTTCAGAGATAATAATAACCAAAGAAAAAAGTACATTTGACATGTCAGTGGAGTTTTAAGTCATTGGCACCCACACAGGGTATTTCCTCTCCACTTGAGAGTATGTTGAAAATAGATCCTCAGGATCCTCTTCAGATCGACAGAAGTCAGAATTCATGCAAATAAAGAAAAGGAAAATGTATTTCTAGATTTCCCATAGATAATCCTGCTGGGGAATCAGGTTTCCCAACTAATTTTTTTCTGGGAACTGTTAGGAATTTGTCTCCCAGATTAAAATGGTTTATTTTTAATCACCTGTACTCCAGTTCTGTTCAGCTTTCTAGGAGTTGCCCTGTCCCTTCCGTTATGTCAGAAATCAGGCAGGTGGGAAGCGACAGACCATATGCACTCCTAGGTTCAGAAAAGGACTGTTTATTTGCACCAGTGCTGGCCCAGCAGAGTCCCCTCCAGAGGCTGAGCTCTGAATGTGGCAGGGTTTTGCCTTATATACATCCCAGGTTCTTTGTCTCCCATATATGGCATACATACACATTCTAGATATTCTTTCTACATTACGTGATAAGCTTCGGGTATTTCGCAGCTTTCCACACCCATTGCAGTTCTCGTTGAAGGCCTGTTGCCTAGGCTACAGAGGGAGGACTCGGTTCCCTATCTGTGCCTAGGGAAAGTCCCCTGATCGAGGGCAGTGTCCCAAGCACCTCCCCTGCCTCTCACTGTCAAACTGCCAAGAAGCCAGTGAGATTATAGAAGCCAGGGGTGTGGTTACCGTGGTGCAGCCAAAAGGAGGGATTTATCTGCTCTGCACTTACCTTCTCACCTTCAATGCAGCAAAGGTTGTATTGAAAGGGATTTGAGGATCAGACTTCGGGCTATCTAAAAAACATCACGCACCCCAAAATGAGATAGCTTTCCAATATTCTGCAGACTTTGGTCTTCAGTTTGTTGTTTTGTTTTTAAATATATTTTATTGATTTTTTTACAGAGAGGAAGGGAAAGGGATAGAGAGTTGGAAACATCGATAAGAGAGAAACATCAATCAGCTGCCTCCTGCACACTCCCTACTGGGGTTGTGCCCACAACCAAGGTACCTGCCCTTGACCGAAATCGAACCTGGGACCCTTGAGTCCGCAGGCCGATGCTCTATCCACTGTGCCAAACCAGTTAGGGCTGTTTTGTTTTGTTTTTAAGGAGAATGACACAGAGTGGAGAAGAAAATAAATCTCACCTTTTCTACTTTCAGGAAATCAGACAAGTGTAGCCCAGCACAGGGAGGCTATGGGCTGTATTTCAATGCAGTTCTCTCAGGCTTTTACCTAGAGAAAATCCTTCCCACAGCTGGAAATTGGCTGACTATCAGTCATAGTGTTTGCACTGGGAATTTTAAAATATTTCCGCTTTTTATGTGTATATTAGTGGAAGTTGGAAGAGGACCCATTCGAGACCACCAGCCTGATCTTATTTTACAACTAATCTCTGCCTCATTGATTCTATGTGACAGATAGAATTGTTTCCCTTCCATTGTCTCTGTTTTGAAATGCCCTGTTGACCACGAGGAATTGAAAAAGAAAGGAACAGGACTGTGAATATGCTGTGTGCTTGTATAAATTTTGGTCTCTCTAACAAATGTAAAATAAGATGTTACTGATTGCATTTTTGAGGCTTTATTTGGCTAAATGAAGTCAACAAATACAATTGCCCTTTATAGTCACCATCTATTAAGTTTACATTTTGCATTGTTAACTTAAAATTTACAGAATGTCTTATATCATTTCATTTGATGACATTGATTATTCCCTTTAGTTCCCCCACCAAAAGGCAGGTACGATGATACCTGGGTCTAGAGAAGTAAAATAACTTGCCCAAGTCCACACAGTGAATAACTCCATGTATATCTTTACCTGCCCAGAGAAGATTCTTCTTTGGTATTTGAGAATAATTGAACCAAATACTCATTGCACAGATAAGATATATATAAAGGTAATATGCTAATTGTCTGATACGGTGTCCCAGTAATGACCAATTTGCAATTGACAGACCAGCAGGTGCACACACAGCAGGGGGACTTGCCTCAGGCTTGCTTTCCTGACCCCTCGCACTGGAGTCCTCTTTTTCTCTTGGGTGCACATGCCTGACAAACACCCCTGTAACACCACACCTCATCCAAGAGCACTCTGCCTGGGGGCACCACCAAGCCCCTCCTCCCCCCCCCCCCCCCCCCCGGAGATGGGGGGAGCCAAGGAGCAACAGAAGGCCAGTTCTCAGCGTGGTTGGCAGGTGCCAACCGTGGGGTGTGTGCATCAACAGTGACTCCTGAGAGGGGTCACACACACAAATCGAGAGGGTGTGGATCCAACACCATAAAGGAAGGGCCCAGGCACGACAATAGTGAGTGCACAGGCGATCCTCACACCACAGGGAAACCACCACAGCTTAATCCAGTCGTCCATTCATTCATCTGCCTGGTTCGACCTGGATGGGGGTGGGGTGGGGGGGCAGGGTTTGCATCCTGGGCAGAACACTCCCCGAAGGACAAGCCAGGCCCAACCATACCTGCGCAAGCACCCTATCACCTGCAATTTCCGGAGGGGAGTGGACAGAGAGCGGCGGGAGGCATGGGAGCAGGCATGCTGGGGGGTGGAAAAGGCCTCTGCGTCCTCCCCCGCTTCAGCACTCAATGGGAGAAAAGCCTCACGGGCACATGAATGTACACAGGCACACCTGTAACACAGCAGTCCTGCAATGGATGCTGGCCCGTGCCAGCTGTACCCTCCCCCAATCGGAGGGGGGAGGCATGGGCCACGGTAGGCAAAATACAGCTGCGTCATCGCTGGCCCCTCAAAGCCAGTGTGAGAAGGGTCTGAGTGCCCAAACAGAGGCGGCTACAGGTCCCAGGGAGGAAAGCAGTCAGTACTAAGGACGAAAAGCATAGAATTTTTAGTTAGCCAGTAAAAAACAGTAAGAGAGTGAGGGAGGAGGGGGGAATATGGGGAAGATGGGGAAGAAGGGAAGGAGGGAGGGAAGAACTTTATAAAGAAGTCAGTAGAGAACAGAGTTAAAAAAGGCATATGTCTGAGATTTTGTTGCCTTCTAGAAGAATCCAAAGGCAACAAAATCTCAGACATATGCCGAAGCAATTTCTTCACTGATACAGCTCCTAGGACACTTGAAACTAAAGAGAAAATGAACAAATGGGACTACATCAAAATAAAAAGCTTCTGCACAGCAAAAGAAACCATCAACAAAACAACAAGAAAACCCACTGTGTGGGAAAACATATTTGCCA
>NW_006299260.1:129492-135983 GCF_000327345.1 Myotis davidii | reverse complement strand
TATATATATATATAGGCTTTAAACAATTTTAAAAATCAGTTTTTATGAGTATAAATTTTTACAAATTAAATAGAAGTTTCTTAAAACTTGAATGAATTCTATCAAGGCTTTTTGAAGTCTTAGATGTCACTACAGAAAGACTATATCTTGTTTCTATCTTCTGACATCTGATGTATGTCTTTGGGAAAAAGTCAGATAACTGTGGGCTATATGGATTGCAAACTTAATGGTATGTCAGTTTGAATACAAATTTCCTCTGTATTGGATATAAATAATTGTATTATTCCTTTGTTAAAGTGTTATTTATGATAGCTGTGTGTACAATTGTTTTTTTTTACCTATAATGGTAAAAGAACAATTTTCTACAAAAAACAAATAATAACAATTAAGTACTTCATATGTAGTGAAGTTGTTTAACACAAATGTCAAGTAATAGTCAACATGTATTAGTTTCACAGAGAGTAAAATTTTATTATTTATTGTTTGTTCTGGCCACCCACTGTAAAAAAAGGACTGGACTTACGTGATCTGCATTTTACATATAATTTTGCCATTTAACTCATTTTCTTGCTTGGTCTTGGTTTTCTTTGTTTCTTTGTCCTTAAAATGCATGTTGAAGGTTAAGGAGAATTAGTACACTGATCTTTTCATACTCTGCTCCCATAGGAACTGTTAGCCTGTGAGCTGCTTAAATTAAATGATAAGTGTTTTTGTCCAGTTTGCAGGGTATAGAGAAAAATATTAAAATTGAGATAGGATTTTTCTTACTATAAAGCTTTCTTCCATAAATTTTTGCTTAGTTCCTTATCACTAGATACCTCTTGGTCTGCTAGGGAATACTCGCAGGTGATAAAATTAATGAGCAAGTAGTAAATTGATATTAAATTAAACTGCAGAAAAGGGAAACACTAGAGAGCTCACTGTAACCTTATGTTTGTCATAATTTCTAGATTAAACTCCATGAGGAAATACACCATTACATTCATCACAAAACCACTAGCACCAACCTATTAACTACTACTGATTAGAGAATAGTAAGATAAATTGACTTACTAGAAAGATAAATTGAGTGAGTAACTATAGTGCATAAAAGTAGTATAGCAGATTTTCAGTGTCTGGATCTGCACGTAAGCAGTCTGGAAGTCACCACTCTGTCCTAATAACAAGTACAAAGCTGAACATACAGAAAAATCAACAATTCTTTGGGATCCATGTGAGAGGAGAGGATACAGAACAAATGACTACCCCCAAGATTAGAAAGTCAAATAAGTGAAAGCAGGGAAGCATGGCTTACTGGAGCAGAGAATCATGAGCAGAAACCTCTATGCAGTGGTTCTCAACCTTCCTAATGCCGCAACCCTTTAATACAGTTAGTGCCTCATTTGTGGTGACCCCCTAATTTCATTGTTACAAATTGAACATAATTAAAGCATAGTGACTAATCAAAACAATATGTAATTATATATGTGTTTTCCGATGGTCTTAGGCAACCCCTGTGAAAGGGTCATTCGACTGCCAAAGGAGTCGCGACCCACAGGTTGAGAACCGCTGCTCTATAGGCACTTGAAGAACCATATTGTGTAAGTAGCTCTTTTGGATGAAAATCTGAACTTTAATTGCAGAATTCCTGGAGGTTTGGTATGGACGACTCTGAGAGTAAAAAACCTCTGGGGAACCTAGTCATCAGGATGTACCCACAAAACCCAACTTAAAAACCAACACACATAAAGGTTAAAATTAAAAGGAAGGAGATAATTATACCATGTTCACACTAATCAAGAGAAAGTAGAAATAGCTATTTTAATTTTAGAGAAAACAAACTCCAAAGCAAGGAAATTTATCCGGGATAAAGAAGGGCATTACATAATGATGAAGGAGTCAACATTCCAAGATATAAAATTATTAATATGTAAGTGGCCAAGAAAAGAGTATCAAACAGTGTGGGAATGACTCAGCACAGGGGTCAGGTGGCTGCCCTCTGAGCTCCATTTCCAGGGCTACCAGCCCTGGATCCTCCTCACACAGCTCTAGTCCACTCTGCCCTCCCTCCACTGGAGCCTAAGATAAGTGGCTGTCCATGAAATTTTGTGCACTGGCCTTTTAAGATGGTGCCTGCATTTCTGATTGGTCATTTTTCAGTTTCTACATCTTTTCTCATGCTGTTGAGCATCCCTGTAACCAATACTTTGAACTCTATATCTAATAAATTGCTTATCTGCATTTCATTTAGCTTTTCTTCTGGAGAATTCTCTTATTCTTTCATTTAGGGCTTTTTTTTTTTCTTTTTTGGCCTCCCCATTTTGGTTGCCTGTTTTGGGTTTGTTCCTATGTGTTAGGTAGATCTGCTATGACTACCAGTCTTTTTGGAGGTCTCTGGTGCAGAGCAATATCAGACACTGTTTGGACTGGCCCTGCCTACCCTGCTTGGAGCTATCAGCAATCCACAGCTTGTGGCTCCCTCTGCTGGGGCTGGGGCTGGGCGCACTGGGAAAGGACCAAGTTGCACACCAAGGTCTGCTTTTCCTAGCCCTGCGTCCAGAAGCAGATCAGGCGGACTCAAAGCACCTCTGCCTGCAGGCTGATTATTATGCTCAGTCTCTCAGTGAGCCTCAGGCTGTAGAGCACAGCAAGGCATAACCTCCACAGAGTGAGGCGAGAGGTTTTCCAATTGCTTCCCACCCGACTCCAGGCAAAAGCTGCCGGAATGATAAAGGTCTGCCTGAAAACGGTGGTTGCTCTTCCAGTTCTGTCCCCAGAGTAACCAGCCCTGGATTTTCCTCCCACAGCTCTAGTCCACTCTGCCCTCCCCCTGCCAGAGCCCAAGGTAAGTGGCTGCACACACAATTTTGTGTTTGCCCTTTAAGATGGTGCCTGCATTTCCAGCAGTCTCCTCCTGGCAGGTGGAAACTCTGCTGCATTTCACAGCCAGATGCTGTGTGGGCACCTTTCTCAGTTCTGGGGCTCTGCGCTGGGGAGCCAGCTTGGACTGTAGACCCCAGAGTTCTCAGTGGGAAGCCCCCACAGCTGAGATATCCCTTTGGAACTTTAGCTGCTGTCTGTGGGAGTCCAGCCAGCCCTCCACACTTCCTGCCAATCTCTATCCGGCCTCCACTTTACACCTTGATTACCAGGGCTCTCTCCTGCTGGTCTTCAGTTGATTATTCAGGATGACTTTTCTATATTTCAGTTGTAATTCCAGTTTGGTCCTGGGAGAGTGTCAGTGTAGCTTTCACTTAATCCACCACCACCTTGGAATCGCTGAACTATATACTTAAATGACTGCATTTTATTTTATGCTATGCCTAAATGATTATAAAATATAGTTTCTAAATTTGTAAGCAAGTATACTTAAAATTTTTAACGATATGGATGACATTATAAAAATATATAGATAGTAAAATTGGAAATTAAATTAAAATATGTTAATGAACCGATGTCCCTGAAATTTAAATAAAATATTAATATTATTAATAATATATATACTTGTCCTGGTCTAGATGTTATTCACATGAGGTTTCATATCTCCTATCTGTCTATCTATCTAATTTTCTCTTCCCCAAAAGATGATTATAAGAGAAATCATGAGAGAGAGAGAATGAGGGAAAAGTATGTCCAATGCTTTTTATGAATCTGTAATATTACTGATACCAAAACAGTGCAGGAAATAAACATTATGATCTAGTAATAACACAATAAACTGTTGACATTGCTAGTGGGAAAATTGGTAATCAGATTAACTGTGTATTTAAATATATGCAAACACATGTTTCATGATCAAGTTAGTTTTATCCCAGTGATGATACAAAGATGGTTCAAAATCAGAAACTATCAATGTAATTTACTGTGATAATGAACTAATAAAATAAAATAAACTACTATTATCTCAGCATTTGCAGGGAAAGCATAACTTTGGCACTTATTCATTATTATAAATGTTGGAAGGAAATATAAAATTTTCTTAACTAAAAGCCCACACACCAAGACCTACAAAAACAGCATTCTCAAAACACAGACAATTGTTTGGTAACTTTTTACTGAAAGAATAACTTCTAATCGCATTAACTTTCAACGTATTCTTAGGAAAGCTACCCAATTTAGTAAAAGTTGAAAAATATAGGAGTAACCATTATAGGAAGATAAGGGAAATATAATGGCAATTTTTGTAGATTGTGTGATTTTCAATGTAGAGAAGTACTACAATTATAGGGGAACCTTGGTTGTCAAACTTAATTTGCTCCGGAAGGCTCCTTGAGAAGTAATTTGTTTGAAAATCTAATCATTTTTTTCCATTAGAAATAATGTAAATTGAATTAATCTTTCCCAGACCCCCAAATGATTCCCCGTTTTAACCTTTCTTATATAGAGTACATGTCTAATGTACTGTTTAATTTATAAGTAACACTTCTTTCCTCAAATTTATCGAACCACCCCTACTAGCCTTAAATGAATCACTTCCAGCAGTCGTTTCAGGGGTGTCTTTCAGGAAGACAGCATGTGGAAGTGATCCTCACCTATCACTGCCTCCAAAATGCAGTCATCAGCTCACTGCTTTCCCTTTATCCAAACCAACAATAGTTTTTCCACCTATTCAATTGCCTGTGATCATTGTTTCTTTCACACCCTTAGCAACACTAGCACTCTTGATGGCTTCTTTATATTTTAAAATTGTGCTAATTTTCTATTTTGCCAACAACAACAAAAAAGAAACTATTCACAGCACAATTTCCTGAGATATTAACAATAAGAGGTTTAGCAGTAAACTGATTTGCATTCTCTCCTTTGTTTTTAGCCTGAGAGATGCTTTCTGTTATGCTGATGTATCAGTATGAGAGGGTTGTCAGATTGAAAATCAAAGTTTGGTTCAACAAGGGAGACATTTTTTTTGATGAACAAGTTGGTCAAGAACTAAATTGTTTGAGAGGGAGACATTCGAGAACCAAGGTTTGACCATAATTGCAAACTATTTGAAATAACCCAGCTGGTGTGTCTCAGTGGTTGGGCATTGACCCTTGAACCAGGAGGTCACAATTCCATTCTTGGTCAGGGCACATGCCCAGGTTGCAGGCTCAATCCCCAACAGGAGGCACACAGGAGGCAGCCTATCAATGATTTTCTCTCATCATTGATGTTTCTCTCTCTTCCTATCCTTTCCTCTCTCTGAAATATATATATTTGAAATATTAAAGTCATATCTTGGTATCAACATCATTAAGCAAAAACTGAAATCACAATTTACAATAACCAAGAAAATAACACAAAATAGAATATATTCAAATAAATTTGAACAAAATAATGCACAAAAAATTCACAGAATTTTAAACTACTAGAAGACATAAAAATATATGGAATGGCTATACCAGTTCACATTCCCACCAGTAGTGAATGAGGGAATGTGAACTGGTATAGCCACTATGGAAAACTGTATGAAGATTCTTCAAAAAATTAAGACTAGAGCAACCCCTTTTCTGGGTATCTACCCCAAAAAAATTGAAAACATTTATTCTCAAATATTCTCAAATATTCATTGCAGCATTATTTATGGTGGCCAAGACATGGAAAAACTGAAGTGTTCTTCTATAGAGGACTGGATAAAGAAGATATGGTACATATATAAAACGGAATACTACTCAACCATAAGAGAAGATAAAATAGTATCATTTGTGATAACATGGATGGACCTTGATAATATGATGCTAAGCAAGGTAAGTCAGACAGAAAAAGTCAAAAACCATATGATTACTCATATGTGGGATATAAAACTGAAAGTAACAAATGAACATATAAGAAAAACCAATAAAACTCACAGACACAGACAACAGTATGGTGGTTACCAGAGGGAAGGGGGTTGGGGATCAGTAAAGGGTAAAAGGGGTCAAATGTATAGTGATGGAATGGTATTTGACTTTGAGTGGTGGGCACACAATACATGTATCATAGAATTATATACTTGAAACCTGTTATTTTATTAAGCAATTAGAGGCCTAGTGCATGAAATTTGTGCAAGAATAGGGTCCCTAGTGACTCCTGGCTGCCAGCTGGGACCTCCCTTACCCAGGCTGCTTGCTGCCGACAGCCAGGGCTTAGCTTCCCTGTCGAACTCCCCATCAAACTCCCAATTGTCTTCCCAGTCTAGAGGACAATTTGCTTATTAGGCTTTTATTATATAGGATGTCACCCCAATAAATTTAATTTATATAAAAGCTATTTGGCAGCAATAAACATGCTCAAAAGAAACCTTCATAGATCAGGTGATAAAAATCTGTGCCAATATTGAAGGATTAGAAACAGAAAAATGCATCACCACACACATAGCATGCTCCTTCTCAGGTTTTTCAGAACTTGTATAGGATGGAAAGAATATAAATTGACTCAAATTACATCTCCTCCACCCTATAACAGAACTTAAGTTCCATTACAGAAAATCACGAAGTGAAATTTTTATAGAGGTGACATTATGAAACAATATTTACATTTGTTGAAATTTATGTCTT
>NW_006299260.1:128608-129466 GCF_000327345.1 Myotis davidii | reverse complement strand
TCCAAGGTGATCCTATATAATAAAAGCCTAATATTCTAAGTGTCCAGTCATCCAGTCATCTGTTCAACCAATCAAAATATAATATGCTAATGATATGCTAAGGCCGCTCAACCACTTACTATGACGTGCACTGATCACCAAGGGGCAGAGAGTTGACTGGTTGACCAGTCACTATGATGTGCACTGACTACCAGGGAGCAGACACTCAATGTAGGAGCTGCTGGTGGTCAGTGCTCTCCCACAGGGGGAGCACCACTCATCCAGAAGCTAGGCTCACAGCGGGTGAGCACAACAGCAGTGGTGGAAGCCTCTCCCACCTTCATCGCAGCAATAAGGATGTCCAACTGCAAGCCTGCGGTCGGCAAACCATGGCTTATGAGCCACATGTGCTCTTTAGCCCCTTGAGTGTGAGTCTTCTACAAAATACCGCCACACTCAAGGGGCCAAAGAGCCGCATGTGGCTTGCAAGCTGCAGTTTGCTGAGCCGCAAGTTTGCTGACCACTGGCCTAAGCCATCAGTCAGACATTCCGCAAGAGTTCCAAGACTGTGAGAGGGTGCAGGAAGGTTGGGCCCCCTGCCCTCCCAACTGCACAGATTTCATGCACTGGGCCTCTAGTGCTTATAATATAAATAGTACTTTATAGTTAGCACCTATGGGTTTTTTATTGCCTAAGTACTTTACCAACAATTAATTTAATGCTCTTAAGAACCATGGGGACCCTTTTTTTTAGTATTAAAAGAAGGTTATACTAGTCCCTTTGGGAAGGAAATTCATTCAGGGTATGTCTTCACATACATTTGTAATATGCATCAACATAAGTAGTGGAAATAAAAGAGGAAAGCACATGTAATTCAGC
>NW_006299260.1:121349-127728 GCF_000327345.1 Myotis davidii | reverse complement strand
AGTTTTTTTGTCTCCCATATTTACTTTGACTGATGTATCTAGGTGCTGAGTCACATGGGGCATGTGACTGCAGCTGCAGGCTGGGTAGGATGGTCACACACTCCAAGATTACCTGGAGGGCCTAGGTGCCAGGACGCACATGGCCCAGGGCTGAGGCTGAGGGCTTGGTGGATGGGTTGCACAGTGCGAGACTCGCTGGTGGACCCAGTCGCTGGGACGTGTGGGGCCAGGCTAAAGAGGCTAGCCAGCAGGAGGGGAGCTTGCTACGGGAATCACAGGAGCCCTCAGCTAGGGAGGCTGGAGTTCCTGTGTCTGTGGGTCTGCAGACACGGTACCAGGTCTTTGGCTGGAGTCCCAGTAGTGCCTGGGGTGGCATCTGGGTCCAGTATGGCTGGTGGTGAGGCTGGGCTCCTAGTCACAGCTGCTCTCCTCTTCAAGATGGCATAGTTACTGTGTCAGAGCCAGCCACCCTGGGAGTGATTGCAATGGTAGCAGGGGCTCACAATCTAGGAAAGTCCAGTCTGCCAGCCCCCAAAAGTCTTGCAGGATCTAACTGTCCCTCACTCACACACACATACACAACCACACATGTCCACACACTCCCCTTTTGCTCCCTCACTCAGTGACACTGTCTCCCTCACTGCCATCTTGCTGGCTGCAATCTTGACTCTCCTAATTTATAAATTTTATTGTAGGCTCATCCTATATAATGAAACCCTAATATGCAAATCAACCAAATGCTGGAATGACTGGTCGCTAAGACATGCACTGACTACCAAGGGGAAGACACTCAATGCAGGAACTGTCCCCTGGTGGTCAGTGCGCTCCCACAGGGGGAGCACCACTCATCCAGAAGCTAGGCTCACAGCGGGTGAGCACAACAGCAGTGGTGGAAGCCTCTCCCACCTTCATCGCAGCAATAAGGATGTCCAACTGCAAGCCTGCGGTCGGCAAACCATGGCTTATGAGCCACATGTGCTCTTTAGCCCCTTGAGTGTGAGTCTGCTACAAAATACCGCCACACTCAAGGGGCCAAAGAGCCGCATGTGGCTTGCAAGCTGCAGTTGGCTGAGCCGCAAGTTTGCTGACCACTGGCCTAAGCCATCAGTCAGACATTCCGCAAGAGTTCCAAGACTGTGAGAGGGTGCAGGAAGGTTGGGCCCCCTGCCCTCCCAACTGCACAGATTTCATGCACTGGGCCTCTAGTGCTTATAATATAAATAGTACTTTATAGTTAGCACCTATGGGTTTTTTATTGCCTAAGTACTTTACCAACAATTAATTTAATGCTCTTAAGAACCATGGGGACCCTTTTTTTTAGTATTAAAAGAAGGTTATACTAGTCCCTTTGGGAAGGAAATTCATTCAGGGTATGTCTTCACATACATTTGTAATATGCATCAACATAAGTAGTGGAAATAAAAGAGGAAAGCACATGTAATTCAGCTCATCTTTATTGTGAAGTAGTTGATTTCTAGGGGAATATGTCCTTTTATAATATAAATAGTACTTTATAGTTAGCACCTATGGGTTTTTTATTGCCTAAGTACTTTACCAACAATTAATTTAATGCTCTTAAGAACCATGGGGACCCTTTTTTTTAGTATTAAAAGAAGGTTATACTAGTCCCTTTGGGAAGGAAATTCATTCAGGGTATGTCTTCACATACATTTGTAATATGCATCAACATAAGTAGTGGAAATAAAAGAGGAAAGCACATGTAATTCAGCTCATCTTTATTGTGAAGTAGTTGATTTCTAGGGGAATATGTCCTATTTTCTTTTCACTAAATTAAGGTACAATAAATTAAACTTGAAAATGTGTCAAAAATATGGAATTAATGATAATATATACCATGTCCATTAATTGGATTACTAAATATTGTGAATATGATAAACAAAATAAATAAGTGTAACAAAAACAAACTCCTAGATACAGAGAACAAACTGATGGTTTTCTGCTGGGAGGAGTTTGAGGAAATAGGTGAAAATGGGGAAGGGATTAAGAAGTACAAATTGCCAGTTATAAAAATAGTCACAGGGATGTAAAGAACAGCACAGGGGACTATACTCAATGCTATTGTAATAACTATGGATGGTGCCAGATGGGTACTAAGCTTATTGGGGTGATTACTCTGTAAGGTGTAGAAATGTTTAATCACTATGTTGTACACCTAAAACTAGTATAATATTACATGACAACTGTAATTAAAATTAAACTTAAAAAACTAGTAAAAAATAAGCTCCAAATATATAAAACTCCAAGTTAGGAAGAGCAATAAAATAAAGAAAATGCGGAATACCTCTGTTACTTTGTGGATAGCAAAACTCTTTTAAATAATACTCCAAGACCATTAATAAAAGATTGAAATAAATACTTTTAAAAACTAACAATTTCTGATCAATGAAGAAAGTGATAGACTGGGTGAACAGATGTTATTGAAAAATTGACATCTAGATTTTTTTTAAGGAATGTTTGGAAATCAATAAGGGACAAAATGGACAAATATTATAGACTGGAGGCCAGATGCACGAAGATTTGTGCAAGAATGGGCTGCCAGCACCACCTTCCCTCCGGCCGGAGCCACCTTTCTGCCCTTGTTCTGGCCCGGAGCTCCCTTTCCACCTTCCCACGGTGCCAAAGACCTGGAGCGGCTGGGGCAGAGTGAAAAGCCTGCATTGTCGCCATGGCAACGATGCAAGCTTTTCGCCATGCCCCCAGACGCTCAGCCCAGAAGATTGGTGCAAGAATGGGCCTTCCTTCCCCAGCTGCCGGCACCACCTTCCCTCCGGCCGGAGCCTCCTTTCTGCCTTTGTTCTGGCCCAGAGCTCCCTTTCCACCTTCCCACGGTGCCCAAAGGCCTGGAGCAGCTGGGGCGGTGGGGAAAGCCAGCATTGTCGCCATGGCAATGATGCAAGCCTTTAACCCTGCCCCTGGCCGCTCAGCCCCTGTGTGTGCAAATTAACCCACCATCTTTGTTGGGTTAATTTGCATACTGACTCCTGATTGGCTGATGGGTGTTGCGGGTGTGCAGTCGATTTGCATCTTTCTCTCTTATTAGTGTACATAGGTAAGTCACAGAACAGGAAAACTGAATGAAATCTGAACAAAGTTCTCAACCTCTCTGAAGATTACATTAAAAAGAAGATAAACTAAACTAAAAATAAGAAACATTTTTACTTCTGTCAGATTTGGAAAAAGATAGAATGGGAAATGACACCAAATGCTGGTGTAAGTTTGGGAGAATGAGAACCCTCATGACTTTCTGGTAGGAGTATAATGGCACCACCATGGTGAAAGCAGTCTGGCAGAACCTTATGTCAGTAATTAGTGACAGTGCTTTAAGATCCAGGAAGTCCACTGCTGGTTAGCACCCGATAGTAATTTGGACAGTACACCAGAAGGCATTGTTATAAAATCCATCACTCTGGTGGTTAGAAATCAGTAACAGGTATGATAGCATTATCTGTTTATTTTCTTTTCTTCCCAACCAGCATGGCCTCCCTGGGGGCAGAGGACACTTCCATGCACCACTGACTTTGGTTGAGCTCAGCAGAGACATAATTGCTCTGGGTACCCATGGGCAGAAAATAAGCATGTTGTAAACCACTGAGAATTCAGAGTTGTTTATTCTATAGAATTATTGCAGAACAACTTGACTAATACAATACATAAATTGTGGGGTTTACATAGGCTTAAATACAATAAAACAAGAACTAACAATGATTTAGAGTTTTAAACTGCAAAAGGTTAGTTCTTAAAATAGTTTTTTTCCACTTAAAGTAAGAAATTATATTTATAGCAAAGTATATAGCTACTATATGTTCTTGGCATATGTATACAATTAGGCATATGTTATATTGATGCCTATCAGGAACTCGTTGATGAGGAAGGCATTGGGAATGACTAAACTAAGTAAAATAAGAGAGGCTTTGCACAGAATGATGGACAAGGTGTATCCAGAATGGTACCTGAGATCCAAATTAAACACAAACATATAACAAATATAGAAAAGCATTAGCTATTATTATTGCTGGGTCTTGGGAAAATTGATAGTTATGATATTTTTTTTATATAGTTTAACTAGAAGCCCGGTACATGAAAATTCATGCACTGGAGGGGGCATCCCTAAGTCCGGCCTGCCCCCTCTCACAGTCCAGGAGCCCTCCTGGGCGGGAAGCTAGCTGGCGATCAGGGGAAGGCGATGCCCCATCACAACCGACAGTCGGACATGCCTCTCGCAACGTTGTTGCTGCTGCTGCTGCTGTTGCTCTGTGGCAGCTCTCTGTGCTGTGGTTCATACTCGCATGCTGAGGTTGTGCCCCGGGTTCATGATGTTCAAGGCCTGGCCCTGGGGGTTCAGGCCTCCCATTGCTCGCTGCTGTGGAGGGACAGCAGGTCATGGCTAGCTGGCTTGCATGGTGTTCAGATTCAGCAGGCTGGGCTAGAGCTGAAGGTCAGGCTGGCAGGCCACTTACCTGGCCATGTGCTATTTGATGAGAGCTGCCATCAGCTGAGGCTTTGACTTGAGGATGTTGAGCACGTGCTGTTGCTGGGGGAGCTGGGAGACTTCAGCGTCCACCACCGGTCCTGCAGGGCACCTGGAGAGATGCTCTGAGGTGGCTGCACCTTGGGTCTGCATAGACATCACAGGTCTAAGCATGCCTCACATTGTTGCTGCGGGATGGGTGCCAGCTGCCACTGCCGGGGCTCGGGGGGCAGAATAGCAGGCCCACGGACCTAGTTGGGTCACATTCAGGTCCATGGGAGCCATCTGGCTCTCAGGGGTCACCTTGCCTCAGGGGCATACCATTGTGGGTGCTCACCCCGTGGTGGGTGCTCACCCAGTACAGGTGCTGCTGCTGCTGTGCCTCACGTGCAATCTGCCGGGCGCCTCCACTGCTGCAGGTGGGCCTGGGCGGGGGCGGTGGGGCTGGCACCTGGTTGGTGGGCTTCCCAGTGCAAACTGTGGTGGGGGGCTGAGTTCTGGCCACACTGGAGAAGCCGGCTAGTAACATGCTCACAGGCGAGGTCTGGGGCAAAGTCGGAGGCTGTGGTGTCCAGGGTGTGCTGGGATGCAGTGTGGGGGGCCAGGGTGGTGCTGAGGAGGGGAAGGCAGACTCGGCTTAGGCACAGTGCGGGTGTTGATGGTGGCATCTGCTGGCGCATGAGCTACGCGTGTTGCCGGCAGTGCTGTGTCTTCTGCTGGCAGAGCTTCTGCTTGAAGTTGAGGCAGTAGGGAATGGGGCATGTGTTTCCTTGGCAGTGTTTGGCATGGTAGCAGCAAAGGGCCATGAACTGCTTGCACACTCCACAACCTCCATTGGTCTTGTGCTGGCAGCCCTAGGAGTGCTGGCACAACCCACCTCATCTTCTGTCAGGACGGCTGCCTGCAGTTGGCATAACGGTACTGGCGGGCATGCCTCAGGGAGTGGACGCAGCATTGGATAGCCTGGCACCGCCACTCCCAGAGGCTCCTGAACTGCGGCTCACCTGCCACCCCTGCGGTAGCAGAGGCAGCCCCACCTCCTCCTCTCCAGTTCCGCAGTGGCAGTTACCACCTCCTCCCCCACGCGCCTTCTCTGCTCCAGCTCCCCGACGTCCTCCATTCCGGCACTCCTGCCTCCTCCGCTCCAGCTCCTTTGCCTCATCCGCTCTGGCTCTCCCACCTCCTCTGCTCTGGCTCCGCAGTGGCGGTTACTTCCTCCTCCCCAATGGCTCCCTAGGGGGCATCAGTGCTGTTTCCTCCTGCCTGAGTAGCCAGCAGAAGAGCTCTCAGGACCCCCTCCTGCCTGGACTCACCAAGAAACAGGCTGTTTTGGAGCCAACTTTTATTGTACTTTCCGTGGTGACAAAGCAAGCATCCTGCAAGGCTGCTCACGCTGCCTGCTCTCAACACCCCCCTCCCCGCGCCCGGGGACTGAAGGACTCCGGCAGTGCTGAGAGGACTGGGTGCTGCCATCTTTTGTTACAGAGTTATGGTTAATTTTCATATTACCCTTATATTAGACTAGTGGCCCAGTGCATGAAATTCGTGCACTGGGTGTGTGTGTGGGGGGTGTCCCTCAGCCAGCCTGCCCCCTCTCACATACTGGGAGCCCTCAGGCGTTGACCCCCATCACCCTCCAATCGCAGGATCAGCCACTTCCAGGGGACCCTGGGCAGAGGTGTCAGGCCTGGGCAGGGGACCCTCTTTTCCCCCCATCACTGGTTCTGCCCCCAGCCCTCGCCTGATGCCTCGGCCAGAGGCGTAGACCCCCATCACCCTCCAATCGCCTGATCGGCCCCTTGCCCAGGCCTGACGCCTCCACCAGAGGTGTCAGGCTTGGACAGGGGACCCCCATCTCCCCCTGGTCACTGGCTCTGACCCACGCCCCGG
>NW_006299260.1:109365-119406 GCF_000327345.1 Myotis davidii | reverse complement strand
GGCCCCACTGGGGTGCCTGGCCAGTCTGGGTGAGGGGCTGAGGGCTGTTTTCAGGCTGGGGGTGACTGAAACTTCCAACAGCTCTGTTTTTCCTTTTTTTTAAAATTTATTCTGGGCCAGCTTTAGCTTTGAGGCTTGGCTCCAGCTCTTAGGCCTCCATGGCTGAAAGTAGGTTTCTGGCCTTTGCTTACAATGTTGCGAATCTGCTGGCTGAAGTCTGGTGGTATTTGTTACAATGTTTGAAACTGCAGGCTCAGAGGCCTGCAGCCGCAGGCGGGGAACATTGGTTTCCTCCTTCACTGCAGCAAGCTAGCCTCATGTTAGTTTCAAGCTGCCTGGCTGCCAGCCGCCATCTTGGCTGACAGTTAATTTCCATATCTCGCTGATTAGCCAATGGGAAGGGTAGCGGTCGTACGCCAATTACCATGTTTCTGTTTTATTAGTGTAGATATTTTTGAGAGTAAGATTTACCTTTTCTTTTTTTCATTCTCAAATTGCATAGGCACTTAGCCTTTCTTCTCTTTATCCTATACCTCCACATATTTTGCTTAACTTTTAAAATTCATATTATAATTTATTATATTATTTTATTGCTCTTACTATTTTGTAACTTATCTAAGGCTTCCTAACAACACAGTGTTTGGCAGTATCACTTTCACTGAAAATGTTCTTAAATTGAGTAGAATTGAGTTAAATATATTATCCTGATGGTTCTCTGGTATATATCAAATGAATAGTAATGTTTTAGATTCAAAGGAAATATAATTTTTGTGAATATAGATCTAGTAGGTTTTATTTAAAAATTCATATTTATTCTCTTCTGCCACATTGTCATTTGTCATCTCATGCTGTATGAATATACCTAACAATTTTATACAGTTAACATCAACTCTTTCTTCCAACCCTCATTATAGGCAAATCTTTAGATGCCTTGTTCACTTTTGTACCTTCAGAGTATTAAGATGCTTGCTACACAGATATTACTGAATACAAACTAACTGAATAAATAAATGAATTATAATACTTAACAATGGCAAAAATAACCAAGAGTAAGAGAGTCGTTTGCAATGCAGAAAGTTTTCAGTAATGTTGACTTTTAATTTTTAGGTAATTTTTGTCATTGTCATTTTGCAGTGGAGAAAACTGCACACCAGGAAGGCTTCGTAACTTGCTTGAGATCACTAGGTTAGTACTTCGAAAGATCCATCATGTGTTCTTGTATTATGGCACCAAGGTAGTCATAGATACTTTAAGTATATTTTCAATTTCAAGATAGAAACCCTCAAGGTAATAAATAATACGTATTTGAGAAAATATAACACAACCATTTCCAACTGTATTCTTGGCCATTTGGTTGTCTCTGAAATTTGTGTTCTGCTTTTCTTTAGGTTGTTAGAGTAGATAAGTAACAAAGCATTATAAATTGATTAGTAATATAATTGTGGAAAGTTCTATGTTCTTCCATAACTAGTTAGACCCGAAGGACTAATTTCAGTGTTGTAAAATATATATATATACTTAAAAATGTAACAAAACCAGAATTGGGTAGAGAGATATTATAAAAAATAAGTGAACCTTTCAAATATAGCTTTTTAAAAAGTCTTTAAGTATAAGGCTAATTCAGTTGAGTTTTTCTTTTCTTTGTTATGAATATTAGAGGTATACCATAAATGTAAAGTTTTTTCCTGTCATATGTAGAAGAAATATTAAGATCATAATGTATAAATGTTAATTATTAATGTTCTTAATTCTATTTGCTATTCAAGCAATTGAGCAAACTTAAAATATTTAACTATAACACTTTAATGTTACAGTCATACCAAAAATTATAAACATATACAATATGATAAATAAAGTGACTACAAATTAATTTAAGGTAAATTCTTTCCCCTGAAATAGGGGCCTCTTCAAATTATTTTAATTTAGAGAGTTTTTAATCAGAATGTTGAATATCCCCAAAAGAGTCCATGAATAGATGATCTAACAACTGGATGGGGAAAAAATTATATCTCTATTTTCATTAATCTCTAAGTGAAATTTAACTTTTCTTCAATCATAAATATTGACAAAAATCCACAGCAAATTTTTAACGGGGAATGAATATGCTATATTTGTATAAAGCGGCCCATATTGATCTTAGTAAATGTTAAGTCCAGCTTATTACTTTAACCTTATTTTTCCTCTCAAAACTAGAACTTACACATTAAAAGTTTCTTTCTTTTCTAAGTATACTTTACAGAATCAGCCATTTCAGTTCCTTTGTGAACATAAGGAGCAGCCTGACCTCAAGGCCCCCAGACACAGGAGTTGAACCAGATGGCCAACTCCTCACCATGAAATCCATATCAGGACTAGCAAGGACACAGCCTGCAGCCCCTGCCCTGATCTCTTTGTTCTGCTTTTCCTCTCCCTCCTAATAAAAACCTCTGCCTGCACTGAGATGTTAAGACAGGTTTTTGAGGACAAGAGTCTCCCATTTTCTGGAGATGCCGGCACTCAAATAAAGCTCTTCCCCTTTGCACCAGCACCTGTCTTATGAGCTTGGCTTTTGTTACAACCAACAGCCAAACCTGGGTTCAATTATAGCAATACCAATATTGATCAGATGTTTTCATATCTCATTACAATTGCTACAGATAATCTTGAAATACTTCTACTTTAAAATTATGGTAATTATTAGACCTACATTAAGATATTGCTATGTAGTGCACTAATCAAGAAGTGTATATATTATTTTACTATATTAAAATATTTTGATAACTATTTCAATATATTCTTACATATTTTATAATCTTACTAGAGGCCCAGTGCATGAATTCATGCACAGGTGGGGTCCGGCCGCCCCCTCCCCCCCAATGGGGGCTGATTGGGCCGGGCTAGTGGGGAGGAGAGGCCACAGAAGGTTGGCTGGCTGCCCCAATCCCAATCTGGGTGTTGGGGGCCAATTGGGGGTGGGGCCAGCTGTGGGGATGGGCCACCCGCCCCCAGTTGGGCTGGTTGGCCAGCTGTAGTATGCATCATAGCAACTGGTCATTCTGGTCATTCTGTTTGGTTGGCTTTTATATAGAGAGATGTATTTTATTTAATACCTTTATATGATTATTCTGATTTGAGGTAGGTTCTTAAGCTATACAGACTGTCAAAAAACTAAAATGCTTTTTAAGTGATATCTAACTCAGAAATATTAATATTTAAAAGCTTAGAAATAAACATACAAAAAATTAAATATATATTTATTCAAGTAAAACAATATATTTTATAAATATGAATTATATATTTTTCTTATTATCATCATGGCTAACATAATAATCTGCATCGTGATTTTTAGGAAATTTGAATATATGGTAGATAATAAGTTGACTAGTGTTTGCTGTTTACAGATATTTGCTTGAGGTTTTTTATTTTTTATTTGTTTGTTTTAACTGTTGGCTCTATACAATGGAGCTTCCTGTGAACTATTATTTGGTTTTCTAGTGGTAGAGTTCATATAGAAAAGGTAGGACATTCGTACTTTACTTTTTTCTCATTATTTTCAATTGTCAAGGTAATGGATGTTTCCTTATTATTATTAAAATGTATTATTTTAAAGTTTTGATGAGTTTAAATTCATTGCAATGGTTTTCCATATTAAAGGTCAATTTTTTTCCATCTTTGACCAGTGGGCACCTTTTAGTGTTAGCCCTCAATTTTTTGGACATGACCCCAGCAATCTTTTATAACTTGCTTGCTAGCAAGGAATATGACAAGATATTTTATAAAAAGCCTGTGCATTTACTACTCATTTCATAGAAGTAACTATTTTTTTTAAAGGATCCTGATTTCTTTCAGTGGGGAATAACATTTAGAATCTGGATGTTAGAGGTACTCATTGCTATTGGATTGCTAATTTCATCCAGGCCTTTCAAATAGAAAGTTAGGATATGTGTGTAGGGAGATAATACAATATGATACAAGTAAACAATGATACTACCAAATTAAATTCAGGATTACAGGGTTTACACTTAACCTACTCTATATTACATTTGTATCTTTTTTGTTGTACTTATAGAATACTCTTGTACAGGAGATAATACAATTAGAAAATTTCATAATTATGCATTTACTTTATCCTATATCACACTCACCATGATGGCCTGAATTGTATCCCCTCACAATTTATATGCTGAAGCCCAAAACCTCATTGTGACTATATTTGGAGGTAGGACCTATCGAGAGGTAATAAATGTCATTTGAGATCATCAGGATGGTATTTTAATTCGACAGGACTGTTATTTTAATAAGAGGAGGAAGAAACACTAGAGATCTCTATCTGCACAGACACAAAGAGAGGAGGCCATGTGGCGAAACAATAAGAAGGCACCCCTTTGAAAGCCAGAAAGATATCGCACCAGAAACCAACCCCAATGGCACCTTAATCTTGAACTTATAGCTTGCAGACTGTGAGAAAATATATGTCCGTCATTTAAGACACATATTTGTTTTATTTTTATAGTAGCTCTGGCTGATTCAAACACTCAAAAACATCTCAAATTGAAAATTTAATAATAATACTACTAGTATGACTCAGAAAGTGTTAACAATTTTTACATAGGCTCTCCCCTTTTCCACACATAGTTCACATAGTTTATTTATACCTTGTCAGACATATAGCCATTAACTCACTATATTTTCTCCCTTTTAATTATTAATTATTCATAGTTAAATAAGGAATTATGTATTTTGTGCTCATTGCCAGCCTTTTTTTGTTGTTGTTCCTAATTTCAAAGTCACAGTAATCAAAATGGTATGGCAGTAGCATAGAAACAGACACACAGACCAATGAAACATAACAGAGAACCCAGAAATTAATCTATGCTTATATGACAAACTAAAATTTGACATTGGCACCAAGAACACACAAAGTGGTACAAATAGAGTCTTCTTTAAGTGGTGTTGGAAAACTGAATATCCACTTGCCAAAGAATGAAACTGGACCCTCATCTTACATCATTCACAAAAATCAACTTGAGATGAATTAATCACATAAATGAATTAATCTGAAACCATAAAACTCCCAGAAAAATAATAGGGGAAAAGTTTCTTAACAGTGGTTTTTGCAACAATTTTTTTTGGATATGACACCAAAACCATAGGCAACAAAAGCAAAATTAAACAAGTCAGACTATATCAAACTAAATGCTTCACACAGCAAAGAATACAATAAACAAAATGAAAATCTTTGCCAGTCTTTATATCAACATTTCTACAGTCATGTTTGCTGTCTGCAGCTTGTTGTCTAGTAGATTCTTAAAAAAAAAAAAAGTCCTCTGAAAATAGTAATCCATATATTTTTAGTAATAATGGCAAACTCTCTACACTTTGTACTTTAAAGTCAGTTTTTCTGGATATAAAAGTCTTTGAGTCACATATTTCCTTCCCCCTTGGGAAATTTAACTATATTAAGCCATTTATTTTATGGAATATTGCATTGCTTTATATGAATTTGATAATAATAAACTCCCCTTTCCCTTATAAATCACTTGCTTTTTTCCCCTAAATCTGAAAAGACATTTTTATTGTTATAGTTGAGTGATTTTATAAGAATATGATTTGGTTTTTGGTAATTCCAGGTGAATGTTCCCAGTTATGTAGACTAATATTTCAATATGTAGTTTTAATTTTTTATTTAGAAAAGTTTCTTGAGTAATCTTAGTATTTGTTCTGGTCTCATTTTTTTTTTCAGGACTGCTATTATAAATCTATATTTGATTGTTCTTTGCCACTTGTTATTTTCTGCCAAATCATTCTTATCTTTTCCCTATTTTGTGATTTAAGAAAATAAGGTCTATTTCATCCTCTAATTTCCTTATTGTTTTTGTTTTAATTTATTTGGTAGGTTCTGGAAACACCAGGGTAGCATAGTTTTGTTTTTAGGATACGTTTTCATTGATTATAGAGAGAGGGAGAGAGAGAAAAACATTGATGTGAGAGAAGAACTTTGATAGCTGCCTCAGCATGCCCCCTACTGGGGATTGAGTCTACAACCCCTGGTATATGCCCTGACCAGTGACTTCTCCATGCAGAAGACTGGAATAATGTCAACAAACTGAGCCATACTAGCCAGGGTCCTATTGTTGCTTTTATTGGCTTTAGTATTTCTTCTATCTTAGTCTTCATTTCTGAAAATATTGTTTTGTTTTATTTCTGTTTCTTTTCTTGAACTTTTTACATGAAAACAATTGCATCAGTTACAGTTTTATTTTATTTTGTGGTTATGTCTTCATGATATGATGTCATTGTTTGCAGCAATTCTATTTTCTTCCATATTTTTATTTTTCTTTGTCTATGTTTCAACTGCAATATTTTCTTATGGTCATTTTATTAACTAGGTTAATTACAATATCACTAGCATAATAGTCCTCTTTCACCTCTGAAGAGATAACACTGTAAGTCTAGAAAACAATACTAAGGATGAGACTTGTACAGTGGGAATGAAAGTGCTAAAGTTTGTTCTTTCCCTCCTTTGGAAAAAGTTAGGGGTGTTGATTACATTTAGAGTTAGTTAAAAATGTGTATAAAACAGTTACAGTTACTAAAGAAGGAAAACTTAAGTAGCAGACTTACTTTAAGGATGGAATGACTTATCTCATTCAGTCATAAGTCTAAAAGAGATTTTGAACTAATCCAAGTCTATGGTGGGTTATTAGATCAATAAACATAAGGTTATTTATTGATCTCCTATTTGGTATATCAATAACATAGATTAAATAAATATACAAGTTAATATGGTAAAATATTTCATAGGAAAAATATCTGGCCATCAAAAACTTCTGGCTCAGTGTTCAGAAAACTAAAAGGAAAAATATAAAAAAAGACATTTCTATAATTTATGTCAAAGCATTAAACCAAAATTATCTTTATGATTCAAATTCCCCCTATATGCCTTCTACCTGAATTTTCTCTAAGCAGTTCCCCACTTCTCTAAAATATTGCATACTTCATTTTATCGAGATACTTCTCTTATTAACATATTTAGAACACTATTGAATATATTACCACATTAACTAGAATGCTGTCTTATGTTAAACATAGTCAAAAGTACAATAAAATGGAAATACTTGTATCTGTTTATATGCTTTCTTCAATATTTATATACAATTGAGAACAATACATACATGGATGAGTTCTTTACGGATTTATTCATTCAACCAATATGTATTGAGAAATTCATGTGTGTCAGGAATTGTTTTGTCTCTAGGGATACAAGAGTGAACAAAACTGTCAAAAATCCCTGCCTTCCAAGAGTTTTTAAATCTGTGGGATGAAATACAGAGTATAGAAAATTAATAAGCAAGCTACATACTATATTAGAAGATGCTGAGCAGTTTGGAGAAAAATAAAGTAAGCCTCACTGAAATGGTGATGCTTCAGCAAAGATTTAGGAAGGGGATTTGCAAACCTTGTAAACATTTTAGAAGAAAAACAGAACAGTGAATGTAAAGATGGGAACATGTCTGACAAGCTCAGAAAACAGCAAACAAACCAATGAACTCTGACTGTCGCACCCTGGATGAGGGTTAGGTTATTGAGAAATGAGGCCAAAAAAAGACAAAGAGCAGGAAAGCAGCAGATCCTGTAGGACTAGTCGACACACAGACACACCCTGGTTTTTATGCTTTGTAAGCCTGGGGGTGGGATAGTATGGGCATCATTAAAGCATTTTCTGCAAGAACAAACAAACAAACAAGAAGTGACAGGTTTTTACTTATATTTTAAAACAATCATGCTCTCTGTTATATTGACAAGAGATAATAAGAGGGCAATGGTAAGAAGCCAAGAGTCCGGTTCAAAAATAATTTCAATGACATTTTCCCCAATGTTATTTCTAAAAATATTATTTGAGGTTAAGAATATGTATAATCTATACATAATAATCTGTAATGGGCTGCATGGTGCGCCCTCCCCTCCCACCACCACCACCAATGATACATCTAGGTGCTATTCACTGTAACATGATTGTTGCTTTATCTAAGAAGGTTCTTTGTAGATGTACATAAATTGAGGGTCTTGAGATAGGGAAACAATCATGGATTATCTGGTAAATACTAAAACTTAATGCAAATTTCTTTATAATAGAGAGACACACAGAGGGAATTGATAACACTGGAGAAGGTGACAGAGGCACAAGCCAGGAATATGGCCATCACCAGAAGCTAGAAGAGGCGGGGGACCAGTTTTTCCCTTAGCCTCTGGAGGGAGGGTGGCCCTGCCAATGCTCTGATTTCAGACTTCCAGTCTTCAGGACTGCGAGAGAATACATTTCGGGTGTTTCAGGCCACCCAATTTGTGGCAATGTATTATGGTAGCCACAGGAAAGTAATACATCATTCAAAATCAAGTTCTTAATGGGTGAACATTTTTTTAAAATTCCAACAAACAATCCTATATAATAAAAGGCTAATATGCAAATTGACAGTGGAAAGACCAGTCACTATGATGTGCACTGACCACCAGGGAGCAGATGCTCAATGCAGGAGCTGCCCCCCTCCCCCGGTGGTCAGTGAGCTCCCATAGGGGGAACGCTGCTCAGCCAGAAGCCAGGCTCACGGGTGGCAAGCTCAGCAGCGGTAGCGGGAGCCTCTCCCACCTCTGTGGCAGTCAGACATCTCCTGAGGGCTCTCAGACTGCGAGAGGGCACAGGTTGGGCTGAGGAACCCCGCCCCCCAAGTGCATGAATTTCGTGCACCAGGCCTCTCTCTATATATTTATAGCACATAGCATCTTTAATAATTCAAGTATCCCTGGTTGGTGATGATTATTTCTGCTGGATACACAGATGAAGCATCCATCTTATATAAAAACTGCTGTTTGAAATTTTGACCCTGCTATTTCTGGCTTCTGTAAATGCTTGCTGGCTTAAATAATAAGGAAAATAAGACCACACCCATTTCAGAGCGGCCATTAAACTTTCTCCAGACAAAGTTATCAGTGCTGGCGACAGATCAAGCCTTTGGTCGAGGTCTCAAAGCCCCAGCACATAGAGCCCTTTAAGAACATGCAAAGGGAACCGGAAAAAAACCCATATTTGGGAGACAAAGAAGGTAAAATAGTATAAATATTGGAAACTTCGTGTGTAATTGCACCCAGAGTTTGAGAGACATTTTCCTCTGGGCCCACACTTAATTAATGTAACTCCATCTCTCTAAGCATTGCTTGGTTCTTCTCTGGTTTTTATATAACACAGAAAGCAGTTAAATTGCTATGGACTCTTCTCAGGTTATGGTATGGCTCTTAACAATAAACAAAGTATTAAACTTCAGAGGTGTTACCTCCTTATAATGAGTCTCTCTCTCTCTCTCTCTCTCTCTCTCTCTCTCTCTCTATCTTTCTCTCTTTCTCTCTCTCTCTCCTGTCTTTGGTTAAATATATATAACATAAAATTTACCATTTTAACTATTTTAAGTGTACAGTTCAGTGATATTAAGTACAATCACACTGTTGTTCAACCATCACCACCATCCAGCTCCAGAACTTTTTCATCATCCCAAACAGAAACTCTGTCCATTAAACTTTAACACCCTATTCCTCTCCTGCCCTAGCCCCTGAAGATCACTATTTTACTTTGTCTCTATGAATTTAATTATTCTATGTACTTCCTATAAATTCAGTTATACAATACTTGCCCTTTCCTTTCTGATCTATTTCACATAGCATAATGTTTTCAAGGTTTATCTGTATTGCAGTATATTTCAGAATTTCCTTCCTCTTTAATTATGGACGAGTCTTATAATAAGGTGCTTAGTGAGACTTTCCCTGTTACCTAGAAATTTGGCTAATGGATTATAACTCAAATGGCAGAAATAAACAAAAATGGCACAGATTGGCCATATTTTAAAGTGAGCCCCAATACCACACCAGCTGCACATCTCTTCAGGATTTATGAAGAGGCTGCAGAATTGGCCCTATTGTTATCTCATCATTACCATGACTTTCCATCCTGGTCTACATATTCATATTCTGAGCTCCATGTATTTAATAACAGCAACATTTGGGAATCATTAG
>NW_006299260.1:104106-109135 GCF_000327345.1 Myotis davidii | reverse complement strand
GTTGTCCCTTTTCCCTGATTTCTGCTCCAGCGGCTTCACCATATTTAAGGAGGTCGGCTATGTAGGGGTGTATGTGTCTGTGTTATACCAGAAAACCAGAACCAGTAGGAGATATACATTAAGAGGCTTAATGGAAGGAATTAGCTTACATGATAATGAGGCAATCTGAGGTCAGGCTGTCTGGACGTGTAGACTGAAGTAATCGGGCACAACCTGAAGCTACTCTCCTCAAGTCAAATTTCTTCTTCTTAGAGGAAACCTCGGTTCTCCTTGGAAGGCCTTTCAATTGATTGAATCAGGCACATCCGGACTATCCAGGCTCATTTCACTTACTTAAACTGATGATAGGCCTCAATTATATCTACAAAATACCTTTATAGCAACACCTACATTAATGTCTGGATAATTGGTGACTGTAGGTTAACCAGGTTGGCCCAGAAAACTGTATATCATTGAGTTAAGAGAATAAAATACCCAGGGATAAAAACAACTAACAAAACAAACAAAACCTGACCATCACAGGATTGGAAAGTAAACTACCATACCCTCAATCAAAATCTCGTAGGTTGAAGAATAGTAAATTTTGGACATAAGGAATATAAGATTGAAAGTTTAAAAAGTATTACACTGGCTTGATCTTTTGTTTTGCTGAAAGGTTACTTGGAAATTAAGGCATCCACCAAACATAGGCTTATTGTACACCATAAGCATCCATAGGTGCAAGCAGAAGACCTTCCCTGTTAGGTTGGAGAGAGCCCAGAATCGGATACATGCAGACATGTGATGAGATAATGGACTCCCCCTGGCATGTCTAACAGATCAGCATGCCAGACACAGATACAGGCTTCTCCCTGAATCCACAATGACCCCCACACAGATACTGACTCATTCCTGAATACCTGGCTGACCCCTGCAGCTGAAACGTCCTCAACTGAATACCTCAGCTCATGTCCCCGCCCCTCACCCAACTGCAGTATAAAAAAAGCGCCCCCCTCCCTGTTGGCGTGAATACATGTTCCCTGTCCTTGGGGTACGTGGGTCTCCCGGGGACACAGAAATAAACCTTTTCCTTTCCTTCCCTTCCCTTCCCTTCCCTTCCCTTTCCTTTCCTTTCCTTTCCTTTCTTTTCTGATTCACTGGACTCTCTATTTCTTGCGTCGCCTCCTGAGCCACCTAACCTAACATTCCCCACAAGCCACGCGCATCTATACAAAAAAATACTTTTTCCCTACGTGGCAGCTGACCAACTTTAAAATCACTTTTCGTGAGAATTTTCAGCTGAAAATATTCAAGAACACCCAAATTGTAATATATTTATTTTTATAATATTCATTGAAAATTGATTTTTTTAAAGTAAATATCATGGTGTGTGGGGATGGTTTCCGTTTTGGACGCGTGGCAGTTAACTGGTTAAAGGATAGGAGAAATCCTCCATTTATCGAGCACATGCTAGACATTGACCTGTTCTGGGAGATTTGGATGAAACATAGGACAAAACAAAGGTCCATTACATTGCAGTGGGAAAAGATAACAAATAATAAATATAAAAATAGGTAAGGTGAGCCCTGGCTGGTGTGGCTCAGTTGTTACAGCATTGCCCTACACACCAAAGGATCACGGGTTCCATTCCCGGTCAAGGGCATGCTCCTGGGCTACAGGTTCGTTCCCGGCCCCCCAGCTGATGTCTCTCTCTCTCACATTGGTGTTTCTCTAAGTTGCATTCTATCTTAAAAGGTGGAAAGAGCTTTGCCCCCCACGCCCCCACAAAATAGTGCAAGGTGAGGGAAATCAAGTATTTGATGAGAAGAGATATTTCATTTTTAAGTAGTATGGTCAGGGTAGATCTCAATGAGAGGATGGGGTTTAAAGATAAAAGGAGTTAGTCACATAACGTTCCAGGAAGAGGGAACAGCTGAGCCAAGTCCTGTAGAAGAAGCATGACTGTCATGTTGAATGGAGAGCAAGGAGGTCAGCTGTGGGAGAGGAGAGCAGACAGGTAGCCGGGGCCAGGAGGGGAGGCTGGAGATGATGCAGTCATTTTAGACCATTGTAAGAGCATTGGCATTTAATCTGTTACAGGATTTTGAGCAGCTGTGAGTGGGAAAAATAAAATGCTTCATGTTTATGCCACCACCTTCCTACTGCCCATAATTCAGGCTGTTGTGTAAACCAGTTATATACATGTGCTGTAGTCTAAGACCCAAACCAACACCAATGTAGAATTAAAGACCTTTTAGCTTCCAAATATTCATTTTTCTTATAAAATGGAACAACAAGTATTTAAGAAACTTCACCTGTTTAGTCTACACTAGACACAATGTTGCTTATACTCACAAGATAAAGAAAACGTACCCTGTGAGTCATTAAAAGGACACAACTTGCATGTATGAAACCATTGTGGTGTTTATAGCAAACACAACTCTCAGAGGGAAATGCACTACAGAATTAAGCAGAGCTGAGGCAAAGTGGCATATTTTGGGCTTCTCTTTTCGTCTAAAAGCTCTGAAAAGTTTAGTGGCAGAAGGAACTTCCTTCAGCCCCAGCCCCCACCCCCAGGCTTGCTTAAGTGTCAGCATAGTGTTGGGGAGGTTGCTGCTGCTCTGCTGGCTGTTGACCTTGAGGGCACTCAGCAGAGCGTCAAAATGTATCAAAAGATGGAGAAAAGCCTCACTGATTTCACCCCTTGGCTCTTGTTCTCAAATTGACCTGTAACTAACATGGCAAATCCTCAGTTTTCACTAAGCTGTCTCCAGTGTGGCTTGGGAGCATTTGATAGCTCGTTTGCAGAGGGTCAAATTGTGAATGCGAGCACACAGACATAGACAGGAAGGGACTCAGCATCCTTTATGTGGGCGGATGCCACACAAACAAAAGCAAACGTTTTCTGAAATCCTGCCTGTCATGGCAAATAATGAGCCTCCACATTAAACTGGTTTAGAATTTTGAATTAAATTCGAGTTGTTAATGTGTCTTTAGGACGTAGGGCTGGAGCACAATTCCGCACAGGTGTTTCTTTACTGCTTCACCACTCCTTTTTCTGACAGACCTAACAGCATATTTCAGTCACTTAAAGCTTGTAAAAAAGGTCAACATTTCCCAGAAATACTATCCAGAAAAAGATGGTGGATTTGTGTAAAGGAGGGAAGGGTCCTGCTAAAGTACATTTCCCAGAAATACTATCCATAAAAAAATGGTGGATTTGTGTAAAGGAGGGAAGGGTCCTCCTAAACTAATACAGTGAAGGGCAAACCTGTGCCTTGAGCCCTTGTTCAAGGCACCGTTAGAACTCAGCACACACTGTCATGCAGACGTGCTGTGCCCAGAAGATGCAGCCTGCCTGACACGTGAGGACATTTTTTTACTTTAAACTGTAAGACTCTTTATTTACATTATGTACAAACTGATTCGGTGCATGTATGTGAACTTATATTGGGTTGCCCACTCAGAAAACAAAATAACTTATGTTTTTAGAGAAATTAGCCTTTTTCTTCTTAGATGATATGTCAGATTTTTTAATGATTTTTTGTGTGTTTTGAGTTACAGAATAAATGTCAATCTTGAAAAACTGTTTTTAAAGATTGATTTCTCCTTGATCTGGAAAGGAATAAGGTACAAAGGGAATCGTGAAAAGAACACCAACATAGCATTCAACAGAACTGAGGTTGCAAAAAAATTTGAAATATCTGCAACTGTTTGCTTTTTCCCCCCAATGTGATTCAAACAACTGGGGGAGAAAAAGGAATTGTTAATTCACTGTTGCCTGAGTGATGGCCTTTATTCCAGGCAGGCAGGATTCAATGATGTTTGTTCTTTTAGCTGTATGGTACTTGCAAATGTCATAAACATTACACCAATACTAAGCCTTCCATCCCTTTTCACTGGCTCCCCCTTTCCCCCCTTAAATGAAATGCTAAGTTCTGTCACCTGGGGGTAGTTATAATAATCACAGCTGAGGATATTGCCAGCGGCAGGAACAGAACTGGATCAAGGAAAATGTGACCCAAAGTACATGAGTTTAGCTCCAGTTGCAACAGCTAATGCAGTCACTGCGGGAGGGAAATGAGTCCCTTGACTAAACTCACCCTGATTTGTTATCCGATTAAAAAATATCTGGTGGATGGAAAAGGCAACAATTGTGGGCATGCTCAGTTGTTACACATAAATTTGATGACTGAGAATTGACAATGACCCTTGAGATACTATAGACAGTGGGATCTCACATATACTTTAGAATATATTGCATGTTGATAACATGGCTATTACAGCTTAGATTTTTTTATGGTGAAAACAAAGGCCACAGATGCAGAAGTGGAACAAGAAAAAAAGCCAACATGTTGCCATGAATAAGAGCCGTATTTCAGAAAGGAGATAAATATGCATGAGCCACCATCACACCCTAGTTCTATAATTCATCAACATTACAAGCTTTTAATATTTATACATGAGTACAACCGGAGGGCTTTCCCAAGCATCACCCTATGGATAGTAGACAAGGCTCTGTAATTCTAGAGGAGAGAAGGAAATGGTTTGTGATACTCCTCAAATAAAGGGAAATGCATCTTGAGTTAGTAAAGGTCAGAAAGATTACTAGAAACTGTGTTAATAATACACAATTTAAAACAGTTACATTACGCAATAAAATCTGGAGATTTAGCAATTTTGTTGAAACTTTTCTATTGACAACATTTATGCATTACAGAGGAGCTGATTTCCTCCTTAATGCATTGATAATTGTTTCTAAAATCTGAATTTAACATCAAATAAACACATTTCTATTTAAGTCTGAACACTTCCTCAGCTATTACTTTATTTTAGTAATTCTGCCATAGAAGATAATAATTTATTTTTTTGGAATTTAGAGTTAGTGACTCTCAATGGTCAATGACCAAATGTGTCTATAAAGTAGCCGATATGACTTTGTTGTGAAACCTGTAATCTTATTCAGAAGTCAGTTATTGTTTTTTAAAGAATTTTTTGAGCAAGGGTTGTATCATTGGAAAAAGCATATGGACTCCTGAGTTGATTTTTT
>NW_006299260.1:101983-102721 GCF_000327345.1 Myotis davidii | reverse complement strand
CTGGGTCCTCAGTTGCCAACTTTTGGTGCATGCTCCTCCATACCTCTGCACTATACCTCCGCAGCTCCTCTGAGTCTCAGTGTGCTTTTCTCTTTTCTTCTAGTTGTAGAATTCCCACTTAGCCAGCCTTCCTGTGGTTCTGGATGATGTCCTTTGTCTTTTCCCTCCTGATTAAAAAAGACAGCTGGGTCCTCAGTTGCCAACCCTTGGTGCATGCTCCTCCATACCTCTGCACTATACCTCCGCAGCTCCTCTGAGTCTCAGTGTGCTTTTCTCTTTTCTTTTAGTTGTAGAATTCCCACTTAGCCAGCCTTCCTGTGGTTCTGGATGATGTCCGTTTTGTCTTTTAGTTGTATTTTTGAATTTGTTGTGGGAAGCCGCAATTTCTGGTGTTTACCTATGCCGCCATCTTGGTTTCCTCATCTGCTTGCTGTTTTAAGCCACCACATTAAGAAAGAGGGAGTTGATTGCTTTGAATACCAATATTTATTTGGATGAATTGTTGGAGAAGTTTTGCTCAATATTCAAAAGGTATTTGTTAGCCTACTATAGGCCAAGATTGCTAGATTCTGAGTCAACGGTAATAAAGAGTACAGCTTTTTTAAAACTACTTACTACTAATTATCTTTTTTTTAAAAAAGGAAGTAAATTTAGAATGCAAAGCCTTTTCTTATACAAGGCACATATAGGTACTAAAGCCCCAGTGCATGAATTTGTGCATGGATGGGGTCATAGTTA
>NW_006299260.1:95603-101869 GCF_000327345.1 Myotis davidii | reverse complement strand
ATATATATATATTTCATTTTTCAATCAGTAGGTATTGAGAATAACTCTTCTGCAAGATAGTGTATAATAGGGAAGTAGCTACCAGGATAAATGAGACATGGCCCCTGATCTCAGGAAGTTTATGACTCCATAGAGAGACATACTTCCATAACTAACTATAATACAAGGTGGTGCAAAAAATAAGGTGAATGGACTTAAAATTATAAATGGTATTCTGTAATTTATTAAAATCTTTATATAGGAAGAAAATGAAGAGAGCACTCATACCTCTGTCTCTTCATCAACTAATTATAAATTTTCTTTTATAAAAAGTTACCACTAAGGTTATAACTGTTAGACCATTTTAAAAAATTATGATATTCAGAAGGTGGAGGAGATCCATTAGATTTAGAAAAGGCTGATATTCCAGACATAAAATAAAACATAAGCCTCAAAATGTCTTCTTTAAAGAGTACTATTTACATATTGTCAAAGCTGCCACGTGTCTGTTGAGTAAAACATTATCACTTTCTTAAAGATATTGATTTATGTTTCCCACTGAAGGATTTGCGACATTTTGTTATTATAGTCGCTGATTTCTTTATCAAGAATAGTATATAATAAGTAGGTAAAAGCTGCATTACCTGGAACTTGTCAAGCTCATTTCTACCAAAAGGCCTATACTCTTGCTCTAATCTGAGCCTGGATTATCTGCCCCCAAAGTCCAATTACAGATTTCCTGACTTTCTTCAGCTCACTATTCAAATATCACCTTTCTAGTTGTTCATCAAGTCCTACCAAAAACATTCTCATCTACCTCACCCCTGAACTCTGTTTTCTCTACTTTGTTGCATTTTTTCACTTTATTGTTGACACTGTTACAGATGTTCCCATCCCCCCCACCCCAGTTTGCCCTTCTCCACCCAGTGCCAGACCCCCTTCCTTCTTGCCATCACCACACCGTTGTCTGTGTCTGTGGGTTATGCATATATGTTCTTCGGCTAATCCCTTCACCTTCTTTCATCAGTCTCCCTCTCCCGTCTGCCCTCTGACAACTGGCAGTATGTTCCATGTATCCATGCCTCTGTTTCTTTTTTGTCCATCAGTTTATTTTGTTCATTAGATCCCACAAATAAGTGAGATCATGTAGTATTTGTCTTCCCCTAACTGGCTATTTTACTTAGCATACTAATCTCCAGGTCTATCCATGCTGTCACAAAATGTAAGATTTCCTTCTTTTTTTATGGCCTTGTAGTATTACATTGCGTAAATGTACCACACTTTTGTTTTCTATCCACTCACTTGCTGATGGGCACTTAGGCTGTTTCAAAATCTTAGCTATTGTAAGTTGTGCTGCTATGAACATAGGAGTACATGTATGTTCCTTCTTATTGGTTCTTCTGATTTCTTGGGATATATTCCTTTTTTTTGGTTTACTTTGTTGTACAAAAGCTTATAGTTTGGACAGCTCCTATAAGCCAGCCTCCAGGGTATCCCGAGATCCCCTTTAATACCAAGCATCTGGGTCTGGGGGAGCCAGTGTGAGACGAAGAGTCAATCCTTCCCTGCCGCTGGGATAGTCAGGAGTTTTGGCTGGATCTTTGAGCACACACTGAGAGAGTGAGGAGCGAGATGCAAAGCGCAGACGATGGCACCAAAACAGATTAATAAGGAACTTAGTGATTTGGCCCATGACCCTCCCACACAATGTTCTGCAGGTCCAGTTGGGGAAGATGTTTCATTGGCAGGCCACAATCATGGGATCTAAGGATAGCCCATATTAAGGCAGTGTATTCTTGACAATTCATTATCCTACAGGCTACCCCTACAAACCACTTAAGGATGCATTTACATCAAGAATTTATTATCCAAATACTAACAGTAATGGCAGCATTTGTTTCAATATTCTAAGATCACAGTGGTCTCCTGCATTAACTATTTCTAAGGTTCCTTTATCCGTTTGTTCACTGCTATGTGATCCAAACCCAGATGACCCCCACTTGCATAGATCTATAAAACAGACAGAGATAAAATATCTTAGGAATGGACTCAGAAGTATGCCATCTGATGCTACCTTAAAGTCAGAATAACCTGCATTATAGCTGGAATAAACTTTAAATTACTGTTTTAAAAAAGCTTTTTAATGTGATGTGGTTTCATTTGTTCATTTTTTCCTTGCCCCGGGAAATATATCGGCAGAAATATTGCTCGGAGAGAAGTCTGAGATTCTACTGTCTATAGTTTCTTCTAGGATTTTATAGTTTTTCTACTTACATTTAATAAGTCTTTTATCCACTTTGAGTTTGTTCTTTTGTATGGTATAAGTTGGTGATCTAGTTTCTTTTGTGTATGTACCTGTCCAATTTTCCCAACACCGTTTATTGAAAAGACTTTGTTTCATTTTTATCTTAGGACTTTTTAGATTCCAAAATTGTATTATTTACTATTTTGTATACTTTTTTTGTTATTTATTGTCCTCACTAGAATATGAGCTCTGTAAAGGCATGAATTGTATTCTTAGTGCTTAGAATATTGTATGGTATATATTAGGTCTTCAATGAACATTGCAGTCATGAGCCGCTTTGTGACAGGAATATGTTCTGAGAAATGGTTGTTAGGCTATTTCATCATTGTTCAGACATTGTAGAGTACACTTACACAAGCCTAGATTGTGTAGCTGCACACTTAGGCTCTATAGTATATATCCTATTGCTCCTACACTACAACTCTGTACAGCATATTACTGTACTTTATACTATAGGAAGTTGTAGCACTATAGTATTTGTGTATCTAAACATATATAAACATAGAAAGAGTACAGTAAGAGATAGTATAAAAGATAATAAATGATATAGCTATAATAAATGATACAGGGCACTTACTATGAATGGAGCCTGCAGGACTGGAATTTGCCCTGGGGAAGTCAGTGAGTGAGTGCTGAGTGTGAAGGCAAAGAACATTGCTATCCACAACTGTAGACTTTATAAACATGCTATGATTAGGCTGCACTACATTTATTTTTAAAAATCTTTCTTCAATAATAAATTAATGTTAGCTTACTAAACCTTTTTCATTTAATAAATGTTTTAATATTTTAAAACGTTTGACTCTTATAATAACATTTAGTTAAAACACAAATACAGCTGTACAAAATATTTTTCTTTATATTTTTACATTATAACCTTTTTTCTATTTATCTATTGTTTAGTTCTCTATCTATCTATCATCTATCTATTTATTTTACCTTTTAAACTTCTTTCTTAAAAACTAAGACACAAACATACACCTTAGCTTAGGCCTATGCAGGGCCAAGCTCATCATTTTTACCGTCTTCCATTTCCACATCTTATCCCGTTGGAGGATCTTCAGGGGCAATAACATGCGTGGAGCTGTCATCTCCAATTACAACGATACCTTCTTCTGGAGTACCTCCTATTGGATCTGCCTAAGGTTTATCTTGAGGAGATGTCACTCTTTTTAGAAATATGTCCGTGCAGTTTTGCTAGGTTTGTTTCTTTTCTTTTTAATTGTAGATTCGCTTGTAAGCAGATAATGCACCAAGAACAGTCCCATTAGTGAGAAACTTTTGGTGCTGGAGTCCATGTTTTCAAACTTTTTATGGAGCTTGTTTATGTCTGCAAAAGTGTCTGATAAACTCTTTACTATGAAAGTTCATATACTTTTATATGACTGGCAGCACAATAGGGGTTTTTGTTGTTGTTGTTGTTTTGTGTTTTTATTTACACCAGCATTATGTTATGATATTGCAATGGCTAGAATGTCACTAGGTAATAGGATTTTTCAGCTCTATTATAATATCATAGGAGCACTGTCATATATGTGGTCCATCATTAACTAAAACATCATTATGCAGCACACGACTATAGTTAAATATCTGAGTGAATCAATATATTTTGAGAAGAAGGCATTAATTATGACTGACGGGACTAGGGAGACATAGTAGGTGGCATTTGAGCTCCAATTTACAGATGAAATATTAACAAGTGAAAGTGGGGCAGGAAAATTCAGATAAAAGCATGAAAAAGAAAGACCAGTGGGGAGAAAAATACAGAACCTTTTTGAGTGAATAGATTCCATGTATATGGCATAGAATGCTTATACTAAAACCTCAGGTTGAGAGAATGGCTTGAAGTATGATTTATGTGTTCCTGGTATGTTCTGCTTAGGTAGACAATAATGTCAAAGAAGTGACATAAAGGATGTCTTTTTAAAAAAATAAGCCGGTTGCTGTAAATAAGAACAGGAAAACCTAGAGGTCTCATGGTCAGGCAAGATTGGCCTTAAATTGAAAGAAGTTAAACAGACCATCAAAACTTCATTATACTCTTGCTTCAAGATAAAGGCCTCTAGCAAACCAATTCTCTTTTTGTTTTGGAAAGTGAGGTTAAATAATCATTATGAGAGTAGAGTAGATACAAGAAGTAAAGACTATCTGGTTAAAGGTGAATACTCTAGGCTCAAATTCAGTTGAGTTTGGACAACTAACTTGCCAGAAATTCTTAATCTCATATACATTTATTAAAACCTTACACATTTTTAGGGACACAGACTTCTTCCCAGAAGGAGGGTGTAAATCCTATGATACACATTCTTCCCCAGATCAAGTTAAGGATAATTTTTTCTTGACAGAAGTGAGGAACAGGCAGCTGCCCACTAAGGCATGTTTAGACTGCAAAAAGCTGACTGTCCGCATGGATTAACAATTGGGCATAATCTAGAATCTGTCCTTCAGTTCTTTTAAAGACCATATTTTGTATCACATTAAAAAAAATATTTGTCTCTCAGGTATGGACTTTCTTACATTAAATTAAGAGGCCAGATTCTTAATTTATTTGGCCAGCGCATTCTACCCTAGAAAGCATGCCACTGAGAAGTCAAATAATAATTCTAAATTTTTAAATTAGATAAAAGCTCATTAACGCATCATAATACAATGATACTATAATCTTTGGGGTTATCTTTTCTATTGGGCATTCAAAAGTCATTGAATCTTATCCATTTTCTTAATTATGGCAAGTACTGGTTTGGGGTTGATGACATTATTAGAAATTCACACAATCAAAAAGGATGACAACTTTGCTATTTCACCTTCTTATGGACTCAAACCTTTATAGAGGAAAGTACTTACAAGAAGTGGTCATGATTAACTTTTAGTTGCCTGGTAGTTTAACAGGCAGGCAATTCAGTCTATTTTAGTTGAATTAGCATACCAATCAAGAAGACAGGGTGCTCACAAGCATCAAATCCTGCCTTCTAGCAAGGTGTAGGAGATAGGATTATAAAGAGGAAGGGGCTGGGGTGAAGAATGTAGCTACCAGCAAGCCTGGGAGTCCGAAGACGTCAGCTATTGTAATTAGTCATCAGGCATTGAGATGATGTTGCTGAGATGATGTTTTGATGTTTGTGGGTTGGTCTGACCTGCTTGTCAGTTCTGCTTGCTGGATTCACAGCTGAGTTACTTCCTCAATCGCTTCACACATAGGCCTTGAAAAGGAAACTTTAAGAAAAACTTAACCCCCTATTCACATAAGTATATGTGTTCTAAGATTTAAAATAATATGATTACTTTTTTGATTAATTCAGGTGCTCTATCTATCAGGTTATAAGCCCCTCCTAAGTTTTCCCCTCTGATTAGATAAATTGGTTGATGTCTATCACCCTTGTCCTATAGCAGTAAATTCCTTTATAAAGAAAGCTTTCCCTTATAATAGACTGGAAATTCTGTATTAATTTACTTTAGATTCATTTATCTAATTAGATTTATTATCCAGTATACCTATAATTTCCTTTTAAGATTTCTCTTTATAACCCTTCTATAACTTACATTCTTACAACTTTCACAATTATTCTTAAGTATTCCTACTCTAATATCCTTTCTTCCTGTTATAACATTTTCTTTATATTCCTTCTCACCTTTTTTTTCCCCTCAACTCTACTTCTTCACAGACCCTCTGCAACTTACTTACCTAGTCCCTTTCTTTCAGTTTGTTAATTTACTTCCTTTTTCCTTTAGCTCTATGCCTTCTATTATACTAAAACTATAAATTTTTCCTAATTAGTTAGAATTAAAGGTCAGTTCTACACAGGCTCCTCCATTGCCAGCTTCAGAGCAGTTGGAGTGGAGTGAGGTTTCAAGGTTCCATCTATTACTCCTTCAGTTGGCCCATTGTCCTTGCTCGCTTATGTCTGTTTAATTGCCTACTACATCCCCCTCAAGGATTCTGGCTCTGAATTCTTTCAGGGAAAGGGGACACAGGGTCTCTTCT
>NW_006299260.1:94565-95540 GCF_000327345.1 Myotis davidii | reverse complement strand
CTGATGAGTGGTCAAAGGTTTCTCTCAGAGCCAAGAGATTCTTGCTCTCTGTCAGAGTGACGAAGAGGCCGGGCATGGAATGAGGTGACAATTGTGCCTAGAAGTGACATTCCCTAGGTGTGAGTAGGGTTCCCTAGGTAGAGACAAACTGTGTTACAAAATTTAGTATTATTAGGCAAAAGGTAGAACAGTAAGAATTATGACAAATGGACTGGTAGAAGGAAAAAAACATGTAAAACTATTTCAGTTCTAATAATTTCCTGTTGAAACATGATTTTACTCCCTAAAATTATCCTTATTTTTATTAAAGAGTTAAATTAAAATTAACTTATTTACTGTATTAAGTTTAGTTACAATTCGGCCTGATCACTTGCATAAATATAACAAGAATAACAGTTGATTACATAGGCTATTTTAAAAAATATATGCTTTGCTGGAATCTCATAAGAAAGTTTACTCCCAGAGCAAAGAAGCCATGCCACACAGTTGTCATCAGGCTCTGCCTGCAATCCCTACATAATTGGGGTGTGTTCCTAAGTTGCGATCCCCACAGGTGTCTGAGGTTCCTTTCATGCCATCTTTCAGGAAAGCAACCTTCATTCTTTACCTGGAAAGACTGCCATGAACCACGTGACCAAGCAAGGTGCCAGACTATTTATTTAAAGGGTTTATCAGCTTCAAAGTCAGTCTTCATTCCTTAGATTAAGTATGTCAAACTCAAAGGTTAATATGGGCAAATAAACAAGGCATGAAGCCCACAGGTTGTGAGTTTGACACGCTTGCCTTAGAGCTTTCTGGTGACATGACATTCCAGTAAAGTTTTGGTTAATAAAACCACAATTGGAAATTGACTTATGTCCTGTTATGAAGAAATCAGATTCTTATTGGATTTATGCAAACGCATTACTATGAGAACAATAATTACAAAAACGATAATTATTTTTAGTGCATTTAGTCCTAAAATCATTCTGTTTT
>NW_006299260.1:90365-93963 GCF_000327345.1 Myotis davidii | reverse complement strand
CCCCCCCCCCCCCCCCCCCAGTATTTCTATAACTCCAGATACTCTATACAGTTATGCAGCCTGAAGAGGATGATCTGAATATGTCAGAGTCCTTTCTATGGATCCCTCAGAAGACATAACTTTTTTTTTCAAATGCATCATAACAAAACAGTGACTGTGTCTAAATGAGAAGAAATTTAAAATGACATAGTTATTGATTTGATTATAATGCAAATGACATGGAATATTGTCCTGTAAAACACAATATTCCACAATATTATAACTAATAACAATTAAGAATGAAAGAATATTAGAACCTATTTAATATGTATATATAAATATAATATAATTGTTATTTCCTTATTTGACAGAGCTTCCCATATACCTTAAGTATAAACTTTCCTTTCATAAGGAGAGCAAACAAATCCTTGAGGCATTCCAGGCCCATTGGAATGACCTAAAGCCAATTCTAGGTCAAGAAAAAGTTTCTTAAAATTCAAACTCTGGGAAGGTAGTCAAATACATTAGACTAAAAGATTATATATTATTAATAATTTATTATTAAACATCACATAAACTAGTAAAACTTCAATTCTTATGATTAAGAAGTTGGGCTTTTAAGTAACCAAGTTCCTGATTAACATAACATAACCATTTTAATAATATATATAAAACCTTTGCTTCATAAGGAAATACAGAATAAACTTTTTTTCTCCCTTATTTTCAGAAACAGGATTATTTTTCCCATGGAAAATATACTCACATTCTTAAGGAGTATAACAGAGATAGCAAATTTCTTAGCCGAGAAACAATCCCCTCGAACTTAGAAATCCCCAACAGGCTCCATTGACTTACTGCAGTTACTTTCTTTATCGAGGTTTCTGCCACATCCCATTGCATTCCTCCTCACATCGGATACTACTTGTTAGGGCTGACCAGCAGACCCTGAGCTACAGCTGAATGATTATTCTGACATAAGCTTCTATGAAAGAAAGGACTACGGGACTGCCTGGCTAGAGAAACCAAACAGCCCCGTTTGCCTGCTCCTTAGGCTTTTATTGTAACAACGGCTTGAATTAAAGGTAACTATTAGATACTATCAGTAGGGTAAGCATCCTTGAGAAGACACATACATCTGTAGTTTCTTTTGAGCAAGGATGTCTAAAGACTAAACAAAGATTCCAGTAATTCCACCCAGGAGCTCAGACTTACTTAGTAATGTCAAGGCAGGGACAAGTGCCTTCAGCCAACTAAGTCCCATGCTTCCCCACACAATATACATACTTTAATTAAAAATTTCTTTATCATTAAAAAATGCTAACCATCACCTGAGCTTTCAGTGAGTCATATACTCTTTGCTATTACAGGGTTTTGCCTCAATGTTGAGGGTTGTTGAATGATCAGGATGGTGTTTGCTAAAGATTGGGGAGCTGTGGTAATTTCTTAAATAAAAAATGAAGTTTGTATCCTAGCTAGTTTGGCTCAGTAGATAGAGGGTCAGCCCACGACTGAAAGGTCCCAGGTTTGATTCCCCACATATACCTGCACATCAATTGGTTGCAGAGCACATGTGGGAGACAACCAATTGATGTGTTTCTCACACATTGATATTTATCTCTCTCTGTCTCTTCCTCTCCCTTCTACTCAATATTGCCTTTATAAAATTGAAGAGCGAAATAGGTCCTCACTTTGGACTTTGGCAAGGCCACCAAAACTTTCTCCCCATTAGCAACCAGACAATTTTGCTTTTTTATCACTCATATGTTCACTGGAGTAGCACTTTTAATTTCTCTTAAGAAAATTTTCTTTTAAAAGAAAGGAAATTTTTCTTTACATTCACAACATAGCAAACTGGTGCAAGAGGCCTACCTTTGGGCCAGTTTCAGCTTGCAACATGTTTTTCTCACTAAGCTTAATTATTTCTACATTTTTATTTAAAATGAGAAATGTGTGCCTCTTTCTTTCACACAAAAACTTAACGGGCCACAGTAAGGATATTATTAGCCTAACTTTAATGTTTTGTGTCTCAGTGAATATTAATGCCCATGGAGTGGGAGAGAATTGGGGCAATAGGGTCAGTAGAGCAGTAAGCATACACACAACGTTTATCAATTGAATATACCATAACATATGGGTGCCTTTGTGGCACCTCAAAACAATTACAATAGTAATATCAAAGATCAATGACCACAGATCACCATGTCAAATATAATAATAATGAAAAAAATTAGAAATGTTAGAATTACGGAAATGTTACACAGAGACACAAAGTGAGCGTACGCTGTTGGAAAAATGGTGCTAATAGACTTGCTACACACCAAACTTTTAATTTGTAAAAAAACCCCACAATAAGTGAAGTGAATATTTTTATGGCCCAAATTCATATGTTGAAGTCCTAACTTCCAGTTTGGTGGTATTTGGGGGGAATTAGATTTAGGTGTGGTCATCAGGGTCAGGCTCCCATGGCATTAGTGTCCCTGTAGGAAGAGAATGAGGTCAGAGCTGTTCTTCCCTGACATGGAGAACACAGAGAGAAGATGGCTGGCCATTTGCAAACCAGGAAGAGGATCATCACAATGAATTTTACCTGCTGTTGCCCTGATCTTGGACTTTAAAACTGCACAATCGCCCTAGCTTGTTTGGCTCAGTGGATAAAGTGTCAGCCTGCAGACTGAAGGGCCCCAGGTTCGATTCCAGTCAAGGGCATATGCCTGGTTGCAGGCTCAATCCCCAGTAGGGGGCATGCAGGAGGCTGCCAATTGATGATTCTCTGTCATCACTGATGTTTCTAGCTCTCTCTCCCTCTCCCTTCCTCTCTAAACCAATAAAAATATATTTTAAAAAATAAGAAGAAAAAGACTCCAGAATTGTGAGAAATACATTTCTGTTGGTTAAGTCTCTCAGTCTACTGTTCTCATTTTTGACAGCCTGAGCTAAAATATCTTCAAATCCAAATTAAGCTATAGCTCAATACTCTACGACCCAGAGCACTTGCATTTTTATGATAGTGCTATCCCATTATCTTACTTAAATCTTTACAACAACCCTCCACTTTACTTGTATTTTATGGAATAAGACTGATTTCTACAAAACAAACCAAAACAAAGCAAATCTGACTGAAAGATGATAGGTTGTATTTAAAGAAAATTGCTACAATCTAGGGTCTTGTGGCTATGTTAGATTTAAACTAGAGGCTGAATTTGTATAATTTCAGTCCAAAACCAAAAGAAAGCATAGTTTTAAAAACTTCCTTTTACATTTTACATGACTTGTGTACATCTAATTATATGAGCTGTTGTTTAAAATTTATAATACATTATGTCCCAGAAGACAAAAACTTAGTGAGGTTGAAATAGTTTTATTAAATTGTACAATAAAACATCACATTCTTGTTAAATTGAAAGAAAAAAGCCCAGGTGCTATAACTTTTAGTTTTAAAAATATATCAAAATTAAAATATGTAGCTTGGTGAACTGCTCACAGGTGTTAGAAATGATAGCAGTTTACTTAGCAGAATGAGTTACAAAGTACAAACCAGGGACAGCATATTTCCTGGGATACCACAGCTTGTCACAACAATGAAAATGCCTAAATAGTCATGAAGCTTTACAAAACCATA
>NW_006299260.1:88706-90353 GCF_000327345.1 Myotis davidii | reverse complement strand
CAAATCCGGCCACTTAAACCAGAAGATTGGGCGGGGGGGTTGGGGGGAGAGCCAGCCCTGTTCGGTGATGTCTGAGGAGACTCCAGGGCAGGGGAACAGTAGACCTGACCTGGAGGTGTCGGCACTCACATTGGATGCCCTGGCCAGGTAGCTCAGTTGGTTGGACTGTCATCCGATATGCCAAGGCTGCAGATTCGATCCCCGTCAGGGCAAATACAAGAAGCAACCAATGTATGCATAGAGATAAATGGATGGAATAATGAATCTCTCTCTCTCTCTCTCTCTCTCTCTTTCAAAAATTAATTTTTTTTCTTTTTTTTCCTGACCCAAGGATATGTTTATTGATTTTACAGAGAGAAGAGAGAGAGAGAGAGAGAGAGAGAGAGAAGACAAGAGAAGAAGAGAAGAGAAGAGAAGAGAAGAGAAGAGAAGAGAAGAGAAGAGAAGAGAAGAGAAGAGAAGAGAAGAGAAGAGAAGAGAAGAGAAGAGAAGAGAAGAGAAGAGAAGAGAAGAGAAGAGAAGAGAAGAGAAGAGAAGAGAGACAGACATCGATCGATTGCCTCCCCAACATGCCCCATGTCCTGACCAGGGACCAACCTGCAACCTAGGTGTCTGCCCTGACCAGGAATTGATCACACATCTTTTAGTGCCATGGATGATGCTCCAACCAAATGAGCCACCCAGCCAGGGCAAAATTATCTTAATTCTCTATTTTAAAAAACAAAATGTTAAGAAAATGAGATTTTTTTTAAAACAATACCAGAATTTTCAGATAATAGCGGACTATGATCTTCTTTGTCAGTGCAATGTAAAACTTGCAAAGACCTAAATGATTATAATTACAAGAAGGACCTGATAATGATTTCCTTCTTTGACACTTTAAAATCTTGTGAGACAACATTTGATAAACCAGGCTTAGTCGGGCTGTCCTTGTCAGGTCCTGGCCGATTGATACTGTTTCCCATCTTCTCTGTAGTGCACTGGCCCTACCTCATCTAACGAAGAGAATTATCTTGTAAGAGTTAGCATTGCAGATCACCTCATCTCTCCATTACCAGAAAGCTCCCAAACCATCACCCATGATGATTCCTATCTAGAGTCCCAGCAGCTCCTAGCGCAGTGTCCAGTCCACAGTGGGTGCTGTGCATGGTATCACACTGCTGATGACCGTAAGAATCTTAACTACATTAATAAAATAATCTGCCTATAATCTGGTTGTTTTATGTCTCTAGGTTTAAGGTCATTTGTTATATAGCTCTAGCAACTGAAACAGAAGATGAGGTTAGGGGAAGGAAGAGGGATTAAATCCCTATTAATGAAATGTCTAATTGAAATATCTTAGTATATGTGTAGTTTAATGGGAATTTTTACCATGTCAGAGATAGATATTATTATGATAAGTCTATTTTCCCTGAATGTAAATTAAAGCACTTTTCTTATTGAGAATAATACAAAGATTTTTTAAGACTAATTACATCATTATGTGTATCAACAATAGCTGCAAGACATCATGGTGATTAGAATGTTAATGAACTGTTAACTTCACTGCTGTGCCATTGATTAAAGAGGAAAAAAAATGGGATAGGCTACTAGTGAAGGGATTGGTGTATAAATTATTTGAAGGTGAACCCTTGGTGCCTTTATATC
>NW_006299260.1:84927-88585 GCF_000327345.1 Myotis davidii | reverse complement strand
ACTACAACATAGTCCATATTTTAAATGGCATTTGTCCTACTGTTTAATGTTTTATAGGATCTTTGTCCTATATAAGCACCACTGTGGTTGTTTTCTTCTGAATTCCATACTTATTAAATTGATTTTAAAATACTCACTATTTTTATATAAAAATTTACCGATCTGTTATATATAACTATGCGAAAAATGGACCACATTTATTTCATAAAGTTAAAGTAGAATGTGTTTAAAAAACTCTTCTGTCACAAGGCATAGAGGTTTATTTTAAAGTATGTATAAATAAAATATAGTATACCATACGTTAAAACTCAACATCTTTAAAAATGATTAAATTATATACAAATAAATGAATAAGTCTGATGCAAATTACTTTAAAAAGGATGGTACAATTAAAAATTAATATTCTTTGTTATTTTTTTAAACTTTATATAGTAGAGTGAGTTTGTTTTTTATCTTTAGAAAAGAAAAAGTTCAGTTTGTTTTTAGCTTTGTCAATTATTTCTAAAAGTTGAAACTTTATATTTGTAATATTTTAAATACCTTAAAAGTGTTTCTCTAATTATTATTTTGTAGATAGGCAAATTTTGCTGCTAATATTACTAATATTTTGGTATCTTTGAGAATATACTGTGAGAGGGTAAGTAATACATAATTTTGATGTTAATTTAATGATTAAATATAGTTGCATTGAGTTACGTTACGTATATCTTAGAAGTCAGCACAGCCGAAGTTGTGCAGTTCTTTCACACAAACACAAGCACACACACTAACACACAAACACATATGCGTGCGCACACACACACATGTAAATCTCAGCATTACCCACATCCCTGTCCAATGACCTTCCCCGTGTCTGAGTGAATTCACAGGGCATCTTCAGCTCGCAAGTTTCTGACGCTGCTGAACATGCCCGCGTCTCATCTCCTGAGGCCTTTCCTGTCTCCTTTCTATGCCCTAATTGGAAACTCAGCCCTATTTTCCTTGTTTACACAAAACAGCATAAAGCAAAAACCTTCAGAAGACATTTGCGTTTTTAGATGCCCTTAAGGTTTTGGATTAATGGAGGGGTTCACCGCACAGCAATGCTAACTTATAATTAAAAGTGGACATGAACATCCTTAAACAACATTTGGTTAATCCATAGTCAGGTGTTATGAGACACTTTTACCCACAGGCTCTAACTTTTTTGTTTTTGTTTTGTTTTGTTAAACCTTACCTGAGGATATTTTTCCACTGGATTTTTTTTTTTTTTTTTTTTTTAGAGAGAGAGTAGAAGGCAGATGGAGAGACACAGAGAGAAACATCAATGTGAGAGAGACACATCAATTGGTTGCCTCCTGCACGAACTCAACCAGGGCCGGGAAGTATGAGCCTTTGACCATAATCAAACCCAGGTCCCTTCAGTCCTGGGCCGAGGCTCTATCCACTGATCCAAATCAGCTAGGGCCCGTAGGCTTTAACTTGATGATAGTCTTCCAAGTCTATCCCTTCATTTCTCCCACCTTCTCTATTTTCTGTATTCTCCAATTGCCACCAACCCCTAATTATAATTTATTTTTATTCACATAAAATATGCATTTTATGCAGAATAATTTACTTCTTCTTTTAAAGTTAAGCCCTAAATGCAGGAATCATTCATGCATCCATTAATGATCTTGTACTATTAGAAGAAGCTTACAATTTATCTCTTCAAGAAATGTAGGGCAGATCAGTTTGTATAAACAGACACAATGAATATAAGAATGTATTGTCTCTTGTACAGACAAACTGGGTATGGCAGGGGTTGGGGGCAGTACATACACTTTTATTTATACATTTATTCAGCAAATAATTGTTTTGTTTTTTATTTATTTAGGGAAATTAATTTATTATTTTTTTCTTATCTGAGTTTTTTAATTTTTGTTTAAATGTAGTTGGTATGCAATATTATATTAGTCATATTAATTTCAGGTGTACAATATAGTGATTTGATATTTTTATACCTTACAATGTGACCATCTCATTAATTCTAGTAATTATCTGTTACCACATGTTTATTCATCACAATATTATTGACTATATTCTTCTTCATCTTTCTCATCCATCTGCCCACATTCCTCCCTTCTGGAAACCATCCTTTCACTCTCCATTTCTATGAGTCTGTTTTTGTTTTGTTTGTTCATTTGTTGTTGTTTATTTTAGAACCTACATTTAAATGAAATCATATAATAAACACACACTCCCAGGTACACTTACATCTCAAAAAGTCTCCCAATTATTCTCTACTCTGAAGTGACAACAAAGCCTCTGCCCATAATCATGAGACCTTTCAGCCTTGCATGACAGTTATCAAACAATGACGCTGAAGACAAGGAAATTAAAGGTAAGAATGTTTGTCTTTCTCTGTGTAGGTTTGAAAACCAATCACAAAATTCCTCTATTATGGGGTCACTAGGGGTCAATGTAAAATAAGCTATTTGGGGCAACCATTAAAACACTTAACAAACAATTAATGAATGAATCCGTGTTCATAAAACAGGTGGTAGGAATTCAAAGTTTAATAAAATACAGTTCTTTCTCCAAGGAATTCCAGGGTTCTTATGAGGAAACAATAAGTAAAGAGGTAATTACACTTAACATGGTGAGTTAGATAAATTCAGATGGAAACAAATCAGGAAGGGAAACGGAAGCTCTGATATGGGTATCGGGCAATATATACCTATTCAGGATGCAATGAGGTGAGGGTAGAGTGGGAGAGGGTATCTTCAGGGAGACTGCCAGACAAAAGGTACATCTAAATGATATCAAAAGAATGAGCTGGAATCATTAGGTAAGGGTCAGTACTCTGAGGGTTTTAAACATAGAAAGTAATTCCAATAAATTTGTTGAGAAAGTGCTTAAGTATAGGATATATGGGAAGGAGTGGCCAGAGGAGGGGATAAAGCAGTAGGTTAGGGTGAATCATAAAAATAGTATTTTCCATTGCAAGAATTTTATTTTATAGTAAAGTTAAGAAAAACATTGATAGTTTTGAATTAAGAGAATAATTTATTGGCTATTTTTCCTATTAAATACTTACCTTTATTAAAATTAAATAAAAAATTTTAAAGGAAAAACCATAAATGAAATACATTTTTATTAACTTATGCCTCAAAAGATGTTATAAATATGAGTTTGAGAAAAAATGTTTCTACTATAAAATATAACTTTTATGGCCAAACATGACTGCCCCTCATGGATGAATAGAATAGAGTGATGCTACTTAAAAATCCATCTTGATCTTAACTATTGTAAATGATGCTCTTATGAACATAAGGGTGCATATATTCTTTCTAGCTTCTTAGAATATATTCCTAGAAGTGGGATCACTCAGTCAAATGACAGTTTCATTTTTAATATTTTGAGGAAACTCCACACAATTTTCCATAGTGGTTGTACCAGTCTGTATTCCCACCAGCAATATACTTGGGTACCATTTTCTCCACATCCTTGCCATAGCTAAGATCTAGAAACAGCCCCAGTGCCCATCAGTAGATGAATGGATTAAAAACCTGTGCTACAATAAGAAAGCCCACTGCATGGGAGAACATATTTGCCAATGTTATATCTGGTAAGGGTTTAATCTCCAAGATTTACAGGGAACTCATACAACCTACAAAAGGAAGATAACCCAATAAAA
>NW_006299260.1:68409-84866 GCF_000327345.1 Myotis davidii | reverse complement strand
CCCATCAGCAGACGAGGGGATTAGAAACCTGTGGTACATCTACACAGTGGAATACGACGCTGCTGTAAAAAGGAAGGAACGCCTATCATTTGCAACAGCATGGACGGACCTGGAGAGCATTATACGCTAAGCGAAATAAGTCAGTTGGAGAAAGATAAATATCACATGATCTCACTCATATATGGGATATAATGATTAACATAATTTGATGAACAAGCATAGATCCAGAGACAAATGATAGGGGAGGGGGTGGTTAGAGCACAACCAAAGGACTTGTATGCATGCATATAAGCATAACCAATGGACACAGACACCAAGGGGGTGAGGGTATGAGCCGGGGGGTGAGCAGAGGAGGGATAAGGACACTTATGTAATACCTTAATCAATAAAGAAAAAAAAAAAACGGTGTTACACAATGGAGTATTTTGCAGCTGTAAAACAGAGGGATCTCTTGCCTTTTGAGACAAAACCTGGCGAGTATTATGCAAAGCAAAATAAGCCTGTCAGAGAAAGACAAGTATCACATGATCTCACTTATTTGTGGAATCTACTGTACAAAATAAATTGAGGAACAAAATAGATTCAGAGACATTGAAGCATGCAACAGATCAAGGTATTTCAGGGGAAGAGGGTGTGGGGTGGTAAGAGATTAACCAATGAATTTACATGCATATATGGGTAGCCCAGGGACAGACAATAGCTCAGGGAAGGTCTAGGGACTGGGTGGGAGTGGGGTTGAGGGGTAAAAAAGGGAAGGGACATCTGTAATACTTTCAACAATAAAGATAATTTTTTAGTAATTCACTTTGAAAACTCAATGCTCTGAATAAGCCAGGTGTCCTTTGTAAACCTTCCTTGAGCTCTTTCTGCAGTGCTTTTTTCAAATGGAAAGTGGCCTCGAGTTTTGAAAACTCAAAACTTCAAAAAATTTACAAAGTCAACATGTGCAAGGAAAAATCTATGCAGTGATTTTCTGTCCAAATACTTCAGTGACTTTCATAATTTTCTCATATTACAAAAAATAATTAATTTACCCAAATTATTATTTTTAAAACTCTATTATGAATTCCTTTGACACTATTTTATTTGGAACAAATAACCCATAAATACTTTTATGTGATTTGTTAAAAAGGCTTTCAGTTAGCTTTAGGTTTAGCAATGGTAGAACCAATGCTATTCTGCATAAATAACTTGAGTTATTCTCCACTCAAGTGATGACATAATTGTATGGAAATAAAGCCAGACAGCCCTTCTAAACCAACTGTTATAGCCACCAAAGGCTTGAAAGCATAGATTGATTAAACCATAGCTAAAACGTCATACCTGCCAAGAAGCAAGTTTATGCAAATTAAAAAAGTTAATTTTATTTCAAAAATGTTTTCTCTAGCACTTGTAATGCCTCATAATGCTTAACCCCTTTTTACTATGGAGCACCTGTCACAAACATGTGCCAAGGAATAAAAATGGGAGCACGCAGAAATGCCTTTCATAACCAAAAACTGAAGTTGGAATGCAACAGCTGGCAGTGGAATCAGTGATCTGAAAGTCATTTGAAGTCTTAAAATCTGCTTTTATGGGGAAAATGTACAAAGTCAGAACAATGACCTGACTAAATGCGCCATCATAAGGCCAAATTCCATGTTGGGAATGAATGGGATGGATTTACTGTTGTTCTACTGGAACTAAGCAGATGAGATTTGAGGGAAAATATTTTATTCCACATTTGTACCTGGATGGATTTTATCTCATTCTTTTATCTGGGTTTTATTCCTGTGGGAATAAACATATTTTTAATATTTCCTATTTATTCTTAAGTGAAAGAAAAAAGTACATTTGGGGAAATGTTTTTCTAATAATTATAGCTGTCCCAAAAATGTATTAATACTTAATAACTGGTAGCTCAATTGATGTTTCTTTCTGTTCAGATTTAACCCCTTGGGATTAATAACTTCAAAAGTGTGTATACATTTTTTGGAAACCCCCTGTATGTTTGTGGTTTATAGTTTTGTCTTCATCAGGTACTTCTGACCAGTTATGAGGTTACCTGTCCTTACCAGTACATATAATGACATGCAGATTTTTGAAGTTGGAGCAGCTTTTAAACTTCCTGCCCAGTGGTGTCGAAGTTACTCCAGGATGGCATCTGTTATAGGAATGTATGGGTGAGGGAGGATGAGCCAAAACACAGTAATGTAACTTTGACTCTAGAACCACTGCCCCACTGACCCGAATAACTACACATATCTTATTTGAAATGTTTTTACTTTTAAAAAACTTTTTATTTCTAAGGTTCCCTTCAAATTTTAGATTAAATTCTGAAAGAAAAAATTGATTGTTTTTCTTTTTTAACATTTTTTTATTGATTAAGTTATTACATGTGTCCTTATCCCCCATTACCCCCCATTACCCCCACTCATGCCCTCACCCCCCTGTTGTCTGTGTCCACTGGTTAGGCCTATATGCTTGCATGTAAATTCTTTGGTTGATCTCTCCCCCTTACCCCCACCGTCCCCTACTAAAGAAATTAAGTATGTATCACAAATGCACTCTTTATTTATTTATTTTTAATTTCAGTTGACATTTAATATTATGTATTTCATGTGCAGAGCATATTGGTTGGACATTTATGTAGTTTAAGAAGTGTCTCCCCAATAAGTCCAGTACCCACCTGGCACCATACATAGTTAGTACAATATTATTGACTATATTATCTATGCCTTATATTACATCCCCAATACTATTTTGTAAATACTAATTGTATTTCTTATTCACTTTACCTTTTCCACTCAGCCTCCCAAACCCCTACCATCTAGCATCCATCAGCTTGTTCTCTGCATCTTTAAATCTGTTTATGATTTGTTTGTTTGTTTCTATTATTCTTGAGATTCAAAATATAAGTGAACTCATATGGTATTGTCTTTCACTATCTGACCGCTTTCATTTAGCATAAATACCCTGTGGGCTGACCCATGTTGTCACAAATAGCAAGATTTCATTCTTTCCAGTGGCCAAGTAATATTTCAATGTATGTACCATGTCTTCATACATTTTTCTGTCAGTGAGCACTCAGATTATTTCCATATTTTGGTTATTGTACATAATGCTGCAATAAACACAGAGATGGATCTAACTTTTTTGAATTAGTGTTTTGAATTTATTTGCATAAATAACCAGAAATGAAAATGCTGGGTCAGAAGGTGGTTCTATTTTTAATTTTTTGAGGAACCTCCATACTATTTTCATATTAACTGTGAAATACTATATACTAACATTCTGGAAAAGCCAAAACGATGGAGATGGCAAAATGATTATGGTTGCCAGCAGTTGAGGGGTGGTGAGAGATGAATAGACAGAGCATAGAGGATTTTTATTGAAAATACGGTACATGATACTATAATAGTAGATACATGTCATTATACATTTGTGCAAGCCCATAGAATGTACAATACAAACAGTGAACTTTAGGCTAAACTATGGATTTTGAATAATTATGTGTCAATATAGGCTCATCAATTATAGCAAATGTACCACTCTCATTGGGGCTGCTGATAATGAGGGTCAGGGGTTATATTGGAAGAAAATTCTGTGATAGCAGTGAGATTGAGAGATAACCACTGTTAGCCTTTTAATGCATTTCATACTCATTTTGTTTCCTTTGCATTTCTTTCTGCATTATAATAACACACTATTATATATTAATCTGTAACCTATGAGTTTTATTTATAAATAAGCTGCATAGTAATCATTTTCATAAATGTGAATGACTCTCCTATCATTAATATTAGAGGAGTTTCTAAATTTCTCTTTTGAGAAATAATGTTTCAATAAATACATTGGTCTGTAACTATTTTTTTTCTTACTGTGTATTATTCCCTTGTATAGACCAGAAGAGGTAGGATTACTCAGGCAAACACTATAAGTATTTGTAGAATTCTTATTTCTAAATTGTTACCTTCGTAGATTATATAAATTTACACCTCCAATAGCAACATATTAAATAATCAATTATACAGAATTTTTGCATTATACTTACAATTCTTTTATTTCTTCTTTTTTCTTTGTCCTCCCTTCCTTTCTTCCTTCCTTCCCACCTTCCTTCCTATCTGCCCTCCTTCCTTCCTTCCTAATTCATAAGATGAAATTAATAAATTGCTTTTACTTGGAAATATTTAATTTGTTTAAGCGGTGGTTTATTTTACTTCTGGAGAGTTCATTTTTTTTGTTTGTGTGTTTCCATTGTAATAGCTCTCTAGGTGTAAAAGACACTGACATTTGATTTCATTAATGTGGCATATGCTTTTCTTTAGTTTTCTTTTTTTTATATATATTTTTATTGATTTCAAAGAGGAAGGGAGAGGAAGAGAGATTTTTTTATTGATATCTGAGAGGAAGGAAGAGGGACAGAGATAGAAACATCAATGATGGGAGAGAATCACTGATTGTCTGCCTCCTGCATGCCCCCTACTGGGGATCGAGCCCGCAACCTGGGCATGTGCCCTGGACCAGAATCGAACTCAGGACCCTTTAGTCTGTAGGCTGACACTCTATCCACTGAGCCAAACTGGCTAGGGAGCTTTTCTTTAGTTTTCTATTTATCTCTTTATTCTGTTACAAGAGTAGAATTTTGATAAGCTTGTGTTTTTATTTTTATTTAGTCAATTTTATCAATAGTTACTTTATATTTTCTTATTTGGGTGCTATTTCATTATTTTCTTTTTCAGACCTCATTTTCCTCCTGTCTTCATTCCAGCAGCTTTCTTCTGGGGAGGAGTGAATGTGGGAGTAAAGACGATGTGGCTTTTTTCAATAAATGTATCTACTTGTTGAAATGACACTACCGATGCTGCCATGTGATGCCATCCTTTCCATTTGCTTTTTAGTGTGTTGTTTTCCATGGATCCAAGTCCCATAGTCAAGCATAGACTGACTTCCACTCTGGATGGGCGATATATTTTGGTATCTGAAAAGCAGTATTTGCACAACAGAGGGGCAGAGGCCAAATATTTTCTTTGGCACAAACCCAAGAACTCTGCTCAGGAACAAAATATTGAAAAGGGGAAGACATCTTTCAGGAGGTCTTATTATATCTTTTATGTCACAAAAGTGTGACATCTCTGATATTCTAATTTCAGTTTTATGGATGTTGCACTTAGTAGACTTACTCCTAGAGTCTGACAATGTCTGAGTGTGTCTTAGTCTTCTATTTGTTATATTTTATTTTCCTTTTTAAATCTTCATTTACATTTTAATGGGAAATTAAAAGAAGCTGATCATTAGACATGCTTTTAAATGGAAAGTTTCTTTGTTCATAATTATCTGACCAGCAGAAAGGGTGTTTGAACACATTTCCCTCTGTCTCTTATTTCAAAACATTTGAACTTTGAGGAGTGAGTGAGGTGTTCTGCTTAATTGGGTACAATTTTTTGAAAAGAACATCTTACAGCTGGATTGTCACTGCATAATTCATACAGAGTAAATTACATTAAACATAACACTATGTTTACATTAAACATAAACACAATGTTTGCTCAAACCATCAAGTTTGTCATTGTTATTTTCCCAAATCCTCTTAATGTAGTAATTTAAATACTAGGAAACCAGAAAGTAATTTCTATAGTGAGGAGGCATGCTCGTATGTGGCCATCAACATCTGTGAACTAATGTATCTAGACCAGCGGTTCTCAACCTGTGGGTCGTGACCCCTTTGGGGGTCGAACGATCCTTTCACAGGGGTCGCCTAAGATCATTGGAAAACACATATATAATTACATATTGTTTACAGTAGCAAAATTACAGTTATGAAGTAGCAACGAAAATAATTTTATGGTTGGGGGTCACCACAACATGAGGAACTGTATTAAAGGGTCGCGGCATTAGGGAGGTTGAGAACCACTGATCTAGGCTATTTAATGTGTTTCTTCAAAAGTGCTCTGATTCCACCTAAGAACAATTATCTAAGATGATTAATAAAATATAATTTACTATATGTAACAGAGACTGATTTTTCTATCAGCAACCTAGGTGATTTTTAGGCTTACGATGTCACTGAAACTGGGATGAGTTTACATCAGTGATTCATATGAATTGCTTAGGTCTCTTTCTCGTTCCTTATTTCAATTTCTGAATAATTGTAACATTTTCTTTTTATTTAAATATATTTTTATTGATTTCAGAAAGGAAGGGGGAAGGCTAGAGAGAAAGAAGCATCAATGATGAGAGAGAATCATTGATTGGCTGCCTCCTGTACACCTCACACTGGGGAACGAGCTCACAACCTGGGCATATACCCTGACCGAGAATCGAACCGTGACCTCCTAGTTCATAGGTTGGCGCTCAACCACTGAGCCATGCCATCCGGGCAACTGTAACATTTTCAATCATTAGGATCTTTATTCCTATCTTTATAGAGCTACTAAACAATATTTTTAAGACATGTTATTTCTCTTTCTCAGTTGGGCTAGCACTCAGTATAGGCTCCTTTTAGAGGATGGGCAGTATCAGATCAATTCTTAAGCATATAAAAATACCTTTGGCAATACTTGTGCTGACTTTATTTGTATCTACTTATTATGTCTGGCATTAAGAAAGTACAAAGATTTATACATCCTATATAAATAAATCTAAATACTTTACAATATATTTTTTGAACTCATATTGGACTTTTTTTTTTTTATCAGTGACTATTAAACTGTTGAACAAAATAGGATCAGGGGCATGGATAAGTGGTACAATACATTTCTTAAAGGCAGCTATAATTAAAAATATATCTGCATAAAAAATGAAGATAAGTTTTTTAATTTTAAAATATCCAACTTATTTGGAATTATTTATATATTATTATACATTTTTATTAAAATAATTAATTTTCCCCCGTTGATTGTTTTTAAAGTGCTAATTATTTTTTCCATCAAATTTGTAAATTTACAAATAACTATTTGATTAAAATTACCAATATGTTTTTGAATAAATTTTTTTCAGAAAGCAATAGGATAAGTATTCAATGAAAAAGGAAAAGCATTGGTCAACATCATTAATCAAGATGCATGTTTCTAAATAAAATATTAGTACACCAAACTCAGTAATGCATTAAATCTATCTACCTATCTATTATCTATCTATTTAAGCTTAACTCCATGGATGCTTGGAAGGTTTAACATTAGAACAGTCAATGTAATAATGTAAAATAATTTGGAATAAATATAATAAAAAATGCTTAGAAATAATATGAAAAGTACTATAAAACCCTAATTAGAGGAATAAAGACCTGGAAAAGATGGAAATAGATTGCATTCTTGGATGGACAGACTGAATACCAAAATACCACTTTTTAAAAACAAAACAAATATATATATATACACACACACATACACACACTAGTGGCCCAGTGCATGAATTTGTGCACAGGTGAAGTCTAGCCAGCCTGCCCTGATTGCCCAAGGCCCCTCCCCCCAGCTGGCCCTGCCCCCTGGTTGAAGTCCTGGTTGAACTCCCAGTCAAACTTCAGGTCCAGGGGACAATTTGCATATTAGCCTTTTATTATATAGAAAAATTTCAAGAAATCCCAGCCAGAATTTCAACACTTTGTTTTTTATTTTCTCTGTTTTTCTCCTTTTGGAATTAGGTAGAATAAACTGATATTTAAATGAAGAACAAATGCAAGATAACATCTAGAAGATAATGGAATTGAGAATAGGTGCCAGGGTCCTTGGCATATATCATAACATATTCTAAAATCAAGGCAATTAGGTCAATATGTTTTTGGTGTAGGGATGAAAAAAGTGGATTAATGTCACAGAAGAAAGGATCCAGAATAAGAAACAATCACCCATTCAACATGACTACTGACTAAATTAGATACTTCTTTATTTGGATTAGATGAAAAGACTCACAAGGCACACTATGCTCTCAGTGTACATTGCTGTATAATGGATTCAGTAGGCAAGAGCGCTCCAGTGACTCAGCACCTGCAGGAGGAGATATCACAGTTTGTCACACTCAATTTACTGGGCATTCCACTCCATAGGGCACACTTGGTTGCAAAAATATGTTGGAAGCTTACCAAAGCTTCCTGTTAGAGGAGCTACCAAATCTATTCTTACTAATCTTTCATTTGTATTTATCACATAGTTTCTCTGGGAACATTTGCCAACTTAACTCCTCTGACTGTATCTGTAGGTCATTAATGAGTCATTACACTATTGACAGTTATGATAACCAGGCACAGTCTCCGAATATTCCACATTTATCTTAACTGAGCATATATCAGGCAAATCCAGGATTATACCTCCATACACCTCTGGATCTAGGAAGGGTTTCTCAGTTTTATCACTATTACCATGGTAGGCTGGGCAATTCTTGTTGGATGGGGCAGGGATGTCCTATGCATTGTAGGATACTTAGCAGCATCTGAGGCCTCTAATCTCCATGCCAAGCATGTCAAACTCGCGGCGCATGGGCTGCTTGTCTGATGTATGCAACAGGAAATATTTTGCTTTTGGAGAACAACAAAAAATAGTTTTATTTGCGTTAGGCTCATTAGTTTGTGCAGTTATTCCGTGTCTGGTAAGTTAACATTCAAGAAAAAATATAATTTTTATTAAAATGTCGTATTATTTTATGTTAACGATGACTCACGTATTTCGGCCCCTTGTATTCCGCATGTCTCTATCGAAATAAACCCACGTTTCTATGAAAAGGGAAGCTGTTGTGTTTTGGGGGCCACAGCCACTCACAGCTTGTTTACCTGGCCCGCGTTAGCCTTTGAGTTTGACATGCTTGCTCCAGGTTGTGGCAGCCATAAATGCTCCACAGGGCAGTTTGAGCAATACTGATTTGGTATAAGAGTTCTATTCACACTTTATCCTAACATTTATAATATAAATGAGCACTTTACAAAGGTAATAGTCTAATTCAGTAGGAAAAAGATGGGTTGCTTAATAAATTGTGCCAACACAACAAGCTATCTTATTTGCCACACAAAATGATAAAATGTAGATGGACCAAGTAGTTAAATATTAAACATAAAGTTATTATAATACTGTAGTAAGTACAGGTAATAATATGCAACATATAAGAATAGGAAAAACCTTTCTAACAAAGACTGAAAACTCAGATTCCATTAAGAGGAAAAATAGAAATATTGACCATATTATAATTTTAAAATCCAACATGCCAATAATCATGATCATAAAACCCATATATAAGTGAAACTATGGATAAATATTAGCAATATAGGAAACAGTGAAAAGATTAATGCATATATTATACAACAGACTCTTACAAATTGACAAGAAAAATACGATATGTAATAAAAGGGCAACTACAAATAAGCTTTTGGAACAATTCAAAAAGCCAATAATTTTGTAAATAGCTACCTAAATTTAGCAATAGTTAAATAAGTGCAAATTAAAGTAACAGAAATACGACTTATTTTCAGATTGTTAAAAATTAAGTTAGTAATAAAAATATATTACTGTTGTGCTTTTATTGGATCATATCTTTATGGCATTGGAAAATTGAAGTTTTCTTCCACATGGCATTAAAAACATGAATCATAACGATATGCCTTATTAATTTTACTTAATTTACAGTAAAACTGAGAAAAATTTTTTTATTACCAATCTACTTTTAGAGAATATATCATATGCACAAAGATATATATATATATATATATAAGCATGTTCATAATAGTATTCCTTGTAATAGAGAAAATTTAGATATAATCTCATTATATATCTTCAGTAGAATGTACAAAATTCAATTTTTCATATGATAGAGTATTATCTATCTGTGATATATATGAATCATGTATCAAAAAGGATAAATTTTTAAAATATAATATTGAATAAAAAACAAGTAGCCAATTATTATACCACTATGTAAATTTGAATGTTTTAATATTTACATAGAGAGCATAAACTAAATGGATTTTAACTTCAAGATAAATATTCTGTCACAGCAACCCAGAAAAAGGAATGGAGTTTCCCTAAGCTATATTCATTAATTCATTTATTCATTCATTTCTTATAACAGGCAGGACAGTTTTAATGAGTGCCTAACAATATGTCTGTCATTATTCTAAGAGATAAGAATATATCTGAGGGGGAAAAGAGGCAAAATTTACCTTCTTTTATTGTATAAAATTTTATTTTGTATATATCCAGTGAAATATTTGCCAAATTTATGTCTTAGTGGTTGGTACCTGTGTGTTTGATCTTTCTACTAAAGGCACTATGGGAAGGCAGTTATGAGATTGGCGCACTGTTAAAACCACCAATAGCTTTATGAACTAAATGTTAATCTCACTTCACAAATGAGGCAGTAGGCTTTCAGAAAATATGCAACTTGTCCAAAGTCACACAGATAATGAGCAGTGGAGTTGGATTTGAGTTCAGATATTCAAAGTATGGTTGTAGAACTTCCATGTGATACTATGGGAAGAAAAGTGTTGGCGGCACTTCTGTAACATGCTCTCCATACCCAAGGATGTGAAGGGCATTTGGATTGGATCTACTAGTGAGAAGGCTAATCCCTATTTTGTAAAACTGCCATTTGAAATTCTCTGCTTTTTAGATGGTCCCTTATTCTGTAAATTAACTTTACTTTTTAGCTTACTTGAATAATGAGGAAGATAAGCTTGGCTGTCTGACCTTGCAAGCTGCTTTGCTGCATCCCTAGCTACTCCACCCCCATGCCCGGTGTCTCTTAGTTATCTGTGCTCAAGGTTACAGGCTTCCAGTGAGATATCTACCAAGCATGCATAGGGTTCTTTTGAAAACTTGCAAAAGGGAGGAAACTCCAAACAAAAACATTAGAAAAATATTAAGAGAGAAAGCTTCCTCCATGCCTTTGCTCAGAATTTGAGAAATCTTTCTCTGGGCCCGCCGGCGTAATAAGCAGTGTAACTCCATTCCTCTGGGCGTTGCTTGGTTTTTCTCCGGTCTTCTGTAACACTAGTACTTGTCAACACAACATAGTGCTAACCAATGAAGTTATTATATAAGAATTATTTTAGCAAGACTTGTCTGGTCAGTCTCAATAGCTTACTTTAAATACACCTGAACTCATGGACTTGTGGAATACAGTTGGTTAAAGAATAAATAATTTTGTGAGTTTTCTTTGACTATTTAGTGCCTTGTGTTTCTGCATGTAGCTTCCTGGCATAAGTCAGGAGGAACAGACCTATAATTCATTTCAGAGACCTTATGTGATTACTTTTCTAGTTATGTGACCTAAAGTTTCAAAACTGTAAGCCTTCAGTCTTCTGGTTTATAGATATAAAAGCATTTCAATGCAAATGGTTATACTTAAAAAATGATCAAATGCTAAATTTTATGATACGTGTGTGTGTGTGTGTGTGTGTGTATGTATTTCACTACAATTTCATAAAAAGCAAATGGTTATTGGCAAGGATGTTAGTTCTGACTATGTGTGTGTATGTGCACGTGCACGTGCACATGTGTACTTTCATGTAGCCTCTTGTTGCATTTATAATATTCCTACTACATGGCTGTTAGTGGTGGCTTTGCCACCACCTGGGAGACACTCTCTTTATTGATCTAGAAGTTAAAGCAGCAGAGCCTTCCATCTGTTTACCCTTCCCTGGAAGTAAGCTCACACACTCCTGTATTCTGTTTCTTTGGTGGGGAGGGGGTGTGCAATGAAGAAGGAAACTTCATTCAATGCAAACACCTCAATGGTGATACAACACATGTGTGAGGCAGCCCTTGGAAGAAGCAGGCTTGGGGAAAGGCAGCCTTTGGGCAAGGGCCCTCTCCAGCTAGACAGTGCTGTTCTGATGTGATCCACTCTCCAAAGCCTGGGAAATACACTGGTACAAAATGTCTATCAAATGTTTAACCTGAAGTAAGAAAAAGAGAAATATATTTCACATTTTGCAAAATTATTTTTCAGTTAGAGATTTTCTCTTGCTTATCTGAAAGATTGGAAATACTGAGTTGGGCTTGAGGACCGGTGACGGACGGGGGCCCAGGTGGGGTTAACTGGAGGAAGCCTTCGTGGGTGGCTGGTGGCTCATTGCTGGGAGACATGGCGCTGTGACAGGCCAGGGGAGGGGCTCCCCGGGAAGCGGGGGAGGGAGGGTGGCAGGAGGAGGTGGTGGTGGAGGTGGGGGGAGGGAGAGGGGAGGAGGGTTCCGAATGAGCAGAAGGGTGGCAGGGTCTAGGTCAAAGTCTCCCTAGCAGGGTAGGTTTCTTCATTCGGATTCGGGGGCTGGCGCCGTTAGGGAAATGGGTGTTTTCCCTGAGTCAAGGCTGGGCTGGGTGCTCCCAGCATGGCCCAGAGGAGCCCGAGGCCAGACCCTCAGAACAGGGCCGGGGTGTAAAAAAAAACAAACAGCAAAAACAAACAAACAAAAAAAGATTGGAAATACTGAAGAGGCATATACTTTTCAGTTAGCTAAAGAGTGTTATTCTCTGTCGCACAAAGTAGAACATTCAAAAAATTTAGCCCTAGCTGATTTTGCTCAGTGGAGGAGAGTGTGTTGGCCCACAGACTGAAGGGTCACAGGTTCAATTCTGGTCAAGGGCACATACCTCAGTTATAGGCTGCATCACAGCCCCAAATGGGGCCCTTCGGGACGCAACCGATCAATGTGTCTCTTTCACATTGATCTTTCTCTCTCTGTCTCTCCCACTCCCTTTCACTCTCTCTAAAAATCAATGGAAATATATCCTTAGGTGGGGATTAATAATAAACAAACAAAAACAACCCCCCGTTCCCCCCAGTACACACACATACACACTAATTTAGCTACTAATCTTTTAGCTAAATCCAGAAGATTGATTACCAGGTCAGGGGTTTTTGTAGCAGAGAGTAGGGAAATTTTCCTCATACCTAATGTGTGCAGATAGAGCAGGCTTCATTTTTCTCTCACCAAGGTAGGAATTACAGTAATTTTTAAGCTACATACTGGGAGAGGAGTGATGGTGAAATGTGAAAATAAGAATATAGGGACTCTTCAGTGCTGAAAATAAAGGAGATAACAGGCCAAGAACAACAGAACTAGGCTTTAATTAAGATCTTAATTACTGATCTAAATCAAATAAAGAGTGTACATATAAGAATTATGTAACTATAATCTACCTAACCTCTATTGAATTTATAACCGACTAGAGGCCTGTTGCAGGAAAAGATTCGTGCAGTAGGCTTTCCCTTCCCCTGGCTGCCGGCATGGGTTTTCCTCCGGCACCCGGGACCCAGGCCTTTGCTCCAACCGGAACCACCTTCAAGCCTTCGCTGCTCCAGCCAGAGCCGCCTTCAAGCCTTTGCTGCCCGCCTCCCGGCCATCCCGGGCCAGGTCGCACACAGGACACCTGCTGTCCCAGGTCTCAGATAGCAGGCGGCAGGACAGGTGGGATGGTGCTGTCCCACCCTGTCTGCAGTATGCAAATTAGCTGCCATCTTTGTTGGTGGTTAATTTGCATATTGTGCTGACTAGTCGATGGGAGGCATAGCGAAGGTACGGTCAATTACCATGTTTGTCTATTATTAGATAGGATGCTCCAAGAAAGTATTGATATTCTACAAAGGAGAACAAAATAAAGTTTTAATAAACAGAGGACAACTGGAGTTAACTAATATGCAGAACATAATTTTAAATGTAATATTTTGGGGGGGTCTTAGATTTAGTTCACTTTTACAATATAAATGTAAAGGAAAAACCTAATCATAAGCTTCTTAAATTGGGGCATTTTTATTATTAAATGTTTGGCATAGGATAATAGCTTTCTATGATTTATGAATTTGCAGGTTCAAAATGATATTGTAAAAAATATGTATATTTTAAATAGCTGGAAACACCAGGTTTTTTTTGCTCTCAATTATCACAACTATTTTAAACCATGGAAGCAAATCCAGAAAGGCTTTTATTACAATTTACACATTCATTACACTGTAATTATTTCTTTATGATTTGATTATATGCACCTGCATTACTTGGCTTTGAAGGGCTGAAAGTCTAATGTTGGTTGTGGACAGGATGCATGGTAGCATTGCCCTATTAGGGTTTCTCTTACAAGTGAAGCATCTACTATATATTGCTGTATAATGGTAAGCATTGTTGTAACACTGAGGCTATTTAAATCTGTACTCTGGAGTAACAATGGTTTCTGTGAACTCATTCCTAAAGATATTATCTACTAAGAGGAAAGTTATAAAGCCAAAAATATCAAGGGTTATAAAGCTAGAAGATTAGTATGTAATTCAGTCACAAAGTCAATCAACCATAAGTCATAAATCCCTAAGAAAACAGGCTTAATTAGTTTGGGTGTATGCCTCATGAAATAACTTGTCAGGGAACTTAATTAATTTTATTTTAAAAATAAATAAATAAAGCTTAGATGAGAGGCAATAAAAAATCCCTGTGGCATTTTGCTGTTGATAGTCATTTTGTTGACATGTGTGACCCAGAATATTATATTTCAAGATTATGTATTGCTAACCCATAGTTAATATTGAAGAATCTATTTGTTCTTGTGTGCAACAATCATACTTCATGCTCTGTAATTTTAATTCAGTGAGAGTAAAATTATCTTTTATAAATTATTCTTTCAAGTGCAGTTGATAATTTAAGAACATAAACTACCCTTTGACCAAGCTCTCTTGAGGACATTTCTCACACTAACTTGAAGGTAGGTTACAATTCTCTTCTAAAATTCTGTCTCTGCTACTTATTTTGTGCTAATGTGTCACAATTCTACATAATTTATTCCTCAGTAGATTTTAATCATGATAAAATAAAACTTGGTTAAGAGAAGGAACATAAGAATATAACTTTGAATGTTTATAAAAAAAAAACCTTCACATTCCATTTTCTGCTGAAAGGGTCTAATTGCATAATCATAATTTTGAAATCCTCAATATTATTTTGGCAATTCTTATCCAATAATCAAAACTAATTTAAACATTATTTATTTTTGACCTACTAAGCATTAAAATATGAGAGGAAACCCTGGCTGGCCTAGATCTGCGGTTAGATTGTGAGCCTGCGCACCTGAGGGTCACAGGTTGGATTGGTCAAGAGCATGTACCTGGGTTGCAGCTCTGATCCCCACTCCCCTGTCCGGTGCTTGCAGGAGGCAACCAATCAATGTGTCTCTGGAACATAAATGTTTCGATCTCTCTCCTCCTCCCCTCTCCCTTTCACTCTCTAGAAAATTAATGGACAAAAATATCCTCACTCATCAGGTGAGGAATGTATATTTACCACATTTTGGAAGTGCTAATGAACCAGAAATCTAAAAGCTTAGGGTAAACTAAGCAGAACCTAGAAATAGATAATAGATGTTTTCATAAAATAATTCCTGTTCATTTCATCTTTTGTGTGTGTGTGGGGGGGGAGAGTGGGGGGAGAATATTGCCTTTATATAAAGTCTTACCCAATTTTAAATTGCATTCCACACTTAAGTTCTTGTATTTCTCACCAAAATTTAGAAACATAACCATCTAAAACCAAAGAGTAAGCAAATTAAGATCACTTAAGTTCAGAAAAATGATTAAGAGAGTCAAATGTATAATTCAACATAGTTATACAAGTACTGATGCAGTACATGTGTGTGGAGGTTAATGAGAGTGAAGAAGAAGAATTAGCAGGACACTTGGAGAAAAAAATTAAATAAACAAAAGATAAATACATAAAATACTCTTTTCTTTTTTAGTATTATTTAATAATTACCAGCTTAAACATGAAATTGTTGCTTTTTGCAAATCAAAAACTCTTGAATTTTGGAGAGTTTAAGTGGTCCAACCTAAGAATTAGACACCATTGTTTGTCTATTTTTATCAAGAGAAAGTCTCTCCTTTAGCAATCAAAATTTTATGTATCTACTTGGAACTATTTTTGCCTAAAATGATAAATGCTTAATCTTTATAAAATTTTTCTTAATTGAAATGAGGGAAAAATATATTCTCAACTGACAGCCAGGGTGACTCATCTAAAATATGTGAGATCATGTTACTGCTCTATAATATATAAATTATTTCAAATTATTTTTAGCTGGTCATTTTATTCAGATTTAAAGTTTAAGTCATTAAAACGGCCTGGAAGGACCCTCATGTCCTGCCCCTCTATTTTTTCTTTCTTTTTTTTTTTACTTTTCTGATTTGATCAGCTACCACTCTCTCCTTTACTCACATGGATCTACCATATGACATTCTTTTCTTGAACAGAGCAGACACCCTCTCACTTCACTTGGGTATTATATACTTTGTTCCCTCTACCTAGAATGTTCTTTGTTCATTTAGGGTGCTTACATCTTTTCTTCTTCCAGGGCTCTGCCCACAATGTGGATGAGTTATTTCTCTCAACATCTGATATAATGTGCATACTTAAAATCATTGAATTCATTATTTCTCTTGTGGCTTAGAATTTTTCCCTCTGTTACAGCCATCTCCATCTTATATAATACATACTTACATATTTATTTAGTAGTTGCATA
>NW_006299260.1:61532-67986 GCF_000327345.1 Myotis davidii | reverse complement strand
GCTCCTAAGCTAGCCTTTGCTAAAAACGTCCTCAATCTGATTGAGGTACGTTCGCGGAGGTCGACCCCTTCCAACCCTCCCATCCACACTCGTCTTGTATACTTGTTTCGTCCATCTCCTTTCGTTCATCCTGTCTATATGTCCAAACCATGTCCACATACCTTTCTCAATCCTCGACACTACATCTTCTTTCACTTCACAGCATTCCCTAAAATTAACTTAATAAACTTTACTTAAAGTTTTAAGTCTTAGTGAAACTATAGGCTCATTGAATAAAACTTGGTATCATACTTAATAATGGTATTTATTGATAAAATTAAATTCCTTACAATTTACCTTACAATATCCATAAAATTAAATCATGACAATGACTGACAAACACTAATGTGAACAATGGCCTTGCATCTCCTTGGAAAGTTTGGGTAAGTCAGGTTTGTATGTTGTTGCTTTTAATTTTAGGCATGATTCCAGGTTCTCATCAATAAGATGACTTCTCAATTTACTCTTGATAAGGTTCATGCTTGAAAATGATTGTTCGCATAAATATGTAGACCCGAATAAGGAAAGAACAGCAAACACTAGTTCTTTCAGTTGATTATATGAGTCAGGAATACTATTCCAGGTGTTAAAAATCAACATATCTTCCTTCTCCAGGTCTTTCAAAGCAGACCACTTGTGCTGTGAACTAAGTTCACATTTGTTTTTCTCCAATATTTCTATATCAGCACAAAGACGTTCAAATTTTGAGCTCCACAGTTCTTTGTCTTTTAAATCCAGCAATTGCATTTCAAAGTTGCCAATGTCAATATTAAAGGGAGAAAAATTTAATTCTGTTATGATAGCAGTGAGATGTTTTTCAACAAAGGCTAATGTCACTTTGCTGTTTCTGAATTCCTGAAACCTGTTGAGAAAAGCTCCCCTCATATTTAAAAGTGTTGTTTTGAAATAGCAAATGTCACTTCCTAACACAGCAGCCCCACCCTCCTCTCTCACCTTGGAGACACCCTTCCCTCCTGGGAGGCGATGCCTGAGATGTAGCCTCCATCTTCTTTGTTGCAGCCAAAGCCCCTTTTCAAAGGATCTGGAGCCCTGAGTGTGTAAGGAGAGCTGGGGCAGCACAGGGGGCCGGTCCAGCGCCCTTCGCCTCCCCAGAGCAGCAGGGTGGAGTGAAGGCGACCCTGAGGCAGACTGTCCTGGGCAGGCACGGGCGCACAGTGGGTGATGGGTCATACAGCCCTCTGGTTGCAAAGCTCTGCCCTGCCGCCTGAGGTGCTGGCAGAGGTAAAGGAACAGGTGAGGGACACAAGAGAGGAATAGTGTGTGTGTGCATGTGTGTGTGTGCGTGTGTGTGCGTGCACTCAATTACAGCATTTGCTATCTCCTCTCCACGTGTTTGACCTTTGAGTGGCAATAATCCTAAAAGTTCTTCTTTAGGACCTGTAGATGAAATAAATCGTACAAAAAGTGAAACTTGCGCTGTATCATTTATGTCACAAGACTCGTCAGCTGCTATTGATAAAGCTGAAACCAATTTAAGATCTTCAACTTGCTGGTTGGTTATATTAGAAGACATTTTGACTGTTCTATCTTTCACTGTTTTAGCAGACAATGGTAACTCTTTAATTTTTTTTTAGAATATCTGCTTTGTTCTTAAAATCCCAAAATAACTCTTCGGATGCATTTATAAAACAACTTTTTATGTATTCGCAGTCTGTATATGGTTTTCCTCTCTTAGCAATCTCTTAACTAACCACAAAACTTGCAATATTAACATTGTTGGAAGGTTGCATCCAGTAATTAAATACGGAACTTGATTTTTCTTGACTCTTCTGAGGTTCCTCAATTGCTTTCTTCCTTGCATCACCGACAGGATATTTAGTACTAAATGACACGTGTTTAGTTGTAAAGTGTCTCTCCAAATTTGATTTCTTGTTATGCACCAATTTTTCTTGACAAATAAGACAGGTTGGAAGGCCATTTAAGTTTTGAATAAACGCAAAAGTCTCGGCCCATTCAACTTTAAAATCACGGTTTTCGTCTTCCGTTTTTCTTTGCTTCTTTTTTGTAGCCATGTCAAACAGGACACCTAAAAAAATGTTTCATTGTATAATAATAAGCCATCAACACAAAATAATTACAATTCTTAAATTGATGACAAAAATACCGGTAAGATTTGCAGCTGATTGGAAAAATACAGGTTACTTTATGCTTCGAGTAGGTACTTTTGTCACCCACATGCGATTTGCGGACGCGACTAGCACTAACCACTGCACTTGAGACTGCTGACTGACTGGCTCACTCAACTCATGCATGAATCATGCGCCTCCCCCGCGCTGTGTCTCCTGTCGCCCAACCGACCGACACCCCCACTTCCGATCTACTTCTTCAAAATAGACTCGCCCAGGCTGAAAACCAACTTCTGTGCATGGGCCACGAAGTTTCAATCGCACTGTATGTGTGCGCCTGCAGGAGGTATTTTGTGGAAGAGCCACACTCAAGGGGCCAAAGAGCTGCATGTGGCTCGTGAGCCGCAGTTTGCCGACCACTGTCCTAGGCATACTAATTACCAATCACACTGTCACATTATAGAACTTTATTCCTAACATGATAATTATACCACTTATAACTTCACAAGGTCATTAACATGATGGAAAAAGAAGAAAACTAAATATTTGGAGCTATCATAGAAGAGTTCACACTGGAGGAAACATTTTGGATGGATGATGAAAAATGAGAATGCAGAGAATGTGAGAAATTTTACATAAATATCTGAGAGCGTGTGTCAAGACAAAGTGCATGAAATGGCTGTGTATTCTGTGAAAGGTGAGATGTTTAATGTCATTGGAACACAAAGTAAAGTAAAGTGGCTGAGGAAATAAAATAAGATACTCTTTAGAATTCACTTTTTTTCTAAAGTGCGTAATCAAATATTACTAAATGAGTGTTATAATCCTGACAGTTCTTTCACACTGCCTATTGCCCTCACACATTTATATTAACATGTCAAGGAGTTTGAAATGTATCATAAAGAAAGGAGAGAACTAAAATATATTTTTAATTACAGAGATAAAATTATGTTTGGTTTTAGCAGGCTGATGTAATGGCAGACTGAAAAATGATTCATTAGAATAAGGAGAGGCTGCTGGAATAAATAGAGAGAGGCTGGTGCAGTCTGAGCAGAATTGATAGGGTCTGAACCAAAACTGCTAGTGGAATAAAAAATAAAGTTTACATATTCTCTAGATTTAATCATACGAATTTCATTTCAGTTATCTGCTAAAACTTGCTTATATGTAGGGATAGGTTTGGCTAAATATTGGGCAAATGTAAAATACCCAGCTTAGTTATGTGTATGAATTGAAACTACATTTACCTGAAATATATTAGAACTAGAGGCCCAATGCATGAAATTCGTGCAAGAGTAGGACTTCCTTCCCCTGGCTTCCCTCTGGCACCCGGGACCTGGGCTTCCCTAGCAGCCCCAGCTTCATCCAGAAGGTCATCTGGAAGGTCGTCTGATCTAATTAGCATATTATGCTTTTATTATTATAGATATCTTTATTTTGGAAGCATTTTGGAGACTGGTAGGCAGAATTCTATGATGGCTCCAAGATTTCCCACCCCTGTTGTACATGCCCTGCATACATAATTTAGGGCACAGTGAATATGAGGGATTTTATTCCTGCAATTAGGATATAATATATGGCACAGTTGACCTTGACCTAGGAAGACTTAATCACATGAGCCCTTTAAAGGCATAGAGCTTTTTCTGGTTGGTAATAGGGAGAAAGTCAGAGATTCAAAGCATAAGAAAGATTCAATATACCATTGTCAGCTTAAAGATGGAGAGGGATATGTTACAAGGTTCTAAGCAGCCTCTAGGAGCTAATAGTGGCCCCTGGGTTGCAACCAGAAAGCTAAAGGAGAATTCAGTCACATAGCTGCAGGGAACTGAAATTTTCAACAACAATGAGCTTGGGAGTGGATTTTTTCCCAAAGCCTTTCGAGAACTCAGCCCATCCTATATCTTGACATCAGCCTTAGAGAATTTAGTTATGCCATACTGGACTTTTGACTTACACTGATTTACTAAAATAGATGTGGTTTTATACTATAAAATGTGTGGCATTTCGATGCATAACAGAAAAATAATACACAATGAATACAGTACATATACAAATCACTACAAAAACAATAAAAGAAAATATAAAAACAATATTTTTCAAGATGTGTTAGAAAATCCTATGCTCTTGTGTAATAATAATTTGAAATTTAAAATAAATTGAATAATTTCCTTAAAAATTTATAAAGCAATATCATATATATACAATACAGAAAGCATGAATAGACCAGACCAGTTACTGTGGAAGAAACTGAACATGTTACCTAAGATCTATTCTTATATAAAGTACAGAATGGATTGATTTTAGATTAAGTTTTAAAAACTGTCTCTATTTGATATATTGAACATCTATAAAGAAAAAGGTATTCTCAATTGATTCTTCTGAGGCATCTATGATAAAGGCAATATACTCTCTTAAAATCAATCCATGCATTGTACATTTACATCATTAATGACTAGAGGCCTGGTGCACAAATTCGTGCATGGATGGGGTTCCTTAGCCTGGCCAGCAATAGGTCGTTCTGGTTGTTCCAGTCATTCTGTTGTTTTGTCACTTAGGTTTATATATAGAGATACTATCATACATTAATATTAAAAATTAAAATATAAAAAGTATAGTAAATATTTACAGATATGTTAAGTACATTTTTAGGAAATGTGTAACAGAGCAATGTATCGGAAGAATCAAGTATACATAAAAAAAAAGAAGACTCTCCTGCCAGAGCAACAATAAGAATGTCATAAGAAGTCAAAATATGTTCTGGCCCCAGTTGAGGTGACAGTGGGTAGTGATAGCTTTGAATCTAGAAAGTGAGGTTTCAAGCACATTAAAGAAAGATTTATATGTCATATACAGATGTTTGGCTTTTATCCTATATTAGTTCAAGAGTATAAGAGTTTTTTTAATCTTCAGAGTGTTATAATCAGATATATTTCTCAGAAAGATAGGTATACTAACATTGTGGAGAATAGGCTACAGGTCAAAGAGGCTGTTGGGATGACAAGTTAAGGTCTAGAAGAAAAATTTAAAATACAGGACTAAGATGCAACAATAAGAAGTGAGATCATATTTATGAGGAATTTCTGGAGGAAGAGAACTGTAATTTTTGGGTGGAATCAAGAGAGAGTATATCCATTTTCATTTTGGTGGAAGTTTCTGAACAACTGTGCTTCATAGAATGAATGAATCATTCACTGAACTTTAGACTAATCCCAGAAGGAAAAAATAAATAAAGGAAGGTATTAAGAAAATATACATTTGTCAACACTCAGATATGAATGATTTATTTAACTTCAATATAATATTATTTAAAGCTCATATAAAAGAAAATTAAATACTTAAAATAATACAATCTTAGAACTGATAGGAATCTTACAAATCAATTAATTTAACTACCTAAGTCTTCTTGTTTTTAAGATACAGGACTTAATAAAAATTATGCAAATAGTGTCATTCCTGAGAATAGAATATTTCTCATTGCACCAGAGCATATAAAATATGAATATATTTTGTAAATTACATTTTAATCCCATGATTATATTCTGGCATTAAAAATAGACATATATGAAAATCTATGTTCAAATATTGACATTGATAGTATATTAATATTCTCATTGTCCTATTTATTTAGAAGAAAAGTTTAGAAGAAGAATTTAACCTGTGTGTGCATTTGATAATAAATAGTTGTCCCTCAGAGATTATTATAATTTGCTCTACCAAACACATTGAAGGATTGAAAATTAATCATGGGTATCATGGAGAACTCCTGTGACTTTTGTGACTTACAAAATTGAATTAATTATGTGTCCTCTTTGAGATTTATTAAACTTCTAGTATTATTGTCTACAATCCTCAGCCTTTCTATCTGAATGCAGTAGTCACCCTTTGTGGCAATCAGACTGAATTATTTTAACTCTCCTTAGATCTAAGAATAATTAAATTAGAAATATTGCTCTTGCACATTTCACAGTATTAAATGTTAAAAGTTACAGGCACCTATTTCCATACTGGAGGCTCGGTGCACAAAAATTTGTGCACTGGAGGGGGGTCCCCTCAGCCCAGCTTGCCCCCTATCACATACTGGGAGCCTTCAAGGGATGTCCTACTCCCTGCTCCCTGCTCCCCTTGGCGAGCAGGCCTAAGCCACAGTCTGGCCTCCCTTTGTGGGGGGCGACCTGGCTGATCAAGGGAAGGCAACAGCCCCATCACCCTGCTGCTGCAGCCACTGCCAGTCACCACAGCCACCAAGGTGTTTTCATCAACACAGACTCCAGTCCTTTCACCATGAAAAAAATGACAACTTTCTTTAGGCATTTTCAAAATGTGTCTTT
>NW_006299260.1:40410-61128 GCF_000327345.1 Myotis davidii | reverse complement strand
GCAGATGCTCTGCCCAGGCCTAACGTCTCTGGCCGAGGCATTAGGCCTGGGCAGGGGACCCCCAGCTCCCCGCGATCTCCCGCTCTGCCCCTGGCTAGGCCTAACGCCTCTGGCAGAAGCATTAGGCATGGACAGGGGACCCCCCCAGCTCCCCCCATCACTGACTCCGCCCCTGCTCCCAGAAATTGCTGGTTCCCCCCTTGCCCCGGCCTAAAATGCCTCTGGCCAAGGCATTAGGCCTGGGCAGGGGACCCCCAGTTGCCCATGATCACTGACTCTGCCCCTGCTCCTCGCAATTGCCGGCTCTGCACCTGCTCATGCCTAATGCCTCTGACCAAGGCATTAGGCCTGGGCAGAGGACCCCCAGCTCCCACCATGGCCATCTCCGCCCCTGCTACCCGAGATCTCTGGCACCACCCATGCCCAGACCTAAGGCTTCTGGCAGAGGCATTAGGCCTGGGCAGGGGACCCCAGCTCGCCGCGATCTCCCGCTCTGCCCCTGCCCAGGCCTAATGCCTGTGGCCCAGGCATTAGGCCTAGGAAGGGGACCCCCAGCTCTCTATGATTGCCGACTCCGCTTCTGCTTCCTACCATTGCTGGCTCCCCCCCCCCCACTTCCTATATCCTGGCTCTGCCCATGCCCAGGCCTAACAGTTCTGACTGAGGCATCAGGCCTGGGCAGGGGACCTCTCAGCTCTGATTGCAGGCTCCGATAGCCGATAGCTGCTGGGCACCTATGTATGCAAATTAACCACCATCTTTGTTGGCGGTTAATTTACATATTGTGCTGATTAGCCAATGGGAGGCGTAGCGAAGGTACGGTCAATTATCCTGTTTGTCTATTATTAGATAGGCTCTTTTTCACAGTGGATTTTGACTACTTTGTGAGTTCATATGCTCTTTATAATTGTATTTATCACTTTTTCCAATACATTTATTTACTATGCTATTCACACATTTTGAAAGTTTAGGATCTGGATTATCATGCTAAGACTTTTGAACAAATTAAACCAGTTCTTTCCAAAGAGGAAAGCCAGTTGAAAGCTGCACCATGAAGACCCTAGTCAAAGATGGCACTCTGCTATTTCCTGGAAGGTACCAGTTCTGATAGTCAGGTTCGATTCTGGTCAAGGGCACATGCCTGGGTTGCAGCTGGATCCCCAGTAGGGTGTGTGCAGGAGACAGCCAATCAATGATTCTCTGTCATCATTGATGTTTCTATCTCTTTCCTTTTCCCTTCCTCTCTGAAATCAATAAAAATCTATTTAAAAAAATAAAAGAATAATATTGCTTTGCTATCAAAGCCAAGCAAGGTGTGTCATTCATTATCCCTGAAGAAGTCTGAGCAGCTCAGTTCCTAAGCAACTTCACTGGGTTCTTATCAAATAAAATCCGTGGAGAAGTAACTAAACCCACCATGCATTTAGGCTATAAAGACCGAAAGTTGGGGAGGACAGAGTGCTTCTGGGGTAGGAGACAGTGAGGGTCAGTGGCTGAGAGGCAGGGAAGACACGGGAATGTCCAGTGCCTGGAAGTACGGGAGTGTCTGCGATATGCAAATCTGCTGGAAGCGGTGTCAGGCCCTGTGCTCTGAGAAGTCAGGTCCGGAGGGAGGGCAGGAGTGCGGTTCCAGGGAATCCCCTTCCTGTGATGCTCCTCCTCCTCCCCTTAACCCCCTAACCTGTCCATTTGGATAAAGTGGGTGGGAAGCAGGTACACAATGCCTGGGTGGGAGCCCCTCAGTCCTGGATCTCTCTGGGGCAAGGGAGGGGTGTTTGTATTGGTTTATTTGATTCTTCTTACACATTGAAGGGGGTGCAGGGGAGTATCTGCCAGACATGGTTTCCTTCTGCTTGCTCACCAGAGCTTCCGGCCTGATGCCTTTTTCCCTTCCTTCCCCACTGCCCCGAGCTCATGTGCATGAGATAGCCAGGGACAAAACTGGGGCCCCCATTGTATTGCATGGAGATTGCACTCCACAGGAACCTGCCTGATCCAGGGAGGGTTGGGGTCATTCACTGCCTGAAAGGCTCGATTTAAACCAAGCCACTGCTTTGAGAGGCGCTGGCTGAGCCGTTTGCAGAGGGTTTATCATCCCTTCTGGATGTTTCCTTGGAAACCACAAACTCAAGATAGCAGCGCTGGGGCCACGTACTTCTCAGCGCCGGCTCTCCTTAGTCAGTTGCTGAATTTACTTGAAAAATGTAGAATAATCTGTAAAAGATACTAAAGTGTGTACAATTAGGTCAAAGCATCGTGCAATTGTTTCCTATTAATTTGTACAGTTGAGGGTCCTGAATGTTTGAGGATGTCAGCTCTCACAGAGCATAGTGATTTCAACTATTGAATTTAACCAAAGTCTCCTGTGACCCTTTCGGCCAGGGGCCTCTAGGCCGGGTGGCGCACAGGGCCTGCTCACGCCTCCACTGGCTGGGCAGCCTCCAGGCTGAGTGGCACTGTGGGCCCCTGGTCCCTCGACTGGTGGTCACTTCTGCCGGAGGCCGCTCCCGGGCCTCGCCTGACTGGTGGTGGCTATTACACGCCTGACTGGTCGTGACTGCGAAGGTGTCTGGACTAATTTGCATATCCCTCGATTATTATATAGGATAAGTAACAAGGTGATTTTATAGCCTGTGGTTTGTAGTTACTGTACAAGCTCTCAGGTTTTTGATTTGACATTTGAATGGTAATGAATTTTGCTTTTCCTACAGATCCCTTCTCTTTATTCCCAACAGAGGACATAGTTTAGAATATTTCTCTGGAGTTTTGATCACTGTTCCAGAATTTGACTGGTAGTGAAGTCAGGTGTAATATTCTTTCTCATCAACCAGTGAACATTTTTGAAAAATAAATTACACTTTATTCTGCTTTTATATGTTTCTCCTGCACATACATAAATAAGGAAAAGTCATAGCCTTCTACTTATATTAAGTTAACTAACAAAGACCCACATGGTTTCTAGAGGTCTATGTTCAGAGAAGGAAATAGCATAAATTGAGTGTGCATTCTGATAGATAACTATTCTAATAGTTTTACATATGTAACAGCATTAAACCAATAAAATATCTCTATGATTAAACAAATATTTTTTTTGTTAAACCACTGTTTCAAATAGATATTATTCTATCTCTTTTCAGCATCTATTAGCACTGGATACATGCCATCTCCATTATTTGTTATCCTCATTGTTTTTTGATGAAGAACTGGAAGTCCAATATTTAAAAGGGCTTGAACCAAATCTTTCCAGACTGAACCCTAGCACATCACAGAATCAAGTTGATTACCCTTAGAATACCTACTATCATTTGGCCTTTTGCTCATCTGGCAAATACTATACACCTACAATTTCCTAAGGTATTGAGGGGAATGCAAAGAGGACACATTGAATGTGATCATTCATACAAGCATAGAAAACAATACAATATGAAGCAACAGTATTTGGTACCACAAACTAGGTAAATAAAATGCAACAAAGATAAATTCTCTACTTTGTTTAGTCTTGTTAGGTACTCTTAGCAAAAATGAAAAATAAGATAGCCCCTCGCCAATATGGATGTTTCTAGTTATTAGTTATATGTATTTACAGCTATCATTAGTTAATTTTGTTCATAATCTATACTTTGGGTGAAGTTAATGTTAAGCACAGTTGACGCTTCTTTATCAAATAGTCTTATTCATAATTTTAAATATTTTTCTACTATTTTAACCTTATATAACAGTGTTTTAGAATTATTTTATTTCACTTTTAAGTTTGAAAAAATTTTCACAACAGTAACTATATTTTATCTTATTAAAAAGACAAAGTAATATAGCAAAGAATAATGCAAAATTTACATTTCAAAATTTAGCTCAACATGAGCAATTAATTTCTCCCTTTGCAATAAAAAATTACTTAAACTCTGAGTGATACTCACAATTCTGGTTTGTAAGTTTATTTGTAAAACTGTGCATTTTGATAACATAAGATCAGATGATATACAAAAAGATTAATAGTATAAGCCATGTTTATTTTTTAAAAAGTGACAAAGCTATACATAAAATATGCAAGAAAAAGAAAAGAACAAAACAACTATAGTAAATTAAAGACAAAATTGAAAGAAAACACTGAATATTATGATAATAAATTATTTCCTTTGAAATCATTCTTATCCATCTAGACATCATCGTAACATTTTTAAGTTTTTTAAAGCTTTAGACATCATGTAGTCCACCTTCTCTATTTTATGGTTGAGGAAACTCAATAATAAACTGAATGTACAGGTTGTCCAAGCTCAGATTGCCAGAGTCGGGTATAGAAACCTAACATTAGAACTGGGAGTTCCATATTGTTCCCAGTTGACTCATGTGCAAAGCTTTGAGAACTGAAATTCAGAAGATAACACAAAGTGAAGTGAGACAAAATCCAAATGAATCAGAAAATACAAAAAAGACAAGTGAAAATTATGTAAATCAATGGTTCCCAACTCGGGACGATTTATGATCCCTCCCCACGGCATAATTGGTGATTTCTGGACTCCATTTTTATTTTCACAATTTGAGGAGTAAGGATGCTACTGGAATCTAGTGAGATGTCAGAAATGCTGCTAACTATATAAAATGTACAAGACCACCTACACACACACAAAAATTGCCTAATCCATAATGTGAATAGTGCATCTATGAAGAAACCCTGAAATTAATTTTAAAATTCTACTAATTACAGAAAGCAAGAAAATAAAAACTAAAGATATAAAGCAGAGTGAAGAAAACATGGAGATGGAATATAAACATCAGGAAAAGGAAAAGTAGAAAATGCATAACAAACAAGACATTATCCAACTTATATATGGATAGATATAATCCCCGGGGGGAAAAATGTCTTCACCTATTTCAAAGTATACTTTTTTTTTCTGATAGACAATGAATAACATTTTGTCTAGGTAAACAATGCTTTCTTCATGCATAGTTATGAACAAAAATATTATTAAATAATTTTACTGAAGAAAATATGAAACTTTGCAAAGAGACTTTTTACGTCAAACTGTGCCTCCTAGAGAGGATCTGCACGGAAGTATGGTGTGCTTTTCTGAACTCTAATTACATAGGAAATGTTGTCTTTCTTCTGTCAGTGTTCTATGTTTTTCAGAGATAAGAATATTCTATTTTTCATTTTTGTATCGTGTTTGTATGTAGGCTTTGAATATGTTTTATTTCTTTTGAAATCTCATAAATAAATTACACCTATTTAATATGTAAAGAAACTGAGGCACATTGAGGTTATATAACTTCACTGCAGTTCCACCGAATAGTGTCACAGGTAAGAACTTGTATTCAAATCCAGACATTTGGTGCCAGAGCTCTCATTCTTAATCATCATGATATGTTTTCTTTGCCAAATTTTGTCTAATTTTCAGGAAATAATATTCTTATGTGAAAATTCATCAGAATCACAATAGAGAATTTCTTTTTTTTACTTTGTGGATGGAGACTGATTTTAAATCATTTTTAAAGTTCAAAAAACATATTTTAAAATGTTTCTTTGCAAAACATGTGGTAGAATTCCCTATCAGTTCTTGAATGAAGAGTAGCACCTATAGACTGATGCTAGCAGAAATAGTTGTCTAAATAATACCTATCATTAATCATCTAATCTAATAAAAGACAAATAGGGTAATTAACCATACCTCCGACATGCTTCCCATTGGCTAATCAGGGCGATATGCAAATTAACTGCCAACCAAGATGGTGGCCAGCAGCCACGCAGCTGGAGCGAACAAGAGGCTTGCTTGCTCCAGTGATGGAGGAAGCCAAGGTCCCCCGGTCTCGGAGCTGGAGCCAAGCCTCAGAGCTAAAGCCAGCTCTCAGCTCCAGTGACAGCCATAGAAGGTAAATAGATCCCAGAATAAAAAAAAAAAAAAAAAAACAAAGAAAGGAGAGGTTGGCAGTTTCAGTCACCCAACAGCCTGAAAACGGCCTTCAGCCCCTCACTCAGACTGGCCAGGCACCTCAGCGGGGACCCCCACCCTGATCCGGGACACCCTTCAGGGCAAACCAGCTGGCCCCCACCTGTGCATGAGGCCTCTATCCTATATAATAAAAGGGTAATATGCAAACTGACCCGAACAGCAGAAAGACTGGGAATGACTGGTCACTATGACACACACTGACCACCAGGGGGCAGACACTCAATGCAGGAGCTGCTCCCTGGTGGTCAGTGAGCTCCCACATGAGGAGCTCTGCTCAGCCACAAGCAAGGCTGATGGCTGCCAGCACAGCAGTGGTGGTAGGAGCCTCTCCTGCCTCCTCAGTAGCGCTCAGGATGTCTGACTGCAGCTTAGGCCTGCTCCCTGCTGGCAAGTGGGCATCCCCTGAGGGCTGCTGGGCTGCCAGAGGGATGTCTGATTGCCAGCTTAGGCTCAATCCCCCAGGGAGCAGGCCTAAGCCAGCAAGTGGTCATTCCCTGAGGGGTCCCAGACTGCGAGAGGGCACAGGCTGGTCTGAGGGATGCCCCTCCTTCCCGCCCAGTGCACAAATTTTTGTGCACCCAGCCTCTAGTTATTTAATAAAAGAATACTAATTTAATTTTGGTGGCTTTTAAGAGAAGGGCAGTCAGCTAACTTAGAATGTGTGCCTGCACCACTGCCCCTGTCTTCTGATTAGAATGTGGGCTCTATGTCTGAAAACCCAGCATCTATCTTGGTCAATGAGAAGGCTATTACAATGAATGTCATTCTGAAAATGACAAATTAGATAAGGAGCCTGTTCCCTGCTGCTCATGGGTTAGCTACACCAGCTCTAAAATAAACCCAGGACATTTTTACACAAAAGAAAAATAAACCTCCTTCTTATTTAACTTGATGAGGATCTCAGTAGAAAGGAATTTAAGAATGTGAAAGATTAGAGCTTCTGTCATTTTTACCCCTTTCCGACTCTTTTAATCAATGCATATAGTTGTATATACATATATGCACATAAATGTATTCATGGGGTTAAATTTTTCCCCCCTTTGGCTTCTTGCATAAAAGTTAAAAATCTCTGAAAATAGACCTGCCTCAAGCTTTTGTACATATTTGACCTTTTATTTTCAAACTTTTCTAATGAGATTGACTTTCAACTCTATTGATGTATATTGCCCCTTTTTGATACCTCTTGCTAGTTCTTGAGGTTTTATTTTTATCTCTCAGTTCAAAGTAAAGTGTTATCTTTTAGAAGATCTGCTCAGTTTCTCCCTTTGGCCTTTACTCCAAGATTATTCATTTTCAGCTATCTTCCCCAAGGCTGACCTCCCTGTCTTCTATTAAGTCAACAACACTCTTCCAAAAGACCAGGGTCAGAGCCAAAAGTCCAGTGAAATGGATATATTTTTCCCCCAAAGACATTATACTAGGTTGGCTGTTATATTTAAGGAACAGGTGGAAAATGTAGCTGAGACAGCATTGTGAAAGAGCAGAAATTATTTAAATACTAGAGGCTTGGTGCATGAATTCGTGCACTGGGGGGGTTCCATCCAGCCTGCCCCAGTGAGGGCTGATTAGAGCTGGGCCAGTGGGGGAGAAGGGACACAGAAGGTTGGCCAGCTGGCTCCACCCCCAATCGGGGTGAGAGGGGCTGATCGGGGCACAGTGTGCACCAAAGTAACTGGTCATTCCAGTCATTCTGGTCATTCTGGCATTCCGGTCACTTGGCTTTTGTATATATAGATTAGTCCCAGTAATGAGAGTCACTTCCTTTGTCTACAAATGACTTTTAGTAGAGATTTGTTTTAAAATGAGAAAAGTAAATAGTTAATTTAAGAAAGGGATGTTAATAATTGGCTGTCAGGCAAGGAGGGTGGGTGGGGACATGGAATGAGGAAGGCACACAGAAGTAAGTCAACCAGTAAGCAATGCTCTATGTGGAGAAAGACAATTTGTAAATAAGTTTTTAGTATTGCTTGATATGACAATATTATCTATTATCCCCACATCTTCAATTAGAATCTTTTATACAAAATTGGCTGATATGAATATTGTTTAGGAAATTAGTAAAAAGGAGCTGTTTTTCCTTTGCAGATGATGAGAGGCAGAAAAACAAGAACAGCAATAGAAAGTATCAGAGATCTGAATGAGAGTATTGCCAAAATTAAGATGTCATATTTAAAAAAAAAAAAAAGGCAGAGAGCCCTGGAAGGTATGCTCAGTGGATAGAGTATAAGCCCCTGCAATGAAGAGTTGCAGGTTCTATTCCTGGTTAAGGGTATGTACCTGGTTTGCAGGTTCAATCCCTGGCTCCCAGGCCCATGCAGGAGGCAACCAACTGAAGTGTCTCTCTCACATTGATGTTTCTCTTTCTCTCACTCTCCCTTCCACTTTCTCTCTCTCTAAAACAAACAAACAAACAAAAAACATAGAGATAATATCAATAGTTTGGGACTGGAAATATATATTTCCAACTCAGAAATGACAGAATGAGTCATTATGTCAGGTTATTAAAGAATGAACCATGAAGGTTCCGAAAACATTTTGTTACAAAATTTTAGTCTAATTTTTCTTGAAAACAAAAATTTGTGCATCTGGAATTTAGCCACAAGAAAAAGGTTTGGTTTTTAATAAAGGATTTTGTTGGAAAGTTTGAATTAAATTAGTAAACTAAGCACATGACTATTTTGTTCTAGTTTCCTAAATAACAGAAATGATAGAAAAATAATAAAACTAAAGAAAGAAAGGAAGGAAAGAATAATAATACATAAAATCTTTGCAAAAACAAAACAACAACACAAAGTGACATCAGGAGCAAGAGTTCTGGGGAAATTTTCCATGACAGAAAGAAAACATAACGAAGAAAAGATTGAAGAAGAGGTATTGTCACCAAAGATTATAGTGGTTTTGTCATGACCCAAAATCAGAGGAATGAAAACTAGGAGCAGCTAGGAGCCACCATGGAGGTGATTGGTTAAGAAATTACACTGGATGTGATTAAGCTGATTGGGGCAGACTCTCATACCCATTCTTGTACTGCAGCAGTTAAGAGTCATTTGTTTCAAGAAGGTGATGTGAAAAGTACCAGTGTCCTGAGAGTGATGCTGATATCTCCCCTTTCACAATTAGAAGTTGAACTAATGACACACAGGGACAAACAATCAAATTCCCAGCAAGTTATTTTGTGGATATTGACAAACTGACTCTAAAGATTATATAAAGTGTTAAGAAGACCCAGAATAGCCAACAGAATGTCAAAAAGAAGGACAGGAGTTCTCAAGCACAGCTGATTTCCAAAGCTAGTTTGGGGTTCCTCTTTCAAGGTTTCCTGTCTCCATTTTAATTCAGCCATACCACTTTCATTGAGAGGTACTTTCAACATTTATCATCTCATGATGGATCATGTAATCTGTGAGATCAGTAGGCTGGGATTGTAAAGATGAATAAAGTGGCTTAGTGACATATTGACTGCTCTATATCCCATTTCCTTAAAGACATCCTGGTTTCTTATATATGTGCCCCAATGAAAAGTTTACCATCACCATGTTGGTGTGGCTCAGTCTTGAGAATTGACCCATAAACTAGGAGGTAATGGTTCAGTTCCCGGTCAGGGTACATGCCCAGGTTCTGAACTTGATCCCCAGTGTGGAACATGCAGGAGACAGGTAATCTATGATTCTCTCTCATCACTGATGTTTCTATCTTTACCTTCCTCTCCTTTCCTCTCTGAAATCAATAAAATAAATATTTTAAAAAAGAGAGGACAACCTGGCCAGTGTGGTTCAGTGGTTGAGTGTTGTCCCATAAACCAGGCGCTTAAGATTGAATTCCTGGTGAGGGCATATGCCTCAGTTACAGGCTTGATTCTCAGTAGGGGGTGTGCAAAAGGCAGCCGATCAGTCAATGATTCTCTCTCACCCTTGATCTTTCTATATCTCTTTACCTCTCTATTCCTCTCTCTCTGAAACCAATAAAAAACATATTAAAAAGAGAGAGAGGACAAAGTTGGAAGATTGCCACTACACAGCTTTAAGACTTGGTATAAAGTTACCATGTCAAGATAGTGTGGTAATGGAAAAATACTAGACAAATAGTTCAGTGAAAGATAGTAGGGAGCCCAGAAATAGATTCCCCATAAATATAGTCAACTGATCTTTGGCAAAAGAGCAAAGGCAATGCAATGGAGCAAAGACAGACATTTTAGCAAATAGTGGTGGAACAACTGGACACCCACATGCACACACACATACACACACACAAATCTAAACACAGACCTTACACAGTTCACAAAATTAGTTCAAAATTAAGACTTAAAAGTAAACTGCAAAACTATAATATTTCTAGAAAATAACATAGAAAAAAATAAAACTACATAACCTTAGATATGGTAATGATTTTTAGATACAACACCAAAGGCATGACTAGTCCATAAAATAAGTAGCTATTAAACTGGACTTCATTAAAATTAAAAACTGCTCTGCAAAAGACAATGTGAAGAGGATGTCAAGACACACTACCAACTGGGAGAAAATATTTGCGAAGAACGCATCTGACTATTACTCATAATATACAAATACCCCTTAAAACATAACATTAAGAACACAAACAACCCAATTAAAAAAATGTGCCAAAGATTTTAATGAACACCTCACCGAATAAGTCATACATGGCAAATAAGCATATGAAAAGATGTTCCATATCTTATGTCATCATGGAAAGGCAAATTAAAATGAGATAGCACTGCACACCTATTGGATTGACCAAAATCTAGAACACTGACAACACTAAATACTGAAGAGGATTGGAACCACAGGGACTCTCATTCATTGCTGGTGGGAATGCAAAATGGTACAGACACTTTGGAAGACAGCTTGATAATTTATTATACAACAAAACATACCTATCCAGGGTGATTGAGTGATTACACTTTTGTATTTACTCAAAGGAGTTGAGAACTTATGTCTACTCAAAACCTGCACATGGACGCTAAGAGCGTTTTTATTCATTATCACCAAACCTTGGAAGCAACAAAGATGTCCTTTAGTATATGAATGTGTAAACTGTTCTACAGCCAGAAAATAAAATGTTAGTCAGCCTTAAAAAGAATGAGTAATCAAGTCATGAAAAGACATGTAGGAAACTTACATGCATATTATTAAATTAAATAAGCCAATCTGAAAAAATATAAATTCTATGTGATTTCAACTCTATGACATTTTGTAAAAATACTAAGGAGATAATCAAAAGATCATTGGTGACTAGACAGAGCAGAGTGGGGGGGCTAATTAAAGGGGAGGCTATGCATGCTTAAGAGCAGAGGATACTTGGGAAATATCTGAATGTTCCCCTCAATTTTGCTGTGAACTGAAAACTACTTTATGAATTAAAGTTTTAAGTAAAGAAAAATAGAAAAGTTTTGATCCTCTGTCAGATGACCATATAAGGGGATGAGGTGAATATAAACAAAAAATAAATCCATGGTTTGCATTTTTGAGCAAATTGGCTTATGTAATAGAGGGAAAAGAGGAGTCAGAAAAAGTAGTGGATCTGATTTAGTTGAAATGAGTTCAGGAGTCTATGTGTGATCCAGATGGGGTTTGTAGGACTAAGACGTGAGATGTGTGATCAGCTTCACTTTAAGATTGACTCAAATATGCAGATTTTTATTTTAGAGTTTTGAATATTTTAATATAACAGAATTGACCACTGGGAGAGGCCAATGGATAGAGGATAAGGAATTGTTTTATTTTAAATGGCTTAACTGCTTAACTATGCTATTGACATCTCATTACAACTAAAAATTTTAGTTTATAGCCCAGCCAGTGTGGTTCAGTAATTGGGCAATGACCCATGAACCAGGAGATCAGGGTTTGATTCCCGGTCATGCAGGGGGCGGCCAATCATTGATTCTCTCTAATCATTGATGCTTCTAACTCTTCCTCTCCCATCCTCTCTGAAATCAATAAAAATATACATAAAAAATAACAATGCTAGTTTATATATTAAGCTACTTAAAATTTTATATTCTCTTATTAAAATTAGGCTAAGATTTATTTTGAATAGCTAAAAATATTGACTTTATTTCTGGGGAAAATAATTCTTTTCTAACACAAAATTTTCCTGCTTAATGAAAGTCTGTTTAGTTTTATTGTTTTGGTTGATCCCCTTTCAATCTAAGGCATAAAAGTCCATAGGTGAAGATATGGAAAACATAGATCCAGTCTATTCCCTGGAGTTTTCTTTGACACCAAGCTGACTGAATAGAACTGTTTATTTGTGTTTGAGATGTGGATTACTCTTCACCAGAGGTTAGTGCTCAAAACTTAGACCTGAAAAGGTCAGAACTTTTATCCATTAAGCCATCAAGCTTTTTTTCCTATGATAACAGTAGATTTAAGGTTTTAACTTGGATCATAAATGTAAAGTTCAGCAGAATGATCATATCTCAAATTGAAAGAACAAGGCAAAAATAGCTTTATCATTCCATGTTTTGGAATCCAGTGGTCTAAATGTCAGTACAGAATGATAAGAGTATTAAATCTTGGATCATATCAGTAAAAGCCAGAAGACAGGCAATTTTCAGTTTTCTAAGTTCAAATTATATATAATTTATAAATAGAATGCATAGTTTGAACCTTACTTATCTAATACTAACTTAACTTTAGGTTTTATGGGAACATGCTAATCTCTAATTATATGCTAAGAAATTTGATTCCTTATTTAAAACCCAAATACTATTATTGCTATGGTATATAATTTGTCACACACTGAAGAAACTAAGCACATTTTGTGCCTACTGTATAAGCAGAATTTAGTTCCATATTTACTGTGATAAAAATAGAGATGGATTTTGAGTCATTTTCTTACAAAATATTATTGTATGGGACACGTATAGTTCGTGCTGACATATTTATAGCTCTTTTATTAAATTTAACACCCAAATATTTTCTAAGATTTTACCAAGCTATCATGTTCATAATTTTCCTCCTGAGTGACAAACACTGGCTTCTTTTATTGCATTTTTTCTTTTTTTAATACTGTTTCATTAAATTTAATATATTTATATAACAAGAAGAGGAAAAATGAAACTTGGATGTTTTTCTGAAACATCTATATTCTGAAAGATAATTCATATTTTCTCATAAAGAAAAATGGGTTTTCATAATATTCTGACTTGAAGAAATAGAGATGTTGCGCAAGTAACATAAACAAAACAAGGAAATTGAACAAAGACACTTATCACTCTTATCTAATAAAATGATCTGGGAAACAAAATAGACATTTTTTTGTCATAACACTCAGGGTACTTGAAGCTATAATCCTCTCTGCATATGGTTTACCTTGAGTGATGATTTAAAACAACAACACAGAATCCTATCTAATAACGAGGGAATATGCTAATTGACCCTCACACCCTCACAAAGATGGCGGTGCCCATAGCCACAAGATGGTGCTGCCCAGTCCCCTCAACCCCACTGGGGCGCCTGCCTCCCAAGTCCCCCAGTCTTCTCAACCCTCCAGCTGCCCAGGGCCAGCCCTAGGCACAGGCAAGCCTCAGGTGGTGGCTTCCCAGCTGCCCATGGCCGTCCAAAGCTCAGGTAACCAGAGCCGGCCAAGGCTTGTGCTGCCGGCAGTGGCAGCAGCAGAGGTGTGATGGGGTGTTGCCTTCCCCTGATTGCGGGGTTTCCTCCTGCCCCTGAGGGTTCCCAGACTGTGCGAGGAGGCAGGCTGGGCTGAGGGAACCCCCCTCCAGTGCATGAATTTTCATGCACTGGGCCTCTAGTTAATGTATAAGAGGTCTTGGTGTTTGTTATGGATTGAGTTCTGTTCCCCACAAAGGTGCACTGCAGCTTTAATCTCCATACCTGTGAATGTGACTTATTTGGAATAGAGTCTTTGCAAATGTAATCAAGTTAAAATGAGGTCAGTAGAATGAGCCCTTAATCCAAGATGACTGATGGTAACCACTATACTATTTATTGTTTGTGTGTGAGTTTGTTTTTTTGTTCATTTATTGCTTTTTGTTTTATATCTCACATGAGTAAAATCATATGGTTTTTGTCTATTTCTATCTAATTCTACTTAGAATAATACTTTCAAGATCCATCCGTGTTGTCACAAATAGCAATATTTCATCTTTTTAATGTTTGAGTAGTATTTCATTGTATATATGTAGAACATATTCTTTATCCAATCATTGTTGAAGGACACTTGGATTGTTTCCTTGACTTGGCTATCCTATATAATAAAAGCCTAATATGCTAAGTGTCTGGTCGACTGGTTGGCCGTTCAACCAATCAAAGTGTAATATGCTAATGATATGCTAAGGCCGCTCAACTGCTCACTATCATGTGCACTGACCACTAGGGAGCAGACAATCCGACCAATAAGATAGCTTGCTGCTGGGGTCCGGTCAATCAGTACTGAATGAGATGGGCCAGACTTGCCCTGGAGCTCTCCCACAGTCCCTCCCCGGCTGGCCAAACTCCTGTGTCCCTCCCCAGCCCTGATCGTGCACCAGTGGAGTCCCTCATCCTGGCCTGCATCCTCTCACTATCTGTGATCCCACAAGGGATGTCAAAGAACCTGTGATCCTGCAGGCCAGGCCGAGGGACTCCACTGGTGCCTCTAGTAGTAAATAATCATGCAATGAACATAGGAGTACATATATCTTTATAAACAAGTGTTTTCAATTGTTTTAGTAGATACCTAGAAGAGAAATTGCTGGGTTATATGATATATCAGGGTCTATAGATGTTTATATTTGACACTATCTCTTCAGGAGCACTTTTATTGGAAGTGGCTTAACAATCACTTCATACAAAGGCATTTTTCTGAGAAATGCCATTTCCAAAGCATTTCTTCCTTTCTTACACTGACTCTTTTTGCTATTCTTAATTTGGATGAGAGTTCAAATAAGTTTTCAAATTGTCAAATATTTCATTTGTATATTCTGCATTTAGAAAAACCTGAAATGTATATTGGTATGACCTGAAACACTTCACTTTAACATATCTCATCTGTATCCACTCTGTCTTAATTAAAATACCACTGGTTGTTGTAACATTTCCTTGTGTTAAGATAGAAATTTCCCTTTTTAATCATAAAGAGTCCAATAAGATATGGTGTGAACAGCTGGACTTGGTTAGAGAGAAGAAAATGCAATGAGCTTATTAGTGCAACAAGTCTCAACTGGGTTTTCTGAGATTTAGTTGGTCAATTCAATCTCCCACTCACAGAGAAATAGTTTATATTTTCTTTATTTAAAACTTTATCTACCTTTCTGTACTCCCAATGTTCTTATTTCCCTGAGAAATAGGAGCAATTAAGGAAGCTAATCCTTATCCCCACCACCAAATCTATTAACTACTTTGTATCTAGCCACAGACCGATTTTCTCCTCACTGCAGATGAACTATGTGGGCTTCTAAGGGCAAACCTTTTACTTCTGCGCTACGTTCTATTATATTGTTTTCCTGTTCACAACAAGAACTTTGCTTCAAGAGCTGTTTTCCTCTCTATAGCATCTTGCAATTTCCTTTCTCTTCAGGATCATTTTATTAGCAGAGATTAACCCCCATATTAAAAATTAAAGCCTTTTCATATGCATATCCCTCTCTACCTACAGCCCCATTTCCTTTATCCCTTATGGTAAAGCTGTTTTGAAAAGTTGACTATACTACCAGTCACCATATAGTCTTTCCTCAATTCCCATTCTCTCCAAATCATGCCACACTTGTACATCCATCCTCATCACACCACTGTATCTTCTCAAGTGCAACATTTTTTACCAGAAAGGGGATCTGACCCTTGGTGGGTCTGCCTAGCGCCAGCTAGTAGTATGTGGGTTCTTGACTTTGTGCAGGAAAAATTTCACAACATGAGTCTAGGTGACTCTAAGGAACATTTACTGAAGCGGGACAGTAACACAAGAAAGGGCTTAGCATAGAAGAAGCAACAGGAGAGCCTCGGCTGGGCTGCCTTAGTTCTCTGAGAAGTCAGAGAAAAGGGGACCTTGGAATTAGGTCCAGGGAGTAGCCTGGGACGAGCTGCTGCTGTCAATTGCTCCCCAGGTTGCAAGTCTCCTGAGAGGCAATGCATGCCTGTGGAGGAAGGAGAAGGGAAAGGCCATGGCCAGGGCTGCTCCCCAGAGGGAGAACACGGGCTGTGTTCTTTGTCTTGAGGCTTTACTAGTATCTCTTTCTCAGGGCTATAATCTTAGAGGAAGTCTTACGGGAAAATCTCAATAGAATATTCATCAGACTTATGCTGATGTACCAAAATGAGATTTATTCTCTTTATTTGTTCTTGGGTGTGATTGGCAAATAGCACTAATTGAATTCCTGTTATCTGTCTTCCTGAGTAAGGTGATTTAAGCTATTTACCTTCTGGTTGCAGAGGAAAAGGGCAAACCATTTACCCTTAAATGTCCCTGGTTTAGGAAAGATAGGATTTATTAGATGGCTGAAACTGCTTGGCATCTTGATTTTCTAGATGGCTTCAAACTGCTGTTGTACTATCTGTTCTCAGTTTTCTTATTTCGCTTGTCCTGGCTTACTGGTCTGTCTCTCATTGACATCCGTATTGTTAAGTGCAATCATCAATTATTAGTCCACATCTTACTTAACTTCTAAATTGCATTACACATAATCAATTATTTGCTGACACTATTGCGTTAATTTCTTTCCAGGATACCACACTTTCCTTGTTTTCCTTCTCTTAGGCTATTCGCTTTTACTAGTAGTGTCATTTATTGCCTTCTCCTCTTTGTCCCAACCTCCAAACATTTGATTAGTCTCTAATCAGTTGACTTTGAGCTAATCGAAAGGAATAATATCCTGAGTGGTCCTGATCCAATTGGATAAACTATTAAAACAGATAAGAAACAGCAGCAGCAAGATTCTCCTGCTGGCCTTGAAGGGTCAAAATACCATGCTGTAGAGAGAGCTACATGACAAAGACTCAAGATTGGCCTCTAGAATTGAGAATGGTACCTGGCCAGCAGTCAGAAACTGGGCATCTTGGTTGGACAACCACAAGAAACTGAATTCAGCCAAAACGGAGTGAGCTGAGAAGGGATCTCCAAGCCTCAAATGATATTGCTGCCCCGTGTGATATCTCAATTTCCACGTGGTGAGACCTTGAGCAAATGACCCAGCTAAGTGGAACCCAGACTCCTTATCCACAGAAACTGTGAATGGGTGTTGTTTTAAGCCACTAAGGTTGTAAAAATGTGTCCTACAGTTAATAGAAATGTCATGCATCCACTTATCCAAAAACCAGACCAACAATCTTGGAGTCAAATTTACTTCTTGTTTCTCTCATAGCCTATATCTGATTTCATTAACTAGTCCCATGAGTTCTTAAAATATAGCCAAAATTGGGCAATTCCTTATGACCTCTCTATGACCCAGCACAAGTCTCAAAATAGGTCACTGAACATCTATAATATTCTTCTAAGCAATCTCTTTGCTTCCACTCTTGCCCTCTTCTAGTCATTTATCCACAGAGCAGAGTGACTTTTTAACAACATAAATTATTTTGTTTCTTTCCTATGCTAAATGCTGTATGTGCTTTTTATCACATATGTAATAAAATTCCAAACCCCTGTAATACTGTAAGAATCAAAATGATCTGGCTCCTGGTTATTATATATAAACTCTTACCATTCTCCTTCTGACTTGATCTATGAAAGCTTACCAACATTATTCCTTTCTCTGAATATGACAAGCCCAGGACCACTCAATACCCCCTTCCTCTGCCTAATAAGCTTCTATATTCAAGATTTCACTTCATTTTCTCATTTAGATCTTTGCTCAAGTTTCTTTTCAAGAACTTCTATGATCACTCTATATACAGTGTCCTGTGTCTGTCACATTTCTATCTCTCCTGTAGCCTGCATTATAGCAAATTTTATGTGATTAGTTGTTTGTCTTTTATTTTTTATAATAAAAGAGAAGAAAATATTTATGTATCCCCCAAACCTAGAAAGATCATGCTCCATTAAACTTGCTTATTACATCTTTCTTAAAATTGTTAATGATTTTTATTTATCTTATTGATTCTTATTCTATAATCCTTATTTCTTTATATTTTATTCTTATCTTTTATTTCTTAGATTTAGTCTCGAGTGAATTAATAATTTATTAATTTTTCTTAGATTTGCTTTAGAATGAATGGCTAATTGATGTCTACCAAACAAATGAATCTGGATCTGCCAGCCTGAGAATAACATAGGATGTATCTTCAGACAACACTTGTGTCTCATATGATTTATGAATTAGTTTGACAAAGTGAAGCAATTCTCCTTGTTAATTATTAGGGTATTACTAAGTTCTGTTTAGTATATAACATACAGTCATATATTTCAAATATTTACATGCATAAAAATTACACAAAGAACAGTTATATACATAGATTCTTAGTCTCCAACTCCAGAAATTCTGAAAAACATAATTCTGAAGTGTAAGCCAAGAATTTGGAGCTTACCAAGAAATAGCCTAGTGATTCTAATGCAGGTGAGCCTCAAATACAACCTGATTAGTACATATGGTATATGTCTAGAATATACTTTTTATTTTTTCAATCTTCACCTGAGGATATTTTTTTCCATTGATTTCTAGAGAGTGGGAGGGAGGGTGGGGGGGTGCAGAGAAAGAGAGAGAAACATCTTTGTGAGAGAGACACATTGATTGGTTGCCTCCTGCATGTGGCTCCACCAGGGTGGGGCTAGGGAACCTGCAACCTACGTATATGCCCTTGACCAGGGATCAAATCTGAATCTTCGGTCTGCAGGCTGATGGTCTAACCAATGAGTAAAACCAGTCATGGCATAGATAAGTTTTATTCAGCCAACTAGTTCATTAGAGTTGTGCTCTCACATTTTCCATTTATTATGTATTTTAACTATATCTATTTGATAGAGAATGGTAATGTCTTAATTTTTCACATTTGTTGTATCTCTATTTGAGATCTTGAGTTTCTCTTATATTATTAAATGTTCCAGAAGTGTGGTCGTCCACTGTTGGGTACTTGAAATATGACTATTCCAAATTAAGATGTACTGCACATGTTAATATATATTATATTTTAATAAAAGTATCAAAGGTAAATATATCATAAATATTTTTAATATGAATCAAGTGGTAAAATATTTTTAGTATCTTAGATAAAATGAAATGTGTTATTAAAATTAATTGTACCTATTTATTTTACATTTCCTGATGTGTCTACTACAGAATATGGAGCTCATGTTATATTTCCAATGAACAGCAATGTTCCAAACAATGACCAGTTTTTATTGCTTTAATATTTATTTCAGGGAGCAGGGATTTTTCTTAACTATTAAAGAGCTTTGTGACTAGATCTTTGGACAGCCTTGAAATTTTAAATCATGATTATCTCCAATTGTTTTCACTATAGAACTACTTTGGTTATTGCTCTAAATATTGCTCTAAACCTCTAAAAAAAATTAATTCTTACACCTGAGATTTTAGCATTATCTCTCTCATTGCATATTTAATTTGTTTATATTTTTTCAAAAATATCTTTCTTAAATGGGAACAAATACTTTATACAAACAAATAAGATTCCATAACAGCACTATGTTAACACACAGAGAATTAAACAAAATGTTGAGGAGGAGAAAACTACATCTATCCCAGGCATGCGGAGACATGTGATCCTTTAATCATCAGAAACAAATTAGAACCATATATGAGAGTTGGTCCATAGACATTGAAAAGGAGGAAAATGAAAATACAGATAGGACCGATCACCAATTGTACTGGCATGTCTTATGAGAGCAATTAACATCAATTAGATAATATAATAAGAGTGGGAGGAAAAACTATAAAATTAATTATTTTATAATACAAATACTCTTCAATTATTGAAAAACAATCCTTTGCATAGAAAGGTAGAAAGTTGTTTGTCTTGCACCTTTGAAAATTTAGATTCTTTTGTGAGCAACTAATTTTCCTTTCACTTTTGTTATTTTTTGTATTGCCTCATACAGTGTAGATATTTTCTTCTTTTTAAAATGTATGTAAATTATTCAGTTTCATTTTCTTAAATCATTCAAAATGTGATTTCAATTGAATACTAAAATTGAGTCATTATACAATTATCTAATACAGACTTCCAACTTAAAGAATAAAGAATAAAATAACATAAAAATTCTACACTGAGTGCCCATTTTTAACCCAAATACATCTCCAAATAGTTAAAAATTATCTTCTCCCAGAATAATGAAGTAAAGAAAAAAGCAAGGAATATCACAAAGATATGCTCAAAATATGAATAAGATACATTTACCAGAGATATATATCTTTTTTAACATTCTCTCTTCACAGAAAAAAATCAAGCAAAAATGTTGGTTTGTGCTCAGTTTACTCTGTAGTTTAATGTGAATAGATATCTAATCTAATATAAGAGAAACATGAAAATTGACCGCACCTCTGCTACACCACAAGCCACGCCCTCCAGCCAATAGAGCGACTATATGCAAATTAACCCAACCAAGATGGCAGATTTCAGCCACAGAGCTGGAGCAAGCAGGAGGCTTGGTTGCCCCGGCGATGGAGGAAGCCAAGATTCCTGCCTGCCCTGGCTGGCAGTGGCCTTGGCTCAAGGCAACAAAGTTTCAATTATAGAAGACAAATAAATCCCAGATACCTGCTTCCAGCCAGCCTCCACTGGGAGCTTGGGTGGCTGGGGGCTGTGGCCAGCCTGCAAACAGCCATCAGCCCCTCACCCAGGCTGGCCACACTTTCATGGGGTGA
>NW_006299260.1:21794-39571 GCF_000327345.1 Myotis davidii | reverse complement strand
GGCATCCCCGGAGGGCTCCCGGGCTGCCAGAGTGATGTCTGACTGCCAGCTTAGGCCTGATTCCCTGGGGAGCGGGCCTAAGCCAGCAGGTGGTCATCCCTCGAGGGGTTCCAGACTGCAAGAGGGCACAGGCCAGACTGAGGGACCACCCCGAGTGCACAAATTTTTGTGCACTGGGCCTCTAGTTAAAATATAATCATGAAAAAATGAGTACATTATGCATATAAAATAATCGTGTATTATTGAAGTGAATTAGTCATTCAATCATGCAGCTAATTAATTATTTAATAAGATATACCTTAGGGTTAAGGAAACTTGTCTTTGTAATCATCTGTTTATGTGTCTGCCTCTGCACAGTGTCTGGTACATGATACAGCCTCAATAAATTGTTGTTAAATAAATAAATAAATATAGCAAAGCATGGGTAGATAAATAAATGTCTTTGTTAGCTTAGAGATATGCAGCTTTGGTGTCAAGAAAGAGCTGGCTTGGGTAACTTCTTGTTGGTTTTTTTCCTATCAAGTGCTTCCAATAGTTGTCTTCTAAATTATTTTGATGTAAGTGGACATCTGATGTTTTGGCTTGCTTAGTATCCACTTCTTTCTTTGTTTTAGAGACATTTTCTTTCCTATGAAAAACCCATTTCATTCATTTGAAATGAGGTCTAACCTACCCCAATCCTAGCTGGTTATAGAAATAGGTAAATGATCCCAGATATGTTAACCAGAGGAAGCCAAACCTAATTATCAGAGTTCTGACCAAGACTTTTTATCCAGCTGTAAGAAAATTATTTCTCTTATATTTTCTGTGGTTAAAGTCAATTCTACTTTGTCCTTAAACATCTGAGTTATTTCAACCAATATAATTCTTTATGATTAGATTTCTGTCACTTAGCTAAAACGGTCCACTCTAATTCTTTGACCACACATGCTTTGTTGGCTTGGATAGTGCTTCATTCACTCATTAAACATGTTTTAGCTCCTGCTGAGAATTAAATATCTGGTTCTTTATGAGGTGCTAAATATACTTAAATTGATTATATTGAATTCCTTCCTTTGAAGAATGGAGGTTGGAAGCATGCAGGGAGAAAGCATGCAGGGGCTATAATAAAGGAAAATATACAAAATAGCATGGGGAAACAGAAAGAAAATAGGGACTAAGTTAGCTTTAAAGAAAGTCTTTCAAGAGAAGGTAGCATTTGAATTGTGTGCTTTAAAAGGTGTGGCTTTCATGAGAGGGCAGAGCAGTTCTTCCCTACTGTTTATTATGATTATGATTAAAGTCATATATATTTAAAAGAAATTCAGCAACGCTAGCTCATGCCAACCGTGTTTATTGAAGAATTATACTTCTATTTTCTCTTCTGTATATCTCTATTAGAGCATAGTCAATTTATACTTAAGAAAAATTTTTCAGTAGTTGCATGCTATCTAACATTAAAGGCACAGCGTGTGACCTCACTATATCTTAGGTATCCATAAAGAAAAGGCCAGGCTTCGACAAGCCCACATCATATCCTGCAGCTAACCTTTTTTCTCTTTAATCTCCCAAATAATTCACACAGCAGCTCCGTATTTGAATGGTGGTATAGTAGTCAATTAAATTCTAAAACTTATAGAGAAAGCAGGTTAAGGTGCTGTGCAGCCTATGACTTTAATTGCCTTGACTTTAATTTCTTTCCATGGGACATACTGGAAAATCTTTGAACCTCAGAAAGTGTAAGCTATATGTCTTCCAGGCATACTGGTTCTACATGATGCAGTCAGAATTCACATTTTGTTTTTGTCTGATGCTAAAGTAAACAATTTCTATTCCGCTACAAGAAAGGAAAGATAATGCAATCTAGAGCAAAGGATTATGAAACCAATGTGACTCTCATTCAAAGGACAGTTTTTTAGTGTAAGGATGGAAAGAATTTATAATTACCAAACTAATAAGTATTAATTAATAAATGGTAACTATACAAGTAAATTATTTTCCTAAATATTTTAAAATATACCTGTCAAATTAAGCTCATGCTGTTACTAGTATTTTACACTTTGATTTATTTCAAATAAAGTTTTTCAAAGTAAAGTTTACATTAGCTTTATTCCTTGGTGAATAAAAGGTAAAGTTTTGGCTAAAAACACTTGCTTTGTTTGAGAAGACCAAAGAGACCATCATCTTTTAGGTAGTGTATAAATTCCTGTGTAGCAATTTTAAAAAATTGTTAAACTGGTAATCTCCAGGAATTTTGTATTGTCAACATGTCATTAAATTTTTATTCCTCTAACCTTATTTTTACATGCTTATTTATTTAACATAAAAATTATGAAAGATTAATATATTCATTATTGGAAATATCCAGGACTTCTTTCTTTTAAATATATTTTTATTGATTTTATAGAGGAAGGGAGAGGGAAAGAAAGATAGAAATATCAATGATAAGAGAGAATCATTGATCGGCTGCCTCCTGTATGCACCCCCTGGGGAATGAGCCTGCAACCCAGGCATGCACCCTGAACAGGAATTGAACCATAAACAGGAATTTATTCCTAGTTCAGTGCTCAACAACTGAGCCACACTGGCCGGGCCAGCCAGGACTTCTTAAGCAATATAAAAGGTTGCTGTGCATTTAAGAACTCAAATAACGCAATGACTTCTAGGTAACTGAAAATAACCAAAGGAGAGAGTATAGAGTCTACAATTTGATGAGGATTAATTTTTGTATACTGTCTCGCATGATGTCTCTCTAGAGAACTCATTATTCAAAACCATGCTATATTCTTATCAATAAATACTACACTGTATTATGATCTTACATGACCTGTTAAATACAGATGAAATTTATTTAATTCATGATTTGCTGTTACTTTACAGTCTGACACCCCCAAGGATTCCCGGATTGTGAGAGGGTATAGGCCAGGCTGAGGGACCCCATTGGTGCATGAATCCATGTACCGGGCTTCTAGTAAACACATAAACATATCTAAGGAAGAGGGGTACTTAAAGTTTTAACATAATTTATACATAACTATTCAGTCTACTTAAATTTGGAGATGATTTTAATCTCTAAAACAACGTATCATTTTATTGGTTTACAACTGTGATTTTATAGGGAGGATGTCTTTATTACTAAGATTTTGCATTTCTTATTGTAAATGAGAGGGACAATATACTATCCTCACCATCCTGCAGTTCCAGAACATTATTATTATTATTTTTTAATTAATGTACTAGGTCTCCTGTAACAAATTACCACAAACCAATTGGCTTAAAACAACAGAAATTTATTCTCTTACAGTTGGGGGGCTAGAAGTTTGATTCAAGGTGTGGCAGGGAAGTTCTTTCTTTTCCCTTTTCTCCCAGGTGGATTTTGTGAGTATGTTTATTAAAGCTGGAGACAGTGAAACAGGAAAAGGCTTAGGGTAAAAAAAGCAACAGGAGAGCCAAGGCTGGGCTGCTGCCAGCTCACTGTAAAGTCAGAGAAAAGGGGGCCTTGAAGACAGGCTCAGGCGGTTGGCGTTGGATGAAAGGTCACTGCCCATTGCTCCCCTGATTGCAAGTCCCTGGGAGACCCTTAGAGTTTAGGAGACGCAGGGCTGAGAGGGAAGAAAGGTGGGGGTGAATCCCTGGGAGGGAGAGCACAGGGAAGTCCTTTCTAGAAGCTGAATAAGAAGGGCTCTTCGTGCCTCCACGCTCATGGCCTCCCTTTTCTTAGAGCATTTATTTTCGGGAACCTGTAATTTTAAATTCTTCCTCTGCTCCTTTAATACCCAAATCTTTTAACAAGCTTCTTGTCGGTTTTATAACCTGGGAATGTTTTTCTCAAGGACCACCCCTTTGAAATGTATCCACCAAAGAAGACAGTGTCCACTATTCTCAGCTTCCATGATAAAGCAGTAGCTAACTTCTAATAAGAATATGAGCCAGAGATCAGATTAGAACCCCCCCCCCCCCATCAAGTATGACCTCATTTTAACTTAACTGCATCTGAAAAGGCACTATTTCAAATAAAGTTACATTCACAGGTACGAATATATACTGGGGGTGGGGGGCACAGTTCAACCTACAACATTTACAAAGTTTAAATGTGTTCGTGGGAAAACTGCCATCACTTAAACCTTCCCTGCAGGACCTGGTTTAACAGTTATAAATATCATCTTAGAATCCTTGGCATGAGGGTTTGGTAGCAGCACATATTTACGACTGTTTATGGGCAAATATAGCAACTAATATTTTATACCAGATTTTGGGGGTCAGTTTTTTCCCTTAATCGGGCAACATTCTGGTAGAGGTTGGGCCATAGGGCTGTGGTCACTGTTCTCTACCCCCAGGTATACCTTAAGGTTGTCACATTGACTCATGTTCTAATCAGGTTTTTACAGGTCGGGCCACCGAAGCTCAGAGCAGCAGGGGCCCCGCCAGCAAGTGCAGCGCCAGGACCAGGATACATGTTTTCAGACTTGTTCTCCTCTCCTCTCCTCTCCTCTCCTCTTCTCTTCTCTTCTCTTCTCTTCTCTTCTCTTCTCTTCTCTTCTCTTCTCTTCTCTTTTTTTTTCTTTTCTCAAAAGAAGAACCCTGTAGTCCCACAGCAAGAACATGCTACAAAGATTTTGTCAGTACCTCCCCAAAAGAACATATGTCAATTTACTTAGTTGATTGAATACTAGAAAAAGAGGAATATTCCAACACTTAAAGGATAATTAGACCCACATTGTAGCTAACACTGATACATAAAGACACAAAGCAACATCATAGCCTCCTGCTAAACTTGGAGCATATGGTGGTCAGTGTTTCTAACTCAAATTCACCTTAGACTGCATCCACAGTGTCCAGTTGATCATTTTGTCAGTACCTCAGTGTAATTGCAATGACATACTTGGTTATGGAATCACCCCGCATTGGATACTTGGCTTCTGAAATAGGAATCATCAAATTCTGGAAAGTGAAGTGCAAACCTCTGACACTGCACCCAGATCCCTTTTCAAGAGACATCCCACCACTCCCCATGGCGTTAGCTTACAGCATTGACCTGCAGGATTTGCCTGAGGTTTTTACCAAGATGAATCCCTAAACTGTTGCTGGCTAATGACAGAATAATGAAGGTACCAGAACTGGGCCATCCTTAGCCTTTGCAGAAATCATCTAATGGACAATCCATGCTCTTGACCACCCTCAGCCCAGATAAGATTTTATAGGAGCTGCACTGCAACCTTTAACCTCCTGTGCAATCCTATCCCCCCAAGTCTTAGTCCTGAAAGCTTTTCCTGATTATTGTAAATTTTTACAGGCATTTTCTCCAATAAATCTCTTGCACTTCTAACTCTGTCTTGGCATCTTCTTCCTAGAAGAACTGAATAAAATCCATAACTTTACCTAAAAGGCACTTCATGATTTGGGCATTTCCTTCATTGCACTGACCTTGCCAAGGAAAAATTTCCCTTTTGATCCCCAGGAATACAGAGTTACTTTTTATGAAGCCATAATAATGCATCATAATAACCTGGACTTAATAGGAAAGGAGGAAAGGGAAGGCCAAATAGTATAGGCATACCATTTATACAGTTTTTCCAAAAAGCTGAATTTAACATTCTCCAAGTCTGTTCCCCAATGCTTGATGGGTGAAGGGATGCCCAGTAAGAGCTGGGAGACTTGGGAAGGTGCCTACTTGTCTGCCAATCATACCTTGGAACAAATTAGTGGCCATGATGCACATGACCACTGCAAACCACAAAATCTAAATATATAAACTTCCAAAGTTCTCTCTCTTCTCTCTCAAACGCCTGCCCTCCCCTGCTGCACCCACAGGACTCACAGCCGTGTTGAACTCCACACATGGACTCATAGACTGTAATTAGCTTGGATGCTGAGCCACACCAGCTACAACATGGAATGGAAGCTCTGGACACTGACCCTGATTCTGGCCCTGCTGAATGCCCAGCTGGCAGTCTTTCAGGCCTGGCGAGGAGGGAATTGAAGCAGGAATTTTGGGGGGAGCATAGGCAGGCTTAGGGATTTTTTAGAATTGGGGTCCATGGAAAAGTGCAGGGCTGCAGACTGGGAGAAGGTACATGTCCATAACACAAGGAAGCCAGGTTGAAATCCCTATTGATTTTACTGTGAATATCCCATTGATTGTGGTCATTCTGGTCTTAGAAAGCACATTTTCCTTTACCTGGGAAGGACAGTACAGTTATCCCAAGGTCAGAGGGCTCCAGTTAACATGTCCCTATTGACTCAGTGTTCCGGAGACCCAAAAACTGTAATTTAGATAACATACTTAAGTCTGACCATGTTCCTCATTCCAGACCCAAGGGCTCTAGATAATGTGTTTCTGTCAATTCAGTGATCCTGAGACCCAAAGCTGTAATTTAGATAACATGCTGCTTCTGCTTCTGTAAACTGCTTTTTTTTGCAGACCAGTTTCCTCATTCCAAACCTTGGGATGTAATCAATACCTTTGTGATCTTTGCCTATATAAGTCTGGTTTGGCAGCCATCTTATTACTATGAGATTTGGGAGAGCAAGATGCTCCCTCATAGTCCTGGATTGCAATAAATGTGACTCTTAATTCGACTTCTTGAGGCATCCTTCTGTGATTCACGGGGTACATTACAACAGTACTACTGGCTTGTTTTAAGAATACATACAAATTGGTGCAGCCTGTGCATTCTCCCTGTGTCCTCTTATTCCAAGGGGATGAGCTATACTGATTTCAGCAGTAATCTTAATTGCTTTGCATTGTACTCTTGATAAGTGTCTACTGGGATTGATTGTGCCCTTCACCTTTGCTTTGGCATTCTATCAATCACAAAAGCCTTTATTGTTAATAAAACGCACGGTAATTAATGGAATTGTTTGAATGGTGCTACTTTCTTTGTGTCTCCTAACAAAGTGAAAAATAAAATTGCCCTTGTTTTTTTATGTGTGTTCATACATATTTTAAGATTATAGAATCAATAACTTTAGTCTCAAAAATGTTAATAATAATTCATATGGCTTTTATTGATGTTGTTTGAAGTGTATTTCTATACTTAGGCATATTTAAAATGCATTTGAAATATAAGATGATAAGATTTTATTGTGATAAATATATAATATGCAGAGTCCATGTAAGATACAAACGAATCATAATTATATCGCATAGACCTAATTGCAGCTAATCATACTTGTGCACTTTTTCTATGCCTGGTGTCTTTTTTCCTGTAAAATGATGGGAATCAGTGCACTGTACTATCACAGGTGCTGTCCACTCCCAGCCAGGTCCTGTGGTTGCAAATCACCCCTCAGGGTCCTCCCATCTGCAGTAGACCCAGCAGACATATTTCAGCAATTCTGGCATGAGGATTATAGTCTTTTACACCAGGGATTTCATTGAGATCAGAGGCAGAATGGAGAGAAAGTCAAATGCCATATTATGCCCAAATATGTGTATGGTTGATTTTAAGAATATATATTAGAAAACATTTTTATATCCATTTAAAAACTTGATCTGTTGTGGCGAATGACCCAGGAGAAGCAACAGCCAGCACCAGAGGAATTAGGAAAGTAAAACTTTTATTACACAGTGCTGCTAGTTCAGGGGACTTTGATCCAAAGCCTGAACTGACAATGTGAGAGGTTTTGATATATATATATATCTTCTTGTGGCAGGCCCTTCAGGGTGGGCTTTGCAACTCCCCGAGGTCAGTTAGAATGGGGCTTGCAAGATTATTGATTAACTAGATACCGAACTAGGCTAAAGCCTCCAAAGTTGCCCCCCCTATTTCCTTCTCAGATCCACATAATACTTCTATGAAAAACTTGGAAGCCATAGTTAAATCACATTTTACATGTAAGAACACTTTCAGACAGGGAGCTTAATAAGTGATCCAATATGTTCAATACGTAAGTATCGAAGTCAGGCCTAAGCCCCACTCTGCATTTCCATTTAGGAAAAAAGATAGAAGTCTGACTAGTTTTAAAGAGTAGCAGCAAATTATTTTTCTATAGTTAGGCTATTTTCAGGACCATGGATGAAATATTTTTTGGATTTTTTGAATTGAAGAGAATCAGCTATGCATTACCCTGTTCAATTGGAAAGAGGGTTTGTGTGTTACTGAGCTATTATCTCTGAGATCCAAACTTTCCCTTTAAGCTGTTTTAAGATACCAGAGCTGTGTCTCTGCAAACTATATGCTTCTGCTTCTTTTCCCAGTGAGCACCCTGTTATTTTCTACCCAGAAGAGTTCTAGTTAGAGGAAAACTGGAAAACCAGGTGTGACCTTTCACCTAGCCAGCTGCAGTGGTTCACTCTGAAAGTTTTTAGGGGAGAAATAGGCAGGTTTAGGAAGTTTTAGGAATGAAGGGATCCATGGGAAAGCACAGGGCTACAGAGCTGCAAAGGGTACATTTCCATAAGATAAGGGAGTAGCAGAAGATACATTTCCATAAGACAAGGTAGATGGGAGCTACAGAAGGTACATTTCCATCAGATAAGGGAGCTGAGAGCTGCAGAAAGGTGTACATTTACAGAATAAAGGGAAGGAAGCCCCTCATTCAGAGAGGGAAGAGGAAAACTCAGAAGGAACAGGGAAACAATAAGGAGTTGCTATAGTAAAAGCAATCTAAGGGGGATTGTGACCAGAGGGGATACCAAGGCACAAAAAACTGCAGCCTTTATAAACTGAAGGAAAAGGGACTCAGGGGGACTTTTGCCCCCTCCCCACGTGGGAGTCTGTGCTTGTTTTTCAATAAATTTCCACCTTTGCTATAACACCTTTTGTTGTGGTTTCATTCTTGGACTCCACTGGACAAGAGCCCAGGAACCATCCTGCCCAGAGGAATACCACGTGTTCCAGTTCAGTTTTCCCATATCAACTTCTTGTTTTACTATTACTATTACTATTACTATTACTATTACTATTACTATTACTATTGGCCTGGTGCATGAAATTTGTGCACATTAAAAGGTAATTAATTAGAGGAAATATTTTAATATTGCTATTTGCCCTTTCTCTATAATAGAAATGTCAGAGATGAAAGAAAATTAGTAAAATGTATATGAAAATCTTCCTCCTGTAAGAGTCTGGGGTGCACTGTGGGACCCAGAGTCAAGTCCCCGCCCACCCACATACATCTCGAAATCCTGCGAGACCCAGACCCAGCTGGTGCCACCCCCATTGGGTGAGATCCAGACCCGCCCACTGTCCCCACCCCTGTCAAGCCCTGCTGGGCGGGGATGCACACCCTCAGGTCCTCTGACCTGGAGCCAAGGTGGGGGGTGCACCCTCAGGTCCCTGGCCCAGTGCCAGGGCAGGGGGCGTGGCCTGAGGTCTCCCATCAAGTCCTGCTGGGAGGGGGGCACAGCCTCAGGTCCCTGCATATTGCTCATTATGGCTCATTATGGTAACTCTGCCTCCACTGTGGATGCATCCATCTTGTGTGATGGGAACTGCACTTCTGCTATGGGTGCAGTCATCTTGTGATGGCATGAGGGTTAATTTGCACATTACTTCTTTATTATATAGGATTATTACTATTATTCATTCTTTGATATTCTCAGAACCAGCCTCATTTTAACAATGCAATCCCTCCTCAATGTCCTGCTTCTCACCTCTGCAGATCCCTTCTTCTAGGGTCCTAGGTTCTTGTAAGACCGATTTCTTCTCTTTGTTTCCCCATCCCTTTTTTCACCATATTTGTTTGTTTTCAAGTCATGATTTGTTAATTTTAGGAAATGATGGACAAATTTGAAAGTTCCTTTGGGAAAAAAAAAATTCTTCTTTAACTTCTACTTATTCTTACGTTCTGTGGATGAGAAGGATGGAAAAATTAGTATAGCAGAATAAAGTTTCATGACATGTTTGCTTTCCCTGGTGAAATGGGAGTTTCAGTGTAAAAGAGATGAAGTTGGTCTCTGCAAAGGGGATCTCTACTTTTCTAGGCTCCTTGTGTCCAGCATGCATCATTGCAACTAAAGCTTTTCCAAACTAATGCATCTTTCAACACACCTTGGGCCTAAGCTAGTGAGGGAAACAAGTGGACTACACCAGATCCCTTGTATTAAGGGTGGGAACAATAGTCAATCTGTGATTGTTTCCAAAGAGAGCTAACTTATTAATTAAATGGGTAGTGAAATGGAAATTTTGGACTAGAACCCGAATTCTTTGTCCACCGGAGTCGAAGAATAAACCCATGGACAGAAGATGGTATAGCAAAGGCGGAAATTTATTAAAGAACCAGTACAGACTCCCACATAGGGAGGGGGAAGAGTCCCACTGAACAGACTCCCACTTGGGGAGGGGGAAAGGGTCCCACTGAGTTCCTTTTCCCTCTGGCTTATAAAGGCTGCAGATCCTGGTGCCTTCATTGGTCACTATTCCCTTAGACTGGTTACTATAGTAACTTCTGAGCTCAAAGGTAGATGAGGTTCTCCACACCCCCTCCTTCCTTCCTTATGTTTTCCTGTTCCCTTTGGGGTTTCTTCTTCTTCTGGACGAAGGGCTTCCTTCTCTTTATTTTGTAAATATAGACCTATTACTGTTTCCAGCTCCCTCATTCTATGGAAATATACCTTCTGCTGCTCAGCAGCCCTGTGTTTCTTCCATGGTCCCCTTAATTACTAAAATTTCCTAAAATCTGCCTTTTTCACCCCACAAAATTCCTGTTTCAGTAGTATAGTGTCTAGGGCTGGTGGTGTAATTGGCCCTGTAGTTTTTCAGATGGTGAAGTATTAGTGTCTTCGAGCTATTTCCATGGCATAATTTGGGGCGTTTTTCTTTCTTGAGGAAAGCTACCCAGTATCCTTATAATAAATTTCCTTTTTTTACTGTGTGTGTGTGTGTGTTGTTAATTAAACAAATTAATTTTTATTGCTTGCAACTAAGAAATATAAACGGTGTGTTCAATTTGAGCTGTCATCAAGATGACAGATGAAAAGAAAAATTAAATTAATTTTATAATTAAACTAATACATATATGTATATACTAGTAATAGTATGTAGTAGTAATAATATATATATATCTAGTATACTACATATGATATATGCAGTATCTATCTATCTACACAAAGACATATCGACACATAAGTTATGAATTAATTAAGGTCAACTACAGACACTCTATACATTTAATGGTTATTAGATTTTGAAGAGAGTTAATGTGTTTTTTAAAGAAGTATTTCTTTCTTATACTAAATTTTCTTCTTTTTCTCATTTCTTTTCAAGTTTTTTTTTTTTTAGTTTTTTTTGTTTTGTTTTGTTTTGTTTTGTTTTTAGGCTGGGGCAGTGTGGTAACTAAGGAGCGTTGACTAGTTTAAATCTGTGCTTCATAATTTAAGTGAAGTATGTTTTTCTTATGTCTACAATCAAGATAACATTTTTCTTTTCTAAATAAGACAACACATTTCTATTTTCCCTGACATAGCAAGGGCATCAGCTGTCAGAACTCTGAGACTCCCAGTTGGAAACAGACTTTGCTGGAATAAAAGCATATGTAGGAATTGGGAACTCTGCCAAAGTAGAAATACCATTAAGAATACATAATATTTTTCTATGAGTTTGACGATACCTAAAGAATGTTGGGCTGTCATCAGCACTTTGGATCCCAGGGAGCAGCTTGATAAGAAGAGTCTGTATAATGCGGAGTAAAATTATAGTAATTTTTCAGCTACTTATTAGTCTCAGGTATAACATAATAGGTTTCTCATAAATCCAATACTTTCAATGTCAAGTAGAGATAAGGAAAGTACCATTGTCTGCAAAGGTCAAGTATATGAAGCTGGAACAAGTACCCACTCAAACGAACACTGCTATCCCCGGCCCCAAACACTAAAACATGCTCCAGAATGCGGATTATATTTTAGGCTGAAAATAAACTGGCTATCATAGCACATAATTTCTCAGGTTCTGTTTAACATACTTGATTAAACTTTGACTCCTTTGATATCTTTCATTCTTCACATTCATCACCTGCCTCTTGTACTTAGTGCTTTGATATGCAGCTCAGAGCCCAATGTTTACTACTTTAACTGCATCCTGCATATTTTCTTGCCTTCCTGTCTTTGCCTTTTCTACTTGCAATGAAAACTACAACAATCCACTGTTTTCTCTGCTCCTACATCTATGTGTTGTGTTGAAGAAATTTATGCAGTCTCCCATATTGGTTTTCTGTCTCTACCCTCAATTGGTTTTTAACTTTCTATTATGAAATTATTTCAATTTCTTTAGTGAATTCACTAAAACTGAAAAATACCAGCAACTGTCTTAAACTTTTTGTTGGTCTAAACTTACAACTTACCTTTCCCCTCCTACTCAGTAGAAGATTTCACCTACTTAATGGCATGAGTGCCTTCAATAAATATGTTCTCGATTTACAGTTCATCCATTCTTTCTTCCTAACAGCTTGTCACAATCAATAGATTTCTTTCCTCAGGTACAAGGCCAGCAGCTTCATCTATGCCTTAGATGTTACCCCTTTTCCTACGACTATTAAATATACTCTTACTTTCATGTATTAGCTCCTTTTTCTTGTCTATTGTTCCCTTTTAGTCTTTAACAGCTATGAGTATTTTTCTTCACAAAATACCTTCTTTCCACCTGACATCACTTCTTATCTTGGACCCTGTCTGTCTTTTCCTCTTCAAGACTAAGTTACTGAAATGTGTGGTTTTCATCTTTTTATCTCACATTGTATACTTCTTGAAATCTGTGTTCTGCTCCTATTCACTCACCACAGTGGCTCTTTACTGTTAAAAAGAATGAAAACATTTTTGTCCCTACCTTCCTTTCACTTTCTGCATCTTTCACACTGTGCACGACTATTTTTTTTTCCTTTAAATTCTCTCTAATTTGATTTCCAGCCTTTTATTCTCAGTATCTTTTGTGGAATTCTTGTTCTTTCCCAATCTCTTAGGTGCCTATGTTCTCACAAACATTGCCTTTTGACCTCCTTCCTCTTTACCTACTTTCTTTGGGATAGGGTATCAATTGCAATGGCTTCCATTCCTAGCTCTGTTAATGACACGCAGACAAATATTTCTACTCTGGGTTTCTCTCCCACAACACAGATCTTGTTTATCCAACTGTTTATTGTTATTTCCTGCAACACTTTTCTTGAAATTCAGTGTGACTCAAGCACCAAATTCCCTCCTAATCAACTAATGCCTCCTCTTTTCTTGATCTTAATACAAGTTTCCACTACCAGTGCAGCTAAGTAAGCTAAGTCCTAAGTGTACTAACGGCCTTCTTTTTCTAGTACAATATCTACCCCACAAGTCAGTCACTAAGTCATATTTAAAGTATCTCCAGGATATGATCATTTCTTTTTAAATCATTTTTATTTCTTCATATTACTACTAAAATTTTACATTGCTTTAAAAATATGACTTCCATTAAAATAAGAAAGCGAAAGCATTTCCGCTTTCATTTCAAAAGAAGAGGACTAGACTCTATATTACTTTTATTGACATTTGTCTATCACAGCTCTGCCACCATAATTCACAGACCTTGGCTTTTAAAAATCTCCTTGATGATGCAATTCATTTTTTATCCATCCTCAAAACTATTATTTGTAAAGATGTAGAAACATTTATCTAGGCTTTTATGAATAATTGCTTCCCAGTCTCTCATCTCCTACCTTCATAATGATGATATTTAGGTTTCTTAGTTTTGTTTTGTTTTTTACTCCATATACTTGAATTACCTTTTCATTGTATTTTACATACCTATGATTTTTTTTTTGTAGCGTTTCATTACAAAAGTCTTATCTACTGCCAAGAGCTGAATCAAATCTGTAATCATCTCTTCCTTAACCATTATCTTCTATTTGTAAATCTACTATTGTCTATTCTTTTCTTCATCTATTATTTGGTGACATATAGTTCTTCAATTCGCCTCTAATCTTTCCATCCACATATTTTACCTGCCTCCTTACCAAGTCTGGATACTAATTATATAAACATGTTCTCTGAAATTTTCTGCCTTCATTTTATTTTCAATGCGGGAGGGGTTTTGTCCATTCATTCAATAAGCATGTAATGAATACCTGTTCTTTCTCAGGCACTATTCTAGGTACAGGTAATATAACAGTGAACCAAACAATGACTGCTCTCCTGTAGCTTAATTTCTAGTTAGAAAAGATATACAATAGGAAAATAAATAAATAGGTATGCAGTGGTACATGTACTAAAGTAAAGAATAAAGCAAGATAAGCTGATAGAGAGAAATTGTACCTATATTTAAAACTACAGGATGACCCAGAAAGGACATTCTAATAAAGAGACATTTGGGCAGAGAAATGAAGGATATTAAGAAGTAAGTTATGCAAATATCTGGAGGAATATTCTTCTAGATAAAAGAACAACAAATATAAAGGCCCTGAGGAAGAAATGTGTTTAACTTTTATGAGTACAATGTAATCAGAGCAGAGCAGATCGGGCAAAGGGAAAATGGTGGGAAATTAATTCAGAGAGGTAACATGTCTTCTTTGAGATTATGTTTATTCTCTGCCATATTCAAACTGACATCATCCCATAGCTCATTATTTTTCCTTACTTTTGGTTTTTTATCGTTGATTTCTCATTGGATCCACTGATAAGTGATGCCACTTTACTTCTATAATAGTCATTGATTTTTTAAATGTATTAATCATCTATCAAGGTCTCTAAAACGAATGTGCCTATTTTTTTCAACTTTCATATGCATCTCCACCTTAGCCTATATATAATCTAAAATTTTACAGTGAAAATCTAAAACATATAGAGTTGCCTTCAAAATGTGCACCCACTTTTTTACCTCAGTTCTGAAAGAAGAAAAAAAAGAGATGAAAATTTAAAAAGGAAGGAATGGGGAAAAACTAACACTTGAATTTGACCTATTCCTTCTCTGGGCTTCCATACTACCTTGTATCACTGTACAATCTTGTGTTATTGAACCTATATCATTTATTATAACCTCACTTCTATCTTTGTCTCCCATTTTAGAAAATATTAATATTGTGGAATGGTACTCAGTTTTGTTCTTTACTATATCTTTATCTCATAGTATGATGTTTAAATGATTCATATGTGATCGTAAAACTTTCTCTGAATGAACCCATCTAGTGATGGAGTAATTGACAGTTTCCATAGGCAAGCCTTTGTATTTTTTTAAAAACTCTTAGAAAAATGTTTCTTATATAAAGTACACTTAAAGTTGTTGATACGTCCTCAGACTTTAAGTGAAGCAACGTAAAACAAAATCAGTTTACAATAGGCTGATTGACATAAACAAGAGTTAAGTTCCTAAGGCATCTAATCAATGTTATAACAAAATGACATCGAAAGAAAAGATGTTACTTGATGACCTGTTGTAATTGAATCCTGTTTTGTATATGAATAAACATATATTTAAATGACAAAGATACCAAAATTTGTAATCATTCATTAAAAAACTAAAATTTAATATGCAATATAGCTTAAATTACTATGTCATTCCTTTGAGATAGAAGGCCTTGTGATTTTTTTAAAAAAACATTTTTATTTACTTCAGAGAGGAAAGGAGAAAGAGATAGAAACATCAATGATGAGAGAGAATCATTGATTGGCTGCCTCCTGCACGCCCCTCACTGGGGACTGAGCCAGCAACCCAGGCATGTGCCCTTGACTGGACTCGAACCTGGACCCTTCAGTCTGCAGGCCCAAGCTCTATCCACTGAGCCAAACCAGCTAGGGCCTTGTGATGTTTTTAAGGTAAAAATTTAGGGTACCAAGAAATGAAAGCAGACATTATGACTTATGTAGAAATATCTTGGTGTTGTGGAATAGGCTTTCTGTGAGTGAAAAAAAAATTAAAGGATATAAACTTTTTGTTGTTTTTCAAACTGAAAGTCCCAAGACTTATGAAACCATGAATTCTGAATTACATATTTAATTGTGTTTATTTAATAGTCTTTTTAAAATTTAGAGATTTTATTTTGCTTGCTTTTCTTCCAAGCTATTTACAAATCAGTTATTTCATTAGTTAATACCCTATATACTGATCCAATGCAATAAATATTTTTTTCTTCTTCAGTTACTTGAAAAGCATAATGTTGTTCTCAAGTCTCATATTCATGGTTACAACACTTACTAAAACGTAATAAAAATATAGTCCAAACAAAAACTGCATTCAAAAATCTTGCCAGGCTATGAACTGAAGTTGCAGTTATTCAAAACAATATATGAGAGAACTAATTCCAGAACAATAAGAATATACACGCTGTTTTTTAAAATTATAATAAATTTGATTTATAACATAACACTTTATTGAAATGTATAAAATTGGTATATTTCCTGATAATATCCAAAGTTTACTGCAGTGTTTTAATTAGCTCGTATATAGAATTTGCCTTAATTTTAATAATAATAACATCCATAATAATAAATGTAGATAGTTTTCCAATCATTATCATTCAATAAAGAATACAAAATTTAGCCTGATGACAATACTTTCCAAAGGTCCTAGTAAATATTTAGAAAAAGTTTCTTTTTCTGCCAAGAATATTATCATTTAGTAAAAATATCTTTGTGTTGAAATTATTCTGTAGGATATCATAATTGTGGATATATGACATTATGCTTTTGTTTAAACCTATAGAACTTTACAACACAAAGAGCGAATGTTAATGTATGTATATTAATAAAAAATTAGGAGCTTGGAAGATTCCAAAGAAGAATGCAGACTATGATGAGATAATCTACCTGTATTACAAATGTTTGACAAAAGCCTCCTGTAGGGGGAGGGGAAAATGTTCTGACCTTTGAAAATGACTTAAGGTAAAATAAACTGTGCATAAACACTATATTCTATTTGATAAAGTTGTTTTTAATGAGAGTATGAGCTAACAATTTTGATATTTCTATACACGTATACTTGAACTGAAAAACTGATGGCAGGTTCATTTACCTGATTTCCATCTCAGATCCAGGTTTCTTATGTTTACATTGGAAATTTATAGATAATCAAAGAAAGAAGGCCAAAATGATCAATGTGGTAGTGGATTAAAGTTGGAAACATCAATAAGAACTTATAGTTTATTTATTATGAAGATGGCTACATATAGAAATATCTAGAGATCTGTATATATACATGGGTAAGTATACTCAAATATATTTCTCTGTCAGCTGAAATGGTCAAAAAAAATGGCACCCCGGTATTAATAAGCACACCTAGCACCCAGATCTTGGTTTCTGATATTATTCTTCATTTAAATAAATCAGGGATCCTAATAGAAATGGCTAATTATAAGTAGTGCCAGAAAGTAAGGGCATTCAAAGAATCCAACCAAATAAGCAAAACCCCATTAATGGTGATATATTAAAGGTACCCTAGAGCCAACTGAAAAAGCTCCCAATGGCCAAAGATAAAACAATCTGAATGACAAAACAAATAAATAGTATTTATTATAACCCAAAGCACAACAAAATATCCACATGTTCATACTGAAATAAATGACTGAATGATTACATATATAGGGTGTACCACAAATGTATATATACGCTTTGAATAATTATAGAGGCAGTATTATTAACATACATTTCATTTTCAAAATTGAGCTATTTGTAAATATCGCATCTTAAAGTAGAGAGTGTAACTACTACACCTTAAGTGTAAACTGTACATAGTGATTTACTTCCAAAGAATAGAATGCAGAAAAGGGGGAAATGAATAGCTTTACAATGAAGAAACATGACAAACTCCACCTCAACCACTTGAGCAAGGTCAATATGGAAAGTTATAAAGCATATTAGTAGTGTAGACCCTCCATGTAATGTGATAAAAATGGCATCTTATATC
>NW_006299260.1:20114-20862 GCF_000327345.1 Myotis davidii | reverse complement strand
TTTTAGGCACAATGCTACTCAACACTTAATAAACTACAGTAAGGTATAACCATGATTTTATATGCACTGGAAAACAAAACATTTGTGAGACCTGCTTTATTGTGATATTTCTTTAATTGCAGTGGTGAAGGACTGAATCTGCAGTACCTCTGAGCTGTGCCAGTGCCCATTAACTCTGTGGATTTAGGTAAACAATCTACCTCCTCCTTGCCCCAGTGTGCCTGTTCATAATTGGTACTGATAGTGCTATCTATCAGGCCAGATGATGCGTGTGTTAGAAATAAGGCATGTAAAGTGTTGTTATTGCTGAAGGGCTCAATGCATTTTAATTATTCATTATTAATGAATAACTAATGAACATATAGATTTAGAATTGTTGCTGTTATCCATTCTCTTAATTGCTGATTATTCATTTCTTCCCTCCCTTTCTGTCCCCTCCCAACATTCCTATTATCATTTATGCCTATATAAAATATTATAAAATTTAGGACAATAATTGAGCCATATAGTGTTAAACAGAAGACTTTTGTTCTGAAAAATTTAATAGATGCAATTGAGAATAAACATGAAGATTTTAGTTTGGAAAGCTCAAGAAAGGACTCAAAATATCTTAATCTAATAAAAGAGAAACATGGTAATTAGTGTACATCTGCTACCCTTCCCATTGGCTAATCAGCAAGATATGCAAATTAACTGCCAGCCAAGATGGCGGCCGGCAGCCAGGTAGCTTGAAACTAATCTGAGGCTT
>NW_006299260.1:17057-19570 GCF_000327345.1 Myotis davidii | reverse complement strand
ACAGGGGGCGGTGCCCCAACTCCCCTATCAGCCCTACTCTGTGCGTGACAGGGGGGAGCTCCCCAACCTCGATTGGCCCTGCTCTGTACATGACATGGGGTGGCACTGTAACCTCCCCATTGTTCCTGCCCTGAGTGTGAGAGTGGCGGCATCCCAATCCCCTGATCGGCCCTGCTCTGTGAGTGATAAAGGGCGGTGCCCCAACCCCCTGATCTGCCCTGCTCTCTGAGTGACAGGGGGCAGCGCCCCAACCCCCTGATTGGCCCTGCTCTGTGCACGACATGGGGTGGTACTGCAACCTCCCCATTGACCCTGCCTTGAGTGTGACAGGGGGCGGTGCCCCAACCCCCTGATTGGCCCTGCTCTGTGCATGACATGAGGTGGTATCGCAACCTCCCCATTGACCCTGCCTTGAGTGTGACAGGGGGCGGTGCCCCAACCCCCCAATTCGCCCTACCCTGAGCGTGACTGAGGGTGGGATTGCAACCTCCCGATCCACCCTGTTCTGTGCATGACAGGGCAGCGCCCCAATTCCCCAATCAGCCCTGCTCTGAGCCCGACCAGGCGCTGCACCTAGGGATTGGGCCTGCCCTCTGCCACCTGGGAGCAGGCCTAAGCCAGCAGCTCATTATCTCCTGAGGCTTCCCAGACTGTGACATGGCACAGGCCGGGCTGAGGGACTCCCCCTCGCCCCCGAGTGCACAAATTTTTGTGCACTGGGCCTCTAGTCTATAATAATAAGGGCATAATATGCAAATTAGACTGGACAGCCAAAAGACCTTCCGGATGTCATTCCGGCTGTGCTTCTGGACAACCTTCTGGACAAAGCCGTGGCAGCAGGGGCCAAGTCAGAGACGATTAGGGGCGATCAGGCAGGCAGGCAAAGTGTTTAGCGGTGATCAGGCAGGCAGGTGAGCAGTTAGGGGCAGGCAGTCTTGGATTGTGAAAGGGATGTCTGACTGCAGTCAGACATCCTCTGAGGGGTTCTGGATTGCGGGAGGGTGCAGGCTGGACTGAGGGACCCTCCTCCAACCCCCAGGCATGAATTTCATGCACTGGGCCTCTAGTGGAGTCTGGCCTCTACATCTCCTTGTAGTCTCCTCTGCACCCCTCTACTCTAGTCAGCCATTTCGCAGCACTCCAGTAGCCCTAACTGTTGAACCCCTCTTAAAATAAGGCCTGTACATCTACAGTCTCCTCTTCCTGGAATGCTAAGTGTACACACATATGTGTGTGAACACATACTGGCAGAAACACACATGCACACATTTTTGCTTAATTAACTACTAATCACTTTGTGTCACATCCTCAAAAATATTTTTCCTGGTGTCTCTGATTAAGTCAGTTTTTCTATTCTATGCTTTCAGAATGTTCTCTGTCTTGCCTTTCTGGATCATTTAACAGTTTCACATTTGAGTTGTTTTGTGTGATTGATTAGATGCCCAGCTCCCACACTACCATGCAAATATCTTCCAGGCAGGGGCTCTGCTTTGTTTGGTGCAGCACATATCCTCTAGTGTCTCATCACTGTGTGGCACTTGATAAATCCAAGAAAAGCAACTGTGGGGTGAATGAAAAGACAGCTTGCCTCATTAAACTGAAACAACCACGAAACAGGTGGAGGAAAGCTAGAGTATTTCTTTAGACTTGTTGTCCATATTCTTCCAGAATATACTGACAGTAATTGCTTCTTAAGAAAGAAAAATAAAATGCCCCCTTCCCCAACTTATTTTCATCAATTCTTAGAACAAGTATTAGCAGATTGACTTTTTTTGTTGACATTTATGATGAACATATAGATAAATCCAGATTTCTTTCCATAGAAAAATGATATGAAAATTGATTCTAAAGCAGCTACACTGCTATATATTTATGGCACATCTCAAATTTCAAATGGAACACATTTAAGCCCATGCCTTATGCCCCCCAGTGCCTATGAAAAATAATGCAGTCCAGCTGGCATGGCTCGGTGGTTGAGCATTGGCCTACCCGAAGGTCATGGTTCAATTCCTGGTCAGGGTACATGCCCAGGTTGTAGGCATGTGTGGGAATGTAACAGGCAGCCTATCAGTGATTCTCTCTCATCATTGATGTTTCTATCTCTCTCTCCCTCTCCCCTTCTCTCTGAAATCAATAAAAATATTAAAAAAATCCAAACATAAAGCAAGAGCTTTAACTGCTCCACACACAAAATGAAAAATGAATTGAATGCCTCTTAACAATTAGCAGTACATTATATAGTTTTTTCATATCAACAAAAATATTTCAAATCTCTTATTTATTTATTTATTTGTTTTATTTTAAAAACAGCAAAGACTACAGAGAACTGAGGGGACCTGAAAGATTGGGATGCACTGGGCCTGAGGATGGCTGCACTGTGAAGCCATTGAGAAATAATTCTTTGTTGTTTTTTAAAAATTTTTTACTTTGTTTTGTTTGCTTGTTTTTGTTTTAGAGAGGGAGAGAAAAGCGGGGGAGAGGAGAGAGAGAGAGAGAGAGAGAGAGAGAGAGAG
>NW_006299260.1:13570-16713 GCF_000327345.1 Myotis davidii | reverse complement strand
CCGACTGCCTCTCACAATCGGGAACTGCTGTGTCCTAACCGCTCGCCTGCCTGCCTGCCTCATCACCTCTAACCCCTCTGCCTGCCTCATCTCCTCTAACCACTTGGCTGCCTTCCTGATCACCTCTAACTGCTCACCTGCCTGCCTGATCACCCTTAACCACTTCTGCCTCTGCCCCTACTATGGTAGCTTCATCTGGAAGGACATCAGGAATGACATCTGAAAGGTCATTTGGCTGTCTGGTCTAATTAGCATATTACACTTTTATTATTACAGATTTGAACATTTTTGGTTAGTTAATTGAGTTTATTTTTTTAATTCATTAAACATAATGTAAATACACCCTATATCAGTTAGTATACTGGCACAGTTAATGTTACGGTCACAACAACAACAAAAATCATAAACAAAATCTTCACGATTTAGTTCTTTGATGTTCAGTGGGAGCCTCAGCACCTCTCCAGAAGAGAGTTCACCTGTGTGATTGCTCAGTGTATATGTACACACCTTCATATGGAGTCAGGTAAGAGGTGACTGGAAAGTGGAATAAAAGCAATTAAACGGTTTCACACAGAACTATCAAACATAAATTCCACTCATATAATTGCTAAGAGCAAATCACTTGGCCATGTCTTCACAGGCAGGAAGGTATAATGCTCTCATTTGCCTGAAAGTAGACAGAAATAAGATACCAGTGAATTAGGGCATTGTATGTCACATAGCTCCAGCAATAAATAATAAGATTTTTATTCTCTGTTCTTTCTTTTTCCCCGTTTAGGTGGACTTCGCAGAATAATTATTAAAGCCATTTCCTTCATCTGTTTTTTAGTCATAAGCTTGATAATAATGGCAATAAGCTTGAGTGGCAATAAGCACATTCTCTACTCTTATGACCATCACATTTAGCAACTGGACGATTAGTAATAACATCTTGCATATCTATCCCTCATTTTTGGCCAGTGGTTCTCTTTGTGTCCATTATCAACCTCTTGAGAAATATTACCAGTAATTTTTTGTTGTTATTAAACCTCACCAGAGGATTTTTTCCCTATTAATTTTTTTTTTTTTAAGTGGAAGGGTGGGAGAGAGAGGGAGAAGAGAGAAAAAAATATTGATGTAAGAGACACACATTGTTTGGTTGCCTCCCACATGTGAATAAACCAGGGATGGGGATGGAACCTGCAAACCAGTGCCCTTGACCGGGAATCAAACCAGCGACCCTTCCGTGCATGCACTGCCTGAAGCTCTCTAACCACTTACCAACACTGGTCAGGGCTATTGCTGATAATAAACCGAGGGATCCCAGGTTTAGAGAGTGAATTCTAAATTGTAGTTTTGGGATTTGTATCTTAAATCACCCTCAGAGAACCTGATGGACACTTTGAGGAACACTTCCAATGCTTACCCCGTTGAAAATTAAATTCAGCTGTACTTCTTTTTATCACATATGACAGTTGAAGGTTTTAATTAAAAATAGGAATGGAGGCATCTATAACTGTGTCAGCTGCTTTTCCTCTAATAGACAGCTGAGAGATTGGAGACTGACAGATTTGGATTTGAATCATAGTTTTTCTACTAACTGGACATGTGACAGTGAGAAAGATGCTAATTTCTCTAATTGGCAGTATTCTTCATGTTTAAGGTTACTGTGCCTACCAAAAAGATTTGTGGAGATAACCTAATGAATTGTAATTGTAAAGCAACTAGTACATTGATGTTAGTTGTTCCATTAAATGTTATTGTGTACCAACAAAGTACCAGCTACTGCTTTAAACAAATATGAAAAGATGTTGGAAGCAGAATTCCAGAATTTAAAGTCCAAGTTAAGAGAAATAAAGGTCCATTGAAAAGTTACATTATTAGATTATTACATACATTAGATTATTACATATTCAGTAGGTAAAGTAACTTGTTGGAGGCCACAGAGTTAATAAATGGATTTGAGCCCTGCAAATACAACTCCATGATGATAAACAGAGAAAAAAAGCTGCACATATATGCTAACTTTTTCTTTTCTTGAAGACTGGTGAAACATTGAAATAATTTAAGCAGAGGAGTAAGTACTATTATCAGATTTCAATTTCATAAAGAGAAAACTGAAAGCAGTGAAGATAGCTTTTGTTTGTTAAGTCTGTTTTGAGGAAAGACATTCTGAGTTCAAAGGGAACTGTTAAAAGGCTATTGCAGCAATCTACACAAGAAAAGGAAGGGCTTGCACTAAGGTAGTGATGATTGAGAAATGAAATATTTTTCAAGAGTGTACAATACAAATCTATATAGCTAAATAAGTAATTAAATATAGGTATGTAGGAAGAATGAATAATCCAAGTTGGTGCCCCAGTTTTTAATTTTTAATTTTTTTTTTTGCATTTGGATCATTGTTTTTCACATTCATCATGGTTGCAATAAACACTGGAGAACACCATATGGTAAAAGGAAGGTGATGATAGATTCATATTTGGACATGTTGAGGTTGAGGTTTGGTATAATATCCATACCATACCAGTCCCACACAATATATAATATATGCCTGGAGTTCAAAGAAGACAATTTAGACTAAAGATAGAAAGGGATGTCATAAATATTTGATGACTGAATTATATTTCCTTGAACTTGTCTATAGAGTGTGAGTAGATATGGAAAAGGTAATTGTTAATAATAAAAACTAAACACCCAAATTGTATATTAGAATAGTTGAATTGATAAAACATAGTTAAAGACTAATACTAATAATAGGTGGAAGATACTGTGTTTATAGTGTTTCAGGCACTATGTTAACTTCTTTATATAAAACTAGAGGCCCGGTGCACAAAAATTTGTGCACTCGTAGGGGAAGGGGGGGTCCCTCACCCTGGCCCAGGGGTGGGCCACAATGGATTCTTAAACTGGACCAGAGGGCCGGAACAAAAGCATGGATGGAGTGTTTGTGTGAACTAATATAAATTCAAAGTAAACATCGTTACATAAAAGGGTACAGTCTCTTTTTTTTTAGTTTTATTTATTTCAAACGGGCCATAGTTCGCCCGCGGGCCGTAGTTTGCCCACGGCTGGGCAAGGGTCTGGTTGAGTGCAGGCATTTGGGCTCAGGCATTTTCCCCAGCATCCCCCAATTTAGTCCAGATGGAGGTCTGGGGGGTGGGGGG
>NW_006299260.1:12125-12950 GCF_000327345.1 Myotis davidii | reverse complement strand
GCGGGTGATTGAAGCTTCCAACCACTCCTTTTTTCTTTCTTTCTTTTTTTTAATTCTGGGCCAGCTTTAGCTCTGAGGCTTGGCTCCAGCTCTGAGACCTCAGCTGCTGAAAGTAGGTATCCGATTTGTTTCGATTCTATTCCAAACTCTGTATCAACTCCAGCTCTGAGATCCCAGCTCCCAGCTTCTATATTTGTTACAGTGTTCAAACTGCCCACTCAGAGGCCTGCAGCGGCAGGCGGGGAACATTGGAGTCCTCCGTCCCTGAAGCAAGCAAGCCTCATGTTCAGTTTAAGCTGCTTGGCTGCCGGCCGCCATCTTGGCTGGAAGTTAATTTGCATATCTCGCTGATTAGCCAATGGGAAGGGTAGTGGTCGTACGCTAATTACCATGTTTCTCTTTTATTAGATAAGGATAACTCTTTAATATTAATTTCAGCCTTATGCAGTAAGTAATCTTTTATAATCATTTATTAGAAAGGAAATTGGATCTTAATAATATTAAGAAACTTCCCAAATGTTACATAGCTAAAAACTGAAGATGTTGGAGTTCAAATTTAAGCATTCTTGACCCATATTTTATCTGGGTTAACCACTAGTTATCCTGCTTCCAAAGAATGACCACAGTAGGGAGTGAGGAAGAACTGCAACGATTTAGAGCAAATAGAAATGAAGTGTCTATAGATCTTGATGAGTTTCAGCAGAGGTAGGGCTTTGAATTTAGGTGAAGGATTGAGATTGTAACTTGAAAGTAGAATAGCATATGCTTAAGACAAGAGCTAGAACAGTGAAGGAAATGAGAAAACTGAAGGAGTGATTGGAAAGA
>NW_006299260.1:11305-12070 GCF_000327345.1 Myotis davidii | reverse complement strand
AAGAGTGACTAAAGTGGAACAGAGGTGAAGATAGAATAGGAAAAGAAGTAGAACAGTGGGCTTATGTTGTTAAATGCTACATGCACAGAATTGAGGATAAAGAAAATGATCATTTTCTTAGGGAGAGAGAGAGACCAATATCAGTTTTAGTATCTTCAAAGAATTGGAGGAAAGTATGTATCTATCAGGTAAGGATATAATTGAGGTGAGGAAAGGATTATGTAGTATATTATTGAATTTTCAAACTTCCCCCTTATATATCTCACTTAATTGCTCAAGCTCAGTATTACTCTCTTTCTTTTTTTCTTCTGACAGGGCAAGGGGAAAAAAAGAAAGAAAGAAATAGAATCACCAAAGAAATCCAGTTGATTTTCTATGTGTTTGATTCTATGATTCTCTTGTTTTTCTCTCCAATATTCTTAGCCTTTGCTCAACATCTGCCTTTGAGAATCTTCTGAGACTCTAGTCTAGAGTTATCTGTCTAACCTGATGCTGAGGTGTTTAACCCACAGGCTTTATTTAATACTAGAGGCCCGGTGCTCGAAATTAGTGCACTTGGGGTTCGGGGGGGGGGAAGGGTGCAGGTCCCTCAGCCTGGCCTGTGCTCTTTTGCATCCAGGAGCCCCACAATTGATTGCGCTGCAGAGGAAGGCTCCACCCACCCACCACAGTACCACAGGTCAAGTAGCCTGGGCCTCCCTCTTTGGGGTGATCGATCGCGGAGCCTCCCAATTGATCGTCCTGCTGGCTGGTGGCCTGGGACTC
>NW_006299260.1:5193-11232 GCF_000327345.1 Myotis davidii | reverse complement strand
GGCCTGGGCCTCCCTTTGCAGGGTGATTGTGGGTTAATGGTGGGGTCCCCAGACCAATCGCATTGCACCTGCCTTGGCTGGCCTGGCACCATTGCGTGTCATAGTGTGGTCATCTGGATGATTATTCTGCTGTTCAGCCATTCAGCCAATTTGCATATTACACTTTTATTATTATAGATGCTCTGAGTCAAGCCTAATCTTGACCCTGTTTATTGCAGACTTCCAGCTACCTTACTGACCTAGATTCACTGCATTCTGGCAACTTTCTGCTCTTCAGCGTCCTTGTTCTTGACCTTGCATATCTTCCTGATACTTCCTGTGGGGCTCTTGGTTGCCTAAATTGGATGTGAATGAACATTCCAAGTTTTCTGGCTAGGATTAAGACATCTATCTGCTTGCTCTGGATGAAAAGAAAACTCTACAAAGAAAGCACCTACAATATTATAAAACTGAAACGTTTTAATAATAAAGTACCAACTAAGCCAGATGTGATTTGTCTATCACTAAAAATACTGGTTTTTCTTAAATAGATTTACTGATATACTGTGCATGATAATCAGCTCTGATTTAGCATGAGAAAATTTTGGATTTGCAGCTCAGTGGGGCTTTGAGTTTTATAACCTTCTTTCATTATGAAATTAATTATTTAAATAATTACAACAATGTAAATGAACCATTATCTCAAAATAGATTCCAATTTACTTCCTGCTAGTTCCCTAAGGGTTCTTTTTCTGTAGCTCAGTGTAACCGTGTCATGGATCCAATTCTCCAATTTCCGTTCCCTGCTTTATGGATTAAACACGGCAGGGCTGTAATGGCCTAACTACCTTTGTTTCTCCTTCTTCTCTAGTGCCATGTTAGTATTTTACCAACAACCGACAAGGTTTGGTGGGAGGCAGGAGGTGAGAACAGCATGTCTGCCGAGTGATTCGGGTTAAATATATGTACATTTAATTATTTACACTTGGATTTACATATTGTAATTTGGAGTTCTGGAAAGGCATTAGAACCTGTTTATTGCTAACAGCATGGCACTTGGGTTTTCAGAGTAGAGTTGATATGGGGCTAATGAGTTTTAGTGTGGAATATTTGGCTTTGCCTGAAATTGCCTTCTTCACTCTCCCAATAAGTAGTACGATAATCTTAAGTTCCTTTTCTTGAGGAAATGGTTTTAAACTGAGACTCTTAATGCTACTACATGATTAAAGAAATGAGTTTTAAAATATGTAACAAGATTCTCTACTTGTTAAAATCTCAGAAGAAGTGGAGCAAGATAAGTACTTGATTTTATTTGTGTGTGTTGAGGAATGTTGAAAAGGAAAACAAATAGTATGATAGATAAAGAAAACAAAACAACACACCACACTTTCAGAAGACTTATGTATATGGTACATAGACAAGGAAAAATGCAGCCACTTATGAGTCAATCTAATATCTGATACCCAATAATTACAGTGAGAGATAAAACCACAACTAATTTATTCTATTTAGTGAAGACTAATTAGTTTAGGTTGTTAAACTAATAATCACCTAATACAAATCAGACTACTTAGGCTATGAAATAGATTATATGGGGGGAGTGGATATTCTTGGAAATGTCCACAGTTTTACTAAGAAAATGGGGCCTTTGTTGTGGATCCACAATGGTGGAAGCCACGAGATCAGACTAAAATTAATGAGAATTAGAAGAGTTTAGGAGTGCAAGTTAGAGAGAGTCTGAAATGATGAGATCAAAAGCTTACCTATCCTTAAACTAATGTATAGTTATTGCAGAGGTGTTTATGCAACATAAGTAATGTGAATTTGGGTGATATGTTATTTTTAGAGAAACACATAAAAATGTGTTATCTCATCCATGAGATGCTTTAATTTCCTATAAGCTAAGATAGCAAGTAAATCCATGAATGACAAGAACAACACAAAAAAGTAGGGCATTGGGAAAAAACACAAAAAGTTATTATTTTATAAAATATCCTATTAATCCTCACATGCCTTAACTGTGTTTCATATTTAGTTCTTATGCCTCTGTGTAACACTCTGTGTGATACTTAATATTATTTTTCAATTCATTAATTCACTGACTGAATATATTTTTGAGTATATATCACATATTGCATCTTTTAAAACAAATTAGAATCTCTATTCTTTTAGTTCTAACATTTCAGTTGGCTTTATTACGACCAATTTTTGCTTATTTTCTATTTTAGTTCATATTATGAAAAGTAAGTTAAATCTTCATTTAAATTTTTGAACATGGAAAAATACTAATTTTAAAGTACTTGTTTAACTGCTTTATATTATTATCTGGACCTAGGGAGAATTTATTTCTGACGTTGTTTTTAGCTATTTTGTAAAGAATTTTGTCTCTTCACATGTCTTTGCCTTCATTTTACATTTCTTGTGATTGTTCTCTTATTCTCTTTCTCATTTTCTGTCTCTCTATTTTTTTCCTCTCTCTCTCCATCTGTGCAGTTTCCCTATAAAACAGTTTTACCATTGCTTCTCCATTTAAAGACCAGATTATAATACCAATTGTCCATTCCGTAGTTACAATTATTAGGCAAATCAAGTCAGTACAAGAAGATGGCTTGTCCTTTGTGACTTGTTACTTCTTCAAGCTCACAATTTTCTACAGACCATAGTACTAGGCCTCTTACCAAATAGCAGAATCCTAAATCAGTCCCTGGTTATATTGTGATCTTAATTATGATCCTTTTTCTTGAGAACACACATTTAATTACCTTTACATCATGTTGTTAGAAATACAACACAAATGTTATTGCTCAGCTTCAAATATTTAGTCAAAAAGTATCACTAGACCTATACAGAAAAAATTTAGAAAGATGAAAGGATCAAACCATGAGGAATCAATTGATTCAAAACTATAGCAGAGCTCCAAAATATATAAAGCAAAACTTTATAGAATTAAATGGATTAGATATCCATATTCACATTCTGAGATTTCAATGTATTTCTCTCAGTAAATTGTAGGAGAAACAGAACAACAATAAAAGCAAAAATCGATAGGGATACAAAAGGACAACAAAATCAAGAAATAGTGGAATATACAGAACAATAGCAAACTGGATATGGTAATGTTCTGCAAACAGAACATTATTTGGACTATATCAAACAATAGCAGAAAACACATTCTTTTCTGAAAATGCATATAGGAAAGTCATCAAGACTGACCATATGGTGGTTGATAAAATAATCCTCAACTAATTTAAATGGACAGAAAAAAATCCAAATTGAAAAATTTTTTAAATTCTCTGATGACATTAAAATAAGGTAGAAAGTCTCCAAAGTTGCAAAATTATGAAACATATTTTTAACAACTCAAAAATCAGTGAAAAATTAAAGTAGAAATTGGAAAATATTTAAAATCTGAATTATTATTAAATGTGTACTATTAAAACTTGTAAGATTTAACCAAAGGATTCCATAGAGAAATTATATATTTGGAATGAAGAAGCCTGTAAATAAGTAAGAAATCTCCAATATCAGAAATAAAAAAGAAATATCACTGCATATTTTAAAGATAATAAAAACATCATAAGAACATATTTTTTAAAAACTCATGCCAATTAATTTGATTGAATAAAATGATCACCTTCAAATATACAACTTATAAAAATGACTAGAAAAAATAGAATTAGTCTTATATTCGTTTAAAAAATTAAATCTGAATTTAAGTACTTTGCTATGAAGAAAACTCCAAGATCAGATGACTCAGTCATTAATTGTTTTGCACACTTTCGAAATAATAGCATCAGAATATACAAAGCAGAAATTGCCAAAAATAAATGAAACGTTAGGTAATTCCAGTCTTCACAGTTGAAGATATGAACATTCTCAGAAATTGATAGAAAATATAGTAGCTTTAAAAAATTCATGAAGACATTAACCTTGACAAGCCTATCAACCTTCCATAATTAATATTTGCAAAAATATTACCACATTCAACAATTGAAAAATATACATTTTTCACAAGTCCAATGTAGGTAAGACAAAAGAAAATCTTTACATATACCATTATATGATTTGTGATAAAGGTGACAGCAATTTAATGAATAATTTATAGATTTTTTTATAAATAATGCTGGCTTTAATTAAATATTTTTATGAAAATTAAAAAAAATCTTGATGACTACTTCATACCATACATACTTACATGTAAATATGAAAGACAAAATATTAATGTTTCAATGAGGAAAGACAGAAGAATATTTTTATGACCTTGGCCCTAAGCAAAGTTTTCTTAGACAAAATAATAACAGCACCTATAATAATAAAAGCATAATATGCTAATTAGACCAAACATCTGAACAACCTTCCTGACAACATTCCAGACATCCTACTGGATGAAGCTGCAGTGGCAGGGGCCAAGGCAGAGGCAGTAGAGGGGCAATCAGGCTGGCAGGTGAGTGGTTAGGGGCAATCAGGCAGGCAGGCAAGTGGTTAGGGACAGTGAGACAGGCAGGCAGAGTGGTTAGGGGTGATTAGGCAGGCAGGTAGGCGAGTGCTTAGGAGCCAGCAGTCCCGGATTGCGAAAGGGATACCTGACTGCCAGTTTAGGCATGATCCCACATTGGGCCTAAACCAGCTGTTGGACATCCCTTGAAGGGACCCAAATTGTGAGAGGGTGCAGGCGGGCTGAGGGACCCCTCTCCCCATGCACAAATTTCTTGCACCAGGCCTCTAGTTAACCATAAAAGACTAAATTGTGAGTGGACTATATTAAAATTAATAACTTCTGTTGAATAAAAGATGTTACTAATGGTGTATAAAAACAAGCAACAGAATGGAAACAGAAACTATATTACATATTTAAAACCGAGGACTTGACTCCAGAATATATAAAGAACATATATGAATCTATAAGCAAAAAACAAGAACCACAACAGAAAAATGGGTAAAAGTTTTAAAGAGGTACTTCAATACCTCTGCCTGCCTGCCTGATTGCCCCTAACCACCTCTGCCTGCCTGATCATTCCTAACTACTTCTGCCTGCCTGGCTGATCGCCCCTAACTGCTCCCCTGCTGGCCTGATTGCCCCTAACCACCTCTGCCTTGCCCTGTACCCAGGACCCAGGATTTCTTCCTTCGGCAGGTTGCAGGCAGCTGGGACCCGGGCTTCCCTCCCTCTGGCCGGCCACAGGCACCCAGGACCCAGGCCAGCTTCACCTGGGCTGGCTGCAGCCACAGGGGACCATGGGCAGGCGACTTCGCCTGGGCCACAGATGCAGGTGCTTGGGACTGCGGGGCTGGCGGCTTTTTCCTCTCCTGGCACAGGTGCAGCTGCTGGTTCCAGGAACCTTGGGGCGGGTGGCTTGTCCCTCTCCTGGGCCACAGCCCGGCTGATCCCCATTCCTCTCTCGGGAGCTCATTTGTGCCTAGCTGGTCCCCATTTTTCTCTCCCCAGGGTTGAATGTCTGAGCAGTTAAGGCATGATGGCATGAGTGTGTGACGGTGTGAGGGTGTGATGACCATTTGCATATTAGCTCTTTATTATATAGGATATTTAAACATGTGAGTTTGCTAGGCTATTTTCCAAGATGGCTGCACTGTTTTATATTTCCACTAGTCAATACTTGTTATTATCTAACTATTTTTATGTCAGTTATTCTAGTGGGTGTGAAGTGGTATCTTATTGTGGTTTTGATTGGCATTTCCTTGATGACAAATGATGTTGATCATCTTTTCTTGTGCTTACTTGTCATTTGTAAACCTTACTTGGAACAATATCTATCTCCTCTTTTATTTAATTACTAGAGGCCCGATGCACACAATTCATGCAATAGTAGGCCTTCCTTTCCCTGGCTGCTGGCACCGGCTTCCCTCTGGCATCCAGGACCTGGGCTTCCCTCCAGCACCTGGGACCCAGGCTTCCCTCTAGCTACCGGCACCTGGGACCCAGGCTTCCCTCTAGCCGCCAGCAGGCACTCATGATCTGGGTTTCCCTCACAGCCCTGGCTTCTTCCAGAAGGTCATCTGGAATGATGCCTGGTCTAATTAGGATATTATGTTTTTATTATT
>NW_006299260.1:0-4196 GCF_000327345.1 Myotis davidii | reverse complement strand
TCTCTCTCAGTCCTGATCAGACTGATCCCAGCAACAAGCTAGCCTACCGGTTGGAGCATCTGCCCCCTGGTGGTCAGTCCAAGTCATAGCAAGCGGTTCTGCGGCCTTAGCATATCATTAGCATATTACTCTTTGATTGGTTGAACAGATGACCAGACGACTGGACACAGCGTATTAGGCTTTTATTATATAGGATTTATTATTATTATTCATTTTAGTGAGTGAAGCTAAGCAAGAAAATATAGCACATTTTGGAAGTATAAGAAGTCATATAAATAGACTTGGAAGATAAACTTTTGCACCTTTTAAATCTCTTTTATTTTCATTTATTTTTGCCATTAAACATGCCCCAATTGAAGTTAAGGAAAATAAGTGATTATTAATATAGTTAAAGCCAAAATAAATTTAGGAATTATGCTTAAAAAGTCAATATCTGCTATGAGTAAGGAATCTGGAATGACTATTTCATCACATTGTCTAAAATTTTCTTTAAATGTATAAAAGAAATAGTAATTTTATTTTTATATCAGTGTTACCTCCTTTCTCTTTACAAGAATTGTGAGCAGTGACATTAATCTGTTGACTGTTGCTGAATATATCAGATATGCTTCATAACTGCACACCTGCTGTGCTGCTGAAAGAACCTGATATTTTCTGATGCTCCACTGAATACAATGGACTGGCAGCTTAAAGAGGCAGAGCAAAAGATAGGTGGGAGGGAAGTCCAAAAGTAAATGGGTAAATAAAACCCCATAATACACTCTTTATGAAAACCAGTTATTACTGAAAAGAATGGAGGAACAATAAAGCCTTAAATATAGCTATTTTATGAAATGTAATACTATTAGAACCTGTGCTAAAATAGATATACTCCTCAGATTGACTTGATAATAAATTTTTAAATGCATGGGACTGTGGCTTTTTTAAAAAAGTCTGAGTTATTTAGAGATGATGGCCGTGAGTGTGAACTAGCCAAATTATGCATAATACTTATACAATATTGAAATGAAAAGAACTTTTATCAGAAAAAAATTGGCATATCATACTCCCCTACGTAGCATTACATTTTTAAAGTTTCAACAAAAGGCCTATAAACCTCTGTGTATTGCTGCATAATGGTTCCCAATTGTTCTAAGAAATAGCTCAGTCTATGGACAACATTATAAAGGAATTTTATTCAGCCCTAAGTATAACTATTCCTTTGACATAGTCATAGCAATTCAAGTATGAGAATGAATACAAAATAGGCCTTACTAAACCTGAAATGGATTTTTCTGTATGTTTAAATTATATTCTCTTTCTAAGAATTGAGAAGCTGTGGGGATAATTCAATTAAGCAACTAGATACTTTTAGTGTGAAAGTATTCCAGTAATCAGTCTTTCTTTCCTAATTATAGTTGTGGAAATCTACTTTTTCTCTGTAATTTATGAATATCTTCCAACTTTAGAACTTAATAGTTTATACATTAAAAATAGTTGAGTTTTACACTTAAACAGAATACAGAATGTCCACATCCTTCAGTTTTTCTATCTATTACCATATCATGAGTACATCTCTCATCTTATAGAAAATATTTATATTTTATCAATTAGTAACAATAATTATGATCACAATACCAACATAATGTAATAAATTTTTTCTACCCAAATGTTGTTGTTTCTTCTAGCTTCTTTCTTAGAGTAAAATATTTTTAAAAATGTAAATAAAAACCTTGTCAATTTCAATACACCTAGAAATTATTGTAACTATATACTTTTTATAATTTTTAAAAATTTTGCAAAAATATTTTATTTTTAATAATTTTTCTGAATTACATTATAATGGATTACTGTAGTCCTTGCTTTATACCTTGAACCATGCTACTCCTTTCTTTAAATGATGTTTAACTTTTCCACATACTTCCAGGTGATTATTATATTTTCCTTTAACTTTTGCTTGGTTAAATTTTGTGTATTTAATTCTTTAATATTTGTTTTCTCTCCTAAAGAAATCTTTCTGGCTTGTTAAGAGCTTTAAGGATTGTTCTCTGAATTTATTTTCATTTCTCTTTATCTTCTGGGAATGATGTTTGTTATTTCAGGCGTAGTAGTGGTATTTGATATTTCCACCATCGTTATTTCAAGCTAAGAGTTACACATTTGCCTTTGCGAGCCTAGAGGAGATGGCTCCGGTTCACCACTGAAATGATTTAGTTTCTTCTTTGTGGTCAGTTGCTTCATAACCACGAGACTGTGCTATGATTACTCAAGAAAGAATGGCCACTATTAATTAAGTTTTTCCCCTTGTATTCCTACAGTATATATTCATAATTTTCTATATTAGAACATGACTGGAAATTGGAAATTCTTTTTTCCCCCCAGGCTGACAAGTTTTATCTTTTTACATTCAGTATTACTTTGTATTAGTTTCAGGTGTATAGCATAGTGGTTAGATAATCACATACTTTACAAAGTGACCCACCCAATGTTTCCAGTACCCACCTGGCACCATACATAGGTATTACAATATGATGGGCTATATTCCTATGACAATTTTGTATCTACCAATTTATACTTCTTAATCCCTTCACCTTTTTCACCCAGTCCCCCAAACCCACTCCCTCTGTCAGCCATCAGACTGTTCTCTGTATCTATGAGTGTTTTTATTTTGTTTGTTCATTTATTTTGTTCTTTAGATTCCACATATAAGTGAAATGGTATGGTATTTGTCTTTCTATGTCTGACATTTCACTTAGCATAATACCCTCTAGGTCCATCCATGCTGTGCAAAATGTAAGATTTCATTCTTTTTTATGGCCTACTAACATTCCATTGTATATATGTACCACTACTTTTTAGAAAGTTGAAATTCTATATCTGAATACTAAACCCAAATTCCTATTCTTTCAATAGTTTGACTTTTTTATAAATGTCATTATGTTAATACCAGATTAGTGTTCTATTTTTTCTTTATTTTTAATATCTGATTTCTTAATCCAACAAATAAAATCATTCATTTCTAAATTACTTTCTTTTTATGTTATGTTATCAATGCTCTAGCCATTTTTTAAAGTGTCTGTTGCAGGCTCTTCCTCCTTCACCAATCCTGTAACTGAATGATTCTTACATTTTAATATATGAATTAATCAACTGAAGAGCTTTAAAAAACGTACTATCCTGGTCTGCCTAACATTCTGATTTAGTAGCTTTAACTCTCACCCCCGGAGCAGCATTTTTATAAGCACCAAAATGATTTTCACAAGGATGATTCATGGATCACATTTAGATAAATACCACATAAATCTTGTTCTTCTCCTTCAAGGTTCTGTCTCATGTCCTTTCCTTTGGTGATATAATCCTCTCTAGTGTAAGTATGCAATGGATTAAAAATCTATATCTCAAAACTGTCTAAATATGTTCACCAAACACACTCTTCAAAGCATTGCAGAAGTTGGCACGATATCATGGCCACTGGTTCATTTTGACAAAATCCTTTGTGTATATCTCTTCACAATAATGTTTATACAGATCAAATTTTTCAAAAGTTTAAAGATTTTTCCAATAAATAGAGATAGTTAACACAAATAAAGACCTGAAAGCAATATGGTTTAAAATAAAATAAATGAAAAAAACAGGTAAACAAACCAAAAACAATGTGGTGATACCTAAATATAGTGTAGAATTGCTTGAGTAGATAATAAATAGGCATTAGAAAAAAAAATACTTTAATTGGTTCCCAGGACTCTGGTTATATTTGAACAAGAGGCCTGGTGCAAAAATTTTGTGCACTGGGGGGGAAGGTGGGGTCCCTCAGCCCAGCCTGTGCCCTAGTCACTGCAGCTTCTGCCCACTGGACCTTCTGCTGCTGGATTGACTCTCCAGCCCTGTGTCTACACAGACATCCACCGAGAGGAAATGAGACACACCTGGAGGGCTCAGGAAAGACCTCAGGCAGAGGGTGCCACCCACACTCCACGTGCACCCAGCTAGCCTTGACCTGGGGTGTGAACATGATTGGTCCTCACACCCAAACCCAGCCTGCTCCTGTTCTGGACAGACCCTCCCGACGTGAACACTCCCTTCACCCCCCCGTGCCCCCATACACACAGAGAGGGGACAGAGGGCTGCTCAGTTGGGATTAGAGGGGTGGCCTGGACCAAACCAAACCTCCCTGCTTTACCTCTGGATCCCACCAGGAAAAGGGCCACAGGCGTCCT
>NW_006299259.1:94306-95581 GCF_000327345.1 Myotis davidii | reverse complement strand
CCTCAGGGAGGGAAGGAGGCTGTTTGAGAAACCAGCCGGGCCTGTCCGGGTGGAAAAGAGTGCCCTCTAACTTCCAACCCAGGAACCAGCCCTCACCCGTTTGGGAATCCCGCCAGGGAATGGGAGGGGCGGGAGGGAGGGGTTTGAGGGGGCATGAGTCCAGGGTCCAAGGCGGAGATCAATAGTAGATCTCCGCATCTTAGATGCCCTGGGAAGAGAGGCATAGGTAGGAGTGGAGTGATGAGGACCCCAGGAGGCCTGGTGAAGGATGATTTGACTCAATAACCCTAGGTCACCGGACCAGCCAGCACACTCTGCTCCAGTTGGCGCTTTTTATCATCCATCCCTCCACCCCCGCGCCCCCCAGGTTCCATTCAGGCCAGGGACAGCGGGCTGGATCCCCAGCGTGCCAACCCCCACTCTCCCACACCCCCGCCACCTCCCAGTAGGGGGTGTGCAGGCGGCAATGGATCCATGATTATCTTTCATCATTGATCTCTCTCTCTCTCTCTCTCTCTTCCTCTATGAAATCAATAAGAACACTATATATATATGATTGACCTCTGTCACGGAAGGTAGTGGCCTAGGATGTGACTACCCACCATCGCTGTCTTTTATTTTTTTAAAAAAATATATTTTTTTGATTTTTTACAGAGAGGAAGGGAGAGAGACAGAGAGTTAGAAACATCGATGAGAGAGAAACATCGATCAGCTGCCTCCTGCACATCTCCCACTGTGCCCGCAACCCAGGTACATGCCCTTGACCGGAATCGAACCCGCAGGCCGATGCTCTATCCACTGAGCCAAACCGGTTTCGGCAACACCTTAATTCTTAAAGGGAGGAGAGACCAGAACGTCCTGAGAAAAGACCCCCAACAGACAACAAAAAGTGTGTACTCTAGAACTTACTTCATGCCTCCCCAGTGGACTGAGGGCCTTTTTATTTCTTTATTTTTAGCCAGGGCAACTATCTATATGGAAGAATCAATGAACGAGATAATTCAAAGACAATGGATCTGAACAGGAATTAGTCTCAAAAACCAAAATATAACTGTGGCCCTGCACTAAATCTAGGAGTTTTAAGAGTCAGGTGACCAATGAGTTTCAGCTCAGGTCCCTTTTGAAGTAGGGGACATATGTTGGGACCACCCTTGGTTGCCTCTGGTCCCAGGAGGCATAACAGAAACACACAAAGCAGCAGAATGAGCCCCACACTCATCACTGACGAGTGAGGGCTCCTAGGGTGAGAAAGTCAAAGCAGAAGCCTCTAGAGCT
>NW_006299259.1:92441-93421 GCF_000327345.1 Myotis davidii | reverse complement strand
TTCGATGGCTCTCTCTCCCTCTCTCTTCCTCTCTCTTCCTCTCTGAAATCAATGAAGATATATTTTTAAAAGCCACACAAATGTATTATTGCACTTCCATGTAGTAAAAAGCATACTTTTACAATGTTTTGTACTTGCGTTTTGTGTTATTAAAACAGTGATGGGCATGGGGGAGGGCGGGGGGGAGTGCTGGGCCAGCCCGGGTGGAGGGGGTGGGGCGTCAGCGAAGATGCCAAACTTCTGCGGAGGTGGGTGGGGGGACTGCATGCAGAAGAACATGCAGTCAGATTTGGCCTTCTTCAGGTTCCCTAGGGATCCAGCCAGATGCCAGAAGTAGGTGGGAAATCGTAGGAGAGCAGACATAGAAGATAAATCACCTGAAAAACTAATAAACATTATGGATGATGTGCCAAACACTCTGAGACCTCTGTGATCTGTAGAACTAGTCCTCATAGGACAGTTCTTTGAGATAACGCAATACCAACACTAGGTCATCTTACCAGTCAACTTTACCCGTTCTTTACCCTGCCCAACCAAGTCTCCCTCTTCCTGGGAGTCAAGCTTGTGTGCCAACAGCGGTAGGTAGGGGTACCTAACCGACCGAGGGCTGTTTTAAAATCAGATACTGTCCCCTTTCAATGAGGGCATGGGACAGGGGCAACCTATATTTATGTTCCTGGTCAAATCACCCCCAATTCACCTGATAGGGAGAGAGAGGTTTGTGTTTGTCTGTCTGTGTGTGTGTGTGTGTGTGTGTGTGTTTGTCTTTAAGCCAGTCATGCCAACATATGTTGGTTGCTGGTTTTCGTGGGTTTGTTTGTTTGCTTGTTTTTTTTTAGAAGGGTCATGTAGACTTCAATGAGCCAGAGGCTGAACCAAAGGGGGAGAATGATGATTTTTATTTTTTTAAAAATATATATTGTATTGATATTTTTAGAGAAAGGAAGGGAGAGGGATAGAGAGTTAGAAACTTTGTGCTT
>NW_006299259.1:89892-90994 GCF_000327345.1 Myotis davidii | reverse complement strand
TAAAATGGCAATGAGGCATAACCTCACACCTGTCTGAATGGCTACCATCAACAAATCAACCAAAGACAGGTGCTGGTGAGGATGTGGAGAAAAGGGAACCATAGTGCACTACTGGTAGGAGTGCAGACTGCTGCAGCCATTATGGAAAACAATATGGAGTTTCCTCAAAAAAATTAAATTTGGAACTGCCATTTTACCCAGTCATTCCACTTCTAGGAATATATCCCAAGAAACTTAGAAACACAAATCAGAAAGAATGTATGCACCCCCAAGTTCATAGCAGCACAATTTACAATAGCTAAGATCTGGAAACAAGTGCCCATCAGTAGATGAGTGGATAAAAAAGCTGTGCTACTTTTATACCATGGGAAACTATGCAGCAGTAAAATAGAGAATCTCTTACCCTTTCAGACAACATGGAGGGACCTGGAGAGTATCATGTTAAGTGAAATAGGTCAGTCAGAGGAAGACAAGTATCACATGATCTCACTCATATGTGGAATCTAAGTAACAAAATTGAAGCATAGTAATCCCTCCTTTGGAAAACTTGTTTGAAACTGCTGTTTGAACTACTCTGTTATCCTTAAACAGCCCTTGTTCCAAAAGTTAAGTCTGTTATTTTTAGAAAATGACTTTGCTTTTTACCTTGAATAATAGAAAAGATAAACTTAACTGTCTGACCATGCAAGCTAGCCATCTAAAAGAGATACACTGATACTGATAATACTCCTACATTCTCATGCCAGATGTCTGTATAGATACGATATGTACTCAAGGTTATAGGTTGTTGGTTAGATATGATATGTACTCAAGGTTACAAGCTGTCTGCAAAAATAATTTACACAAAGACCTAGAAGGATATAAAAAGGGAATACTCCTTCCTTTGTTTGCTCAGAATTTGACAGAGATATTCTGCTCTGAGCCTGGGTGTAATAAAGGATCCTAATTAATTGGCTTGTTAAGGCAGCTTGTATCTAGCTCGCTGATTTACAATACAACAAAGTGAACTGATGAACAGAGGTGATCCAGAGACTGGAAGCATGGAAGAGAGTGGGGAATCTTGGGAGGGTGGGGGGGTGGGAGGTAATCAACCAAAGAACTT
>NW_006299259.1:76205-88598 GCF_000327345.1 Myotis davidii | reverse complement strand
CAAGAAGGGTCCTTGCTACGCTGCTTTCTGAGAGTTAGTCCCCTCTTCAACCCACACTCACGCCTCCCCCTGCACCGTGCAGCCTGGTCTTCCCCTCACCCCACACACCCCATTCATTACTCATTAACTCACAAGTAACCTTGACCTGATTGAATTAATCCATCTGCCCTATGGCTCCTTCCCCCCATGCTTTCATGCACACTCAGCAGAGGCCTGGGCACCAGGGAGCGGCATCTTGGGAGGACATGGTGGGCAGATTTTGATTCTAGTTTTGACTTCTCCCAGCCTGCTCCTGATCTGTACCCTGGACATTCACAGTCATGTACCTCCCTCCAGGGCATCAGGCAAGCAGCATGCTCAGTGGAACCCTGCACGTAGCTACCGCTGGATTTTCTTGAAACACATATTTAATTTTGGTAATACTTCCTCCTCCTCCCTCTTGCTTGATGTCTTTCACAGCCCAACAGGCCTCTCAGCCAGAGTCCTCCCTTCTTCCTTCTCCTTCGCCCTCTGTGTTCAGCCCTCACTGACCCCTTGACTGTCTCTCTGAGCCCATCTTCTCACTTCAACCTGTGCTCCCTGGCTTCCCTGCTGTAGACTCACCTCTTGCAGTTCATCTACATCACATTCCTGGGGCTTTCCCCCTAGAACACACCTTTGTATTCCATGTGCAAAGTTATAATGTATAATGCATGAAGACGTGCAACTGACAGCAAATGTCTCCATGAGGTACAGCGGGCAGCATCTTGCCTATTTCATGAATCTGCTTTATTCCACATGCCATAGGTGCTATTTCTAGCCCCACGTTACGATTGAAGAAACTGAGGGCTTTGGCACTTGCCCAAGATCCTCTATGTGGTAAAAACTGGTATTTGAACACAAGCAGCTGGACTCCAGAGCTTGTGCCCCTAAAATCTGTGAATTTCAGACTGCTGCTGTAACAAATGACCACAGTTGACGTGGCTTAAAACAACACCTATTTATTAACTCACTATTGGCCCAGTGTGCAAAATCGCTCTTAGTATGCTACCCTCCACGGACAGTGGTAGCTGGCAGGAGCCACAGCCCCCGAGGGAGTCATGGGGAGGAACCGGGAGTTGTTCCATGCATCTCCTGGTGACCGGTAGTGCATGCAGTCCTTCCCACCCATTCGCGCCTGCCACATACTGCAGCCTCCTCCTGATTGGTCTTTACTGTGTGATGGTGTGACATCCATTTGCATATTCGCTCTTTATTATATGGGCTAGTTCTGGAGGCAAAAGTCTGAAATCGAGAGGTCGGCAGGGCTAGTTCCATCCAGAGGCTGTAGGGGGAAATCCGTTCTCTGCTCTTTCTAACTTCTGGAAGCTGCCTATGTTCCTTGGCTCATGGCTCCTTCCTCCATCTACAAAGCCCATATTCCAGGCTGTTTCCATCATCACATCTCATTCTCTGACCCTCATCCTTCTGCCTCCTTATCAAGACCCTTGTGATGACATTGGGCCCACCTGAAGCATCCAGAATAGGCCCTCAATCTAAGACCCTTAACTCAATCATCTCTGCAAAGTGTCTTCTGTCATGAATGTAACATATTCACAGGTTCTGGGATTAGAATGTGGATATTTTTGGGGAGCTATGACTCTGCATACCCCAGAGTGCATGTGGATTAAACATCGACCCTGTATTGCCATGTGCCTTCCTGCTTGAAACTTCCCTGATGCCTATAGGTACCAGCACAAAGTCCCAGTGTGTCTGCCTGTCTTTAGGTTTCTGCCAGCTACTCTTGCCCTCCCTCTGACCCCTGCCAACCTTGCAGCAGGACTTGCAGGCTACTCTGGGCTTCTCCACTTTGCTCACGCAACTTCCTCATTCTGCAATGCCTTCCTACTCCCTTCTTTGTCTGCCTGGGCTATTTACTCAACAGGGTTCCAGTTACACTTGATTCCACCTGCAGGAAGTCTGGATCCCAGCAGGTTCTTACACCTGTCCCATGTCTTTTGGCAAACAGAACAAGGTGGGGCCTGGGGCTCTTGGGGAGAGGGTGAGTATGGGAGCACTGAGTCATCCCCAGCCACTATAATTCTTAGTTCTGGGCAGGAATTTTCCTTTTGGCTTCCAGTCCAGGCTAGAGGGAAAGTGGTGATTGGCCTGAGAGTCCCCTGAGGCTGACACGGCGCCAGGAAGCTACGGGGTTGCTCTGGTGTCTGCTACTTCTCAGGATGCTAGGAGGACACCTGCTTGGGGGATTTAGGGCTGTGGGGGGCGCTAGAATGCTGGCCATGGGGACTACAACTTGTCTCTTTCCATCCTACCCATGAGGCTGGGTCCTGACGTTCAGGCTGTTTTTTTCTTGGGACTATTGGTTTTCAATGTCAAGCACATACCTGGACACTCCTGGTTCATAGCTGCAACAACTGCCCTTTCCCTAGTTTATACCTTTGGCCCCACTTCAGTGTATAAAATGTGTCCCCCTATAACTTTGATATTTCATGCCTTTGACCTTTCTCTGAGCTTGCCCTTGACTCCTGTGGCCCCATACCTGTATGAGACCTTGATTTCTGCATGCACCTCCCTCAGTGTTGTGGACTGTGAGCCCAGAAAGCTGGGCGGGGGCAGATACTTGGGCTTCCCTGCACCCTCAAACCCCATGCTAGGTACTGGGCATGGGATGCAGGGGCTGTGGGAGACATTGGGGGAAGGAGGGCTCTGGCCTTCTGGATCACAGTCTAATGCCCCACCGCCACCTCCCAGATTTTTGTGTTGTTCTTTGAATGCATTTCCTCTTTGTGAGAGTGCATCTTGAGTTGTGGTTTTCTTACTGATTTTTTTCTTTTTTCCATTTCGTTTTTTCCTTCATTGCATCCCTCCATCAGCCCATAATGTTGTCTTTGTGTATATTATAAACTCACAGCAGCCGTGGGGTAAGTGAGGTCTCCAATGGAGGAGGAGGTCATCCCCACCCTGCCCAGCGGCCCTGAGGTGGGACCTTGGGCTCCTTTCCTGTTGGAGGCTGGACCCACTCCTCCCATTACATGACTCGGACCTGCTTTGCTCAGTGCATGGCCTTGCCCCCAGGAACCTTAGTTCGGGTGGAAGGTGGACTTGGTGTGTCTTATGAGTATCATAGGGCCTGGAAGTTCACACTCCACAATCCCAAATCAGCTCTCTTACTACCTGCAGACAGTGGTGCCTGAGGATTTTAGCCACTTGCCCCCAGAGCAGCAGAGAAAGCAGCTTCAGCAGCAGCTGGAGGAGCGTAATCGTGAACTACAGAAAGAGATTGACCAGAGGTAAGGGAGAGGGAGGCAGGTAGAGGGGAAAGTAAAACAGTGAAGACAGCCCTTGCCGGTTTGGCTCAGTGGATAGAGCCTTGGCCTGCGGACCAAAGGGTCCCGGTTGAATTCAGATCAAGGGCAGGTACCTCGGATTCTGGCTCCTCTCCAGCCCGGCCCTGGTCAGCGCTCCTGCAGGAGGCTGCCAGTCCATGTGTTTCTCTCACATCCATGTTTCTCTGTCTTTGCCTCTCTCTTCCACTCTCCCTAAAATTCAATGGAAAAATATCCCCGGGTGAGGATTAACAACAACAACAAAATAGTACAGATTTACAGACGTTCCTCCACTTACCATGGGGTTGCATCCAATGAACGCACCATGAATTGAAAACACCAAGTCAAACGCATTTAGTACTACAGTGCATTGTGCCCATTTACCTCATGACTGGCTGAGTGGCAGCTCTGGCTCTCTGCTGCTGCCAGCGTCACGACAGAGTATAACAGGGCATGTCACTGGCCCCAGGAAAGGTTAGCATTACAAGTGTGGGTTCTGCTGAATGGGTGTGGTTTCTGCACCATCATCTGTACATGAAATGGCACTCAAACATCTCGCAACAGCCCCAATCTCTGATGGTTATATGGGTGATTCCTACCCCGCTCATCAGAAATAGTTCCTTCCCATCTTATTCAGCTCATTCCAGCACAGACAGGAGTGGATGCCACCAGCACATTTTGGAGTCTGGTGGAATCTCTATTTTAAAATCACTTAGCAGGAATTCAAGAAAAAAGAAGTATGGGCTCATTTTACTTCACTTATGATCTTAGATGCAAAATCCTAGCGAAGCAACTAAAAGGGTGTATTTTAAAACTAAAACATCATGCAGTGATCATGGTTGCACAACAATTTGAATGTACTTTATGCCATGGATCTGTACATTTGGCACAAATGAACCAAAAGTGGTTCAAATGGGAATTTTTATGTTCTGTATATTTTATCGTACTAAAACATATTTTTTTAATCTTTTTTTTTTAAAATGTATTTTATTGATTTTTGTTTTTTACAGAGAGGAAGGGCGAGGGATAGAGAGTTAGAAACATTGATAAGAGAGAAACATGGATCAGCTGCCTCCTGCACACTCCCCACTGGGGATGTGCCCACAAGCAAGGTACATGCCCTTAACTGGAATTGAACCTGGGACCTTTCAGTCTGCAGGACAACATTCTATACACTGAACCAAACCGGTCAGGGCTTAATGTTTATTGTTGAGGGTATTATAGTTGTCCATCTTTCTCTCTCCAGTGCCCCTCTCCACCCAGTTCCCACCCTATTGTCTCTGTCCATAGGTAATGCATATATGCATTTAAGAACTTTGATTAATCTCTTTCCAGTCCCACCATCCCCTTCCCTCTGAGATTCATCAGTCTGTTCCCTGTTTCAATGTCTTTGATTCTATTTTATTCATCAGTTTATTTTGTTCATTTGCTTTCTTATTCATTTATAATCTCCTTTAGCTTTTTCTTGTCTGTGAAGCTCTTTATCTGACCTTCAATTCTAAATGATAGCTTTGCTGGGTAGAGTAATCTTGATTGTAGGTCCTTGCTATTCATCACTCTGAATATTTCTTGCCACTCTCTTCTGGCCTGCAAAGTTTCTGTTGAGAAATCAGATGACAGTCTTATGGGCACTCCCTTTTAGGTAACTAACTGCTTTTCTCTTGCTGTTTTTAAGATTATTGCATGTCTTTAACCTTTGGCCTTTTAATTATTATGTGTCTTGGTGCAGACCTCTTTGGGATTCATCTTGTTAGGGACTCTCTGCTTCCTTGACTTGTATGTCTATTTCCTTCACCAAATCAGGGAAGTTTTCTGTCATTTTCTTTTTCAAAGAGGTTTCCAATTTCTTTCTCTCTCTCTTCTCCTTCCAGCACCCTCATGATGAGAATGTTGGTATGCTTCAAAGTGTCCCAAAGGCTCCTTACACTATCTTCATATTTTTTGGATTCTTTTTTCTTTTTGCTGTTCTGATTGGGTGTTTTTTGCTTCCTTATATTCCAAATCACCGATATGATTCTCAGTGTCATCTCTCTACTGTTGATTTCTTTTTCATGCTGTTGAAGTTCTTACTAACTTCCTTGAGCATCCTTATAAGCATTGTTTTGAACTCTGTATCTAGTAGTTTGCTTGCCTCCATTTCATTTAATTCCTTATCTGAATATTTCTCCTGTTCTTTCATTTGGAACCTGTTTTTTGTGTCCACATCTCCACATTTTGGCTGCTTCCCTATGTTTGTTTCTATATATTAGGTAGAACTACTACATCTCCCAGAATTGGTAGAGTGGGCCTTGTGTAGTAGGTGTCCCATATGTCCCAAGGCTGCAGCCTCCTCAGTCACCTGATCTCAGTGCTCCAGGTGTGCCCCTGTATGGCTGTGTAAACTGTTGTGTGGTAGTTGAGGCTTGATTGCTGTTGGCATCACTTGTAGGGATTGAGCATCAGGCCAATAGGCTATGAGGATGAACTGTGACTACAGCAAAGGAGCTGCTGTGCAGGTGGGGCTTTGGTGCTCACTGAATTTGCCCCTTGAATGTGTTGCTTGTGGAGGAATCTGGCATGGTCTGAAGCTGTTCCCTGGCTCTGGAGCTTTGAGGAAGATGCAAAGTCAGGCACTTCCTGTGCCATGCCTAGGGCCACCTAGCAAGAACTACAGATCTATCTGCAGATGGCTGCTACTTGTGTTGGGCTTGGATGTACCCAGGAGAAACCAAGCTGTGAACCAAGGTCGGCTGCTGCTAATGCTGTGCCTGGGACCACTTACAAGTGGTACAGGATACACAGAGGCCATATGCTGCTTGTTTGAGAGATTTTAGCAAAGTCTGAAGCATGAGGCAAGAAAGGCCAGTTGTATGGTAAAGCCACTGGAAACAGGTTGGATGAGCCCAGAATTTGGTGAAGTAAGGTCTTAGGGAATTACCAGGGTGGGGCAAACAGTATAAGCCAGTTTGATAGAGACTCAGATATGGGGCCTACTTGTCAGCTATGTGTGTGTGTGTGTATGTGGTGTGTGTGTGTGTGTGTGTGTGGTGTGTCTGAAAAGGAACAATGACCTCTGCCAGCACTTCTGTCTGGCTATAATCTGTTCCCTCAGCTCTCACCTTGAGGCCAGACCACTCAGTTCCTCCTTGTATGTGTCTGGCTCCTTTCAAGCTGCTGCCTCATTGTTGGATCTCAGAGAGCATGAGTCCAAGTAAGTTTGTGCATGGGCCCTTTAAGAAGAACTACCTGGGACTCCATTGACCTCTGTCTCACTCAGCCACAATCCACACTGGTTTTTACAGTTACAACTTATGAGGATTTCTCTTTCTGGCACTGGAACCCTGAGCTGGGAGGTCTGGTGTGGGGCTGAGACCCCTAAGTCCTCAGGGGGAACCTCTCCAGCCAAAATGTCCTTCCCGATTTTAAACTGCCACACATGGTTGTGGGACTCGCCCATTCCTCATCTCTGCCCTGCCTACCAGTCTGGATGTAATTCTCTTTCTTAAATTCTCAGCTCTAGGACTTCCATTCAGCTGGATTTCAGGTGTTTATGAATGATGGTTTTCTGTAGTTTTGTTGTATTTTTTTTATGTGGTTGTGGGAGGGTTCAAGTCCTACATTTATCACCACCATCTTGACCAGAAGTCAATGTCTGACTTTTGTATATTGAACCATCCTTGCATTCTGAAAATAAATCTCATGCAGTCATGGTATATGACCCTTTTAACATGCTGTTGGGCTGGGTTTCCTGGTATTTTGCTGGCAGATTTCTGCATATATATTCATAAGTGATATTTATCTGTAGTTTTCTTTTCTTGTGATGCCATTGTCTTGCTCTAATAACAAGGTAACACTCTCCTCAGGATGAGTTAGAAGTGTTTCTTCCTCTTTGGTCTTTTTGGGGGATGAGTTTGAGAGAGATTGGTATTAACTCTTAATTAAATCTTTGGTAGAATTCACCATTGAAGCCATCCATCCTGGACTTTTCTTTCTTGGGAGGTTTTGGATTAGTGCTTTACTCTTCTTCCTTATTATAGATCTACTAGAGGCCCAGTGCATGAAATTTGTGCATGGAGGGGGTTTTCCTCAGCCAAGCCTGCACCCTCTCCCATTGGGGACCCCTTGGGGGATGTCCCACTGGGAACATCCTGATTGGGCCTAAACTGGCAGTCGGACATCCCTCCCGCAATCTGGGACTGCTGGCTCTTAACTGCTCCCCTGCCTGCCTGCCTGATTGCCCCTAGTTGCCCACCCCTGCCAGCCTGATCTCACTCCCATGGCCCTTTTCTGCTGGCCTGATTTCATCCCCAATTGCCCTCCCCTCCCAGCCTGGTTGCCCCCTGTTTCCCTGTTCTAATGACCTGATCTCACCCACAACTGCCCTCACCTGCAGGCCTGATCTCACCCCCAACTGCCTTCCTGTGCTAGCCAATTTGGTTCTGATTGGTCAGTTTCTATGCCAGTCAGTGTCTAAAGCTCAACCTCATAGGCAGCCATTGGTTCTTCACAGCATCCAGATTTGGTTCTTATTGGTCAGTGTCTATGCCAGTCAGCATCAAAAGATCTGTCTGTAGCCCTAACTGGTTTGGCTCAGTGGATAGAGCCTCAGCCTGTGGACTGTGGGGTCACAGGTTCAATTCCAGTCAAGAGCATGTACTTTGGATGCGGACACATCCCCAGTAGGGGTTGTGCAGGAGGCAGCTGATCAATGTTTCTCTCATTGATGTTTCTAACTCTCTATCCCTCTCCCTTCCTCTCTGTAAAAAATCAATAAAATATATATTTTTTAAAAAGATCTGTCTGCAAGGCAGCATTGGCTCTCAACTGCACCCAATTTTGGTTCTCATTGGTCAGTTCCTATGCCAATCAATATCAAAAGATCTGCCTGTTAGGCAGTCTTTAGCTCCCCACAGCAACCAAATTACGTTCTCATTGGTCTGCTCCTATGCCAATCAATGTCAATAGCTACCCCTCCTAGACAGCCATTGGCTCTTCACAGCACCTACATTTGGTTCTGATAGGTCAGTTCCTATTCCAGTCAATGTCAAAAGCTCCGCATCCTAGGCAGCCATTGGATCTTGGTCAGTTCCTATGCCAGTCAGTTACAAAAACCTCACCTCCTAGGCAGCCATTGGCTCCACAAAACACCCAGATTTGGTTCTGATTGGTCGGTTTCAATGCCAGTCAGCATCAAAAGCTCTGCCAGCTAGGCTGCCTTTGGCTTTCCACAGCACACAGATTTGGTTCTGATTGGTTGGTTTTTATGCCAGTCAGCGTCAGAGGCGCCGCCTCCTAGTCAACCATTGGCTCCTCACAGCACCTGGAATTGATTCTGATTGGTCGGTGTCTATGCCAGTCAGCATCAGAAGCTCAGCCTCATAGGCAGCCATTGTTTCTTCACAGCACCCACATTTGGTTCCGATAGGTCAGTTCCTATTTCAATCAATGACAAAACTCTGCCTCCTAGGCAGTTATTGGTTCTTCACAGCACCGAGGTTTGGTTTTGATTGGTCGGTTCCTATGCAAATCTACAACAAAAGCTCTGCCTCCTAGGCAGCCATTGGTTCCACACAGTACCCACAATTGGTTCTGATTGGTCGGTTTCTATGCCAGTCAGCATCAAAAGCTCTGCCTCCTGGACAGCCACTGGCTCCCCAGAGCTCCTCTGAGCCTCGGTGGTCAGTTTCTATGCCAGTCAGTGTCAGAAGATCCGCCTCCCAGGGAGCCATTGGCACCCCATGGCACCCAGATTTGGTTCTGATTTGTCGGTTTGTATGCCAGTCAGCATCAGAAGCTCTGCCTTTTGGGCCGCCATTGGCTCCTCACAGCATCCACATTTGGTTCTGATTGTTTGGTGTCTATGCCAGTCAGTGTCAGAAACTCCACCTCTAAGGCAGCCATTCGTTCTTCATGGCACACACATTTTGTTCTGATTTTTCGGTTCCTGTGCCAATCAACATCAAAAGCTCCGCCTCCTGGGAAGCCATTGGTTCTTCACAGCACCACAGCACCCACATTTGGTTCTGATTAATCAGTTCCTATGTCATTCAGTGTCAAAAGCTCTGCCTCCTAGACAGACATTGGTTCTTCACAGCACCCACATGTGGTTCTGATTTGTCGCTTCCTATGCCAGTCAGCGTCAAAAGCTCCACCTACTACAGATCCATTGTTTCTTCACATTTGGTTCTAATTGCTCAGTTCCTATGCCAGTCAGCATCTAAAGCTCTGCATCAATGTTTCTGACTTTCTATCCCTCTCACTCTCCCTTCCTCTCTGTAAAAAATCAATAAAATATATTTAAAGATAAAGCTCTGCCTCCTGGAAAGCCATTGGTTCTTCACAGCACTCACATTGTGTTCTGCTTGGTCAGTTCCTATGCCAGTCAGCATCAAAAACTTCACCTTCAGGGTAGCCATTGACTCTCTACAGCACCCAGATTTGGTACTGATTGGTCAGTTCCTATGCCAATCAATGTCAAAGTCTCCATCTCCTAGGTAGCCATTGGTTCTTCACAACACCTACTTTTGGTTCTGATATGTCAGTTCCTGTGCCAGTCAACATCAAAACTCCACCTCTTAGGCAGTCATTCATTCTTGGTTAGTTTCTATGCCAGTCTGTGTCAAAAGCGCCGCCTCCTAGGCAGCTGTTGGCTCCCCACAGCACCCAGATTTGGTTCTGATTGGTCAGTTTCAATGCCAGTCAGCGTCAGAAGCTCCACCCTTAGGCACCATTGGTTCGTCACAGCACCCAGATTTGGCTCCGATTGGTCAGTATCTATGTCTTTCAGCATCAGAAGCTCTGCCTTCTAGGCAGCCATTGTTCTTTCACAGCACACACATTTGTTTCTGATTGGTAATTTTATATGCCAGTCAGCATCAGAACCTCCACATCCGAGGCAGTCATTGATTCTTCGCATCACCCACATTTGGTTCTGATAGGTTGGTTACTCTGCCAGTCAGCATCAAAAGCCCTGCTTCCTAGACTGCCATTGGGTCTTCACTGCACCCACATTTGCTTCTGATTGGTCACTTCCTATGCCAGTCAGCATCAAAATCTCTCTCTCCTATACAGCCATTGGTTCCTCACAGCACCCACATTTGGTTCTGATTGGTCAGTTCCTATGCCTGTCAGCATCTCTGGGCCTATCTCCTGGCCTGATCAGATAGACGGGGCTGAGCCCCCATGGAGACAGGGAAAGAAAGAAAGGCCGGCTGCTTGCTAAACCTGGAAAGAAAGAGGGAGAGAAAGAGAGAGGCAAGTACTGATCAACAGCTGCCACTGAGGCTGTGGATCAGACCCTGCGTCTCTCTCTGGGTCTCTCTGGGACTCGTGCAGGAGCTTGCTGGTGCACAGTTAGCAGCTGGGAACCCTGGGCCAGCCAAGGGGTGATGGTGGCAGCCATGGCGGCAGCAGCAGCGGCAGGCGGCTCAGCTTTGTTTTGAATAGATAAAAGAGGCCACCTACACAGTAAGCCAAATTATCAGATCTCCCTCCTCCCTATCTCACCAAATCAAGAGGGGAGGGGCGATGGCCATGGAGGGATGGAGGGAGGGCAGGGTGTGGAGGGTGGAAGAGGAAGAGGATGAGGGAGGGGGCCAGTTGCATCCCAGTTTCACAATGGGAAAGTGAAACACACTAGTGCACCCAACCTCTCCAGTCCTTCCCGCTTGCCTTGCTCCTCCCACCCTTTCCCCTCCAAGCCTCCCCAGGAGGCCACCACTGCACAGAGGAACTCTGTGGAGAAGGAGGGGTAGGAGGAAGCAGGGAGCCTGCTGGGTGCCAGGAGCCAGAGAAAGGAAGGCCTATTTTACACGAATCTTCATGCATCAGCTTCTAGTTATCTAAAAAAAAACAAAAAACAACAACAGCCAGGCCTGCAGGCTTGGCTCAGTGGATGAGCATTGATCTAAGAACCAGGAAATCACAGTTTGATTCCTGGTCAGGGCACATGCCTGGGTTGCAGGCTTGATCCTTGTTTGGGGCATGCAGGAGGCAGCCTGTCAATGATTCTCTTCATTGATGTATCTACCTCTCCCCGTCCCTTCCTCTCTCCCTGCCCCTTCCTCTCTCCTTGTCCCTTTCTCCCTGTCCCTTCCTACTTCCACGTTCACTGAAGCATTATTTACAAAAGCAAAGACATGGTAACAACCTACATGCCCATCAACAAATGAGTGAACAAACAAAATGTGGCCCATCCAGCCAATGGAATATCACTCAGCTATAAAAAGGAAGGAAATTCTGACACAGGCTACAACATGGATGAACCTTAAGGACATTATGCTCCATGAAATAAACCAGACATGAAAACAAATACTATGTGATTCTGCTTATATGACGTCCCTAGAGGAGTCAGAACCATAGAGACAGAAAGTAGATGGTAGGAGACACGGTCTGAGACAGAGGGATGGGAAGTTATTGTTTAAGGGCGACAGAGCTTCAGTTTGGAAAGAGAAATGAGTCCTAGAGCTCTCCTATGCAGCATAAGGCATATAGTTAACAAAACTGTATTAGATACTTAAATTTTTAAAAGAAGGACAATCTTTAAAAAAAAAAAAGAAGGGTAATCTTAGATTATATGCTCTTATCACACACAGAATAGAAGGAAGGAGGAAAATTTGTAGAGGTGATGGTTAATCTGATAGCGTTGATTATGGTGACAGTTTTACAGGTGTTTGCTTATATTTAAATTCATTGAGATATATACATAAAATGTGTTTAGTTTTTTAATTTAAAATTACAGTTGACATTCAGTATCATTTTATACTAGAGGCCCAGTGCATGACATTCATGCACTGGGGGGTGGTGTGGGGGTAGCCCTCAGCCTGGCCTGCACCCTTTCCCAGTCTGGGAGCCCTCTGGGGATGTCTGACTGAGGGCTTAGGCCTGGGGTGGGACATCCTTAGCACTGCCACAGAGGCAGCATTTAGCCCGGCTTTTGGCTGAGCAGAGCTCCCCCTGTGGGAACACACTGACCACCAGGGGGCAGCTCTTGCATTGAGCGTCTGCTCACTGGTGGTCAGTGTGCATCATAGCAACTGGTTGTTCTGGTCTTTTCGCCATAATGGTTGCTTAGGCTTTTATCATATAGACTAGAGGCCCAGTGCACGAG
>NW_006299259.1:72423-76065 GCF_000327345.1 Myotis davidii | reverse complement strand
TCTATCCACTGAGCCAAACCAGTTATGGCTACTCTGTTATTCTTAAACAGTCCCTTGTTTCATAAGTCAACTCGGTTATTTTTAGAAAATGACTTTGCTTTTTAGCTTGAATAATAGAAGAGATAAACTTAACTGTCTGACCTTGCAAGCTAGCCATCTAAAGGGGCTGATATGGTGATACTGATAATACTCCTATATTCTCATTCTAAGTGTTTCTATAGATATGATATGTACTCAAGGTTACAAATTGTTTGTTAGATATAATATGTACTCAAGGTTACAAGCTGTCTGCAAAAATAACTTACACAAAGACCTAGAAGGATATAAAAAGGTAATACTCCTTCCTTTGTTTGCTCAGAATTTGACAGAGATATTCTGCTCTGAGCCTGGGTGTAATAAAGGCTCCTAATTAATTGGCTTGTTAAGGTGTCTTTTATCTAGCTCGCTGATTTATGATACAGCATTTGGAGGCCCCAGTGAGATAAGAGACAGGTCCTACCAGCGCCTGGTCTCAGACGCCTGGGACAGATGGCTTCCCCTACCTGGCTGCCAGGTCCTGAGGATCTCTAGGGAGACGTACCACCACACAAAGTTCCGGGGCCCCAGAGATGCTTCTCAGTGGTCATGACAGCCAGGCAAGGGACATCTGATATGCCCCTGCATTTTTTCGGAGTCATCGCAAAAAGCCTCCAGAGGTAAGCAAATTCAAATTTACTTAAGGAATTCTGAGTTCACTTTTCTGTTTGTTTGCTTGGGACTAGTCATCTTGCTACCGAGAGAAGTACTGGACATGGTCTTAACTTCTCCAGTAGGTTCTCATCGAGATGTTGGTGGAGAACATTGTCTTGGGGGCTGGGTGCTGGGAGTGCCCCCACTTCCACTGGGGGAGTTAGGCAGTGTTTCGGTTATCTGTTTAACTCCCAAGGGTGCATGTCTACTTAAAGAGTGTGAGTACAGATGTTTGTCTGTCTGTCTAGGCATAATTATCTGTTCATTAACTGGTTTATAAATATAAATGTGAGAGCCTACATAAAAGCAGAAGTTACTTTGATTTATTCTGTACTTATGTTGATTTGTCTGGCTAAAACATTTGATTTATTTAAGCTGAGTTCTCTGATGGTTTGCAAAAATCTCCAAGCTTCTGTGAGATTTCTTTTTTTTTCTGGGGTTTTTGCTGTATATCAGAGAGAGAATTGACCTGCTTAGCTAATAAAAATTCTGTCTATGTTTGTATAGTAGGGACATTGGTTTGCTCTTCCCTGATTTGTGATTTTGCTGTATTAGGTTACACTTTTGGAATTCTAGGGTTGATTTAAAGGTATAAATTCATGTTTGTAGCTCAGAGAAGGTTAAAACAAAGGCCAGCTAAGTTCCAAGATTCCTTGTAAGGAAAAGCAAGAGAAAAGTCTTTCAAGCTAACCATTTGCAAAGGAGGCATAAAAATTTCAAAGGACCTGTTATTTACAGTTTTCTTATCCCTACTCTGGCTGAATGGAGGTCTCCAAGGGCAGAAATAGAGGCAAGACTGCTAAGAAGTCTAAGGTTAATTTAAAGCTATAAAATTTGTGAAGGGTGCAACCCAGAGAATTTTAAACTAAGGCTTGTTAGGTTAAGATTTTCTCATGGCCTGTGTAAGGGGAGGGAGAGAGACTGCTGGATTTTTATCATGTAGTCCTGAGACCTGTGACCTGCCTGCCCTTCCTGATAGATTTAAAGTGGGTCTCGGTTGGGGACAGCATCCGCTCTGACTGGGGGAGGAAGAGAACCAAAAACTGCTCCAAAGTGGGTGTGAGATAGATGAAGGTGGTGATATTCACTAGATAGGGTAATAGGCTCTCAGCCTGATGAGAGAGAGAAGCCCTAGGCTAGGAGACCGGGGGATGGCCGGGAAAGATCAAAAGTAGTAAGGAGGAGGAGGATTTGAGATCCTCTAGGGTAGTGGTTCTCAACCTTCCTAATGCCGTGACCCTTTAATACAGTTCCTCATGTTGTGGTGACCCCCAACCATAAAATTATTTTCGTTGCTACTTCATAACTGCAATTTTGCTACTCTTATGAATTGTAATGTGAATATCTGATATGCAGGATGTATTTTCATGTTACAAATTGAATATAATTAAAGCATAGTGATTAATTACAAAAAAATATGTAATTATATATGTGTTTTCCGATGGGCTTAGGCAACCCCTGTGAAAGGGGTCGTGACCCACAGGTTGAGAACCGCTACTCTGGGGGCTTAGAGTAAGAAAAATCTGTGAGGGAAAGCAACTGTTACAGAGAGAAGAAGGTGTCCTTAAGTGTAAAAGGCTAAATATACAGGATCTCAGACCCCTTGTCTTGTTTCCCCTGCTAAGGATAGAGTAAATAGTTAATGCAGAAAAGCGGGGGCATCAAGGGGGAGAGCAGGGATTTTTTTGCTGGCTGCAAACTGCTTTACTGGTGTAGGGATCTAGTCCATCCTTGGTTTCTTACCAAATATCTTATCTGAGCTATACTGGACTCAAGGCCACAAGCTTCCTGCAAAGCACAATAAATCTTTCTCTGCCCTGTTCTATTCTCTTTAACCACTCTAATACATATAGAAAAAATCTCATTGTCCAGCCAGTGTGCATGAGGCAGCTGATCGATGCTTCTAACTCTCTATCCCTCTCCCTTCCTCTCTGTAAAAAATCAATAAAATATATTTTAAAAAACAGTTTGTGTCTCTCACAAGCTTCCTGCAAAGCACAATAAATCTTTCTCTGCCCTGTTCTATTCTCTTTAACCACTCTAATACATATAGAAAAAATCTCATTGTCCAGCCAGTGTGCATGAGGCAGCTGATCGATGCTTCTAACTCTCTATCCCTCTCCCTTCCTCTCTGTAAAAAATCAATAAAATATATTTTTAAAAAAGGTTTGTGTCTCCGAGCCTGGCAGGGCAGTGTTTCTGGGTGGGTGCTTCTTAGGCTGCGTCTGAATGTTCAGCAAAGGAACTTTAAAATATAATATATTATTGGCCTTACTAGAATAGAATGAATTCTATAGTTAAGACCAAATCTCAAGTTTATTAAGGTATAATAAAGAATTTAAATAAAACTATTAAAAAGGCTCAGAAAATCTATGTGCATAAAAATAAGGTGAAAACTAACATAATATAAAATGTTACACGTCTTAATATGCCTACTCTTAGTTTTATCACAGAAAATCTCTCGTCTTTGTTGAAGGTATATTTTCTTGAAAGCAAAAGTATATTTAAAGTGTATTTATAACTGTTAATCTAAGAAATGCTGACTTTATTTTTTGGTAATCATTGAAAATTAAGGTTTCTAAGAATAAGGAATTCTAATACATTTTAAAGGAAAAAGAAACAATATTAAAGATACTTAATAGAAGGTCTAAGGCATAGTTATGCATTTTTGAAGGACATAGAAAAAAATTTAAAGACTAATTAAAAATAAAAATTTATAAAAATTATCCTATCTAATAATAGAGAAACATGGTAATTAGCCGTACCTCCGCTACCCTTCCCATTGGCTAATCAGGGCGATATGCAAATTAACTGCCAACCAAGATGGCGGCCAGCAGCCAGGCAGCTGACGCAAACAGGGAGGCTTGCTTGCTTCAGTGATGGAGGAAGCCAGGTTCCCTGCCTGCCTTGCCA
>NW_006299259.1:59155-71883 GCF_000327345.1 Myotis davidii | reverse complement strand
CAACTCCCCAATTGGCCCTGCTCTGAGCCCGACCAGGGGCTGCACCTAGGGATTGGACCTGCCCTCTGCCACCCGGGAGCAGGCCTAAGCCAGTGGGGCATTATCTCCCGAGGGGTCCCAGAATGTGAGAGGGCACAGGCCGGGCTGAGGGACCCCCCCGCCCCACCGAGTGCACAGATTTTTGTGCACCGGGCCTCCAGTATATGTAATAAAAGAGGACAGAATAAAATTTTAATAGCAAAAGAAAAAGAAAGCAGTCAGGACAGGGACAGGCATGACTCGGGGAAAAACTAAACTCTCAGGAGCCAGGTGGAGGAGAGACAGAGCTGAAGACCACAGCCATCCTGATGATTTAAAGTTGGTTGCCAGCCAGACCAGATAAGCAGGTGAAAGAAGGTGGAGGGGCTAAATGCCTTAGTGGCTGCAGCCACCCAGAGAAGCAGAAGCTGCAGCAAGAAACCAGGAATGTCAGGCAATGACCAGACAGACACCTGAGCTGCTATCCAGTGAGTTATGAGTGTTTTACAACACGCAATAAAAGACTTAGGCAGTTTGGTTTGCTGGTCAAAGGGAAACAAGCAGTAGCCCTGGGATCTGTGAAATCAGCTGGCAATAAAGCTGGTAAAAGTTTCCTGGTTGCAAATGTACTGAAAGGGTTAAAACTTCAACATCAGCTGCTAGGGCAGCAAGGAGTTAATGGGGGGAGGGGGGAAGACATTCCCTTGAGTTGGAGAGCTCAGGACTTTAAACTCTCCTGGAGAAGTGGAAAGAGTTAACCCCTTTCAGACAAAGGAGTGGGCAAGACACCTGATTGGGAGGAGAAGGGGTTAGATGCCCCATTCTGTTGAGGGAGCCCAAGGAGGCCACAGTCCCTGCCAGGAAAGAGGATAGGTGGAAAGGCAGGGGCCTGATGCCCAAGCTGCCACCAGAGCGCTTTGCTATGTGCAAACTTGTTTCTCCCTGCAGGCCTGGCTGTGTTTGGCTCTCTGCTAGGAGCCAAGCTAGGAGCCTAAGAAGGTGAAGGGAAGGCACTCTCCCTGAACCAAAGAGCTGAAAGCTGCTCAGGACTTTCAGACTCTCCTAGAGAGGAGGGACTGGCTGAAACCCCGTTGGGACCTGAGGCCACATATTAAGCTTGTAGACTACAGCTTTCTGGGGCTGGAAGCTGGTCCATCCTTGCTGCTTGACACAGCCACTGCAGAGAAGAAACATCTGCACAGCATATGTTTCAAGGGACCTGGAGAATATGGCATACTGTTCTTAATATGTTTGCTCCCTTTCTTGGCGCTATGTGTTTTAACCAAGGTCACCTCTCTGAGAAAGGTTGTTTCCCCAAGTAGGGATTTTTCCCTGAAGTTAGGGAGGGAATAAAACCCTTTAACTAAGTGCCAGGCGGGTAGTTAATCACTTTAACCAGGAACAATCACACTTAAGCTACATAATCTTTACTCCCTGGAATTGAGATAAGAAACGCCCTAACCTTTGGAATAGAAATTGATAGGATTAAAATCAATTGGTATAAATACAGATGTAACAAGACAATACAACACAGAACTCGGCTGGAAATCCTGGCTAGGCTGCTGATCAACTGAACGTTGTCTCTGTGTCATTCCTTCTTCGTCGACTCCGTCCACACTTTAGGGGACCCCTAGACCTGCTGGGGTAGAAACCCAACATTCTGGGCAGATATCCAAGCCCAGTTGTATAGGGGTTAAGCTGCCTGTGTACAGCAAAACAACTCTCTCCCATGCCAGAATGCATTTTAGAGATATTGGACAGACTGTGTTTTAAGCTACAGAAAAGAACTGACCGCTGCACACAAGCCCTGACAGTGGCTTGCAGAGAACTGTGCAAGGTGACTCCCCTGCTACACTCCCAGGTGCCTGTTATAGCCAAGAGCATAGATCACCCTGCATGGCATTAGAGCAATACCCTACGTGATAGACTTGGCTAATGCCTTCTTCTCATGAACATGGCTCAAGAGTCAAGGACAATTTTGCTTTGTGTAGGAAGATCAAAATGTACTTTCGTCACCTCCCTGAGATGTTTGTATAGCCCTACCATGTGTCATGTTTGGTAGCAGAAAATTTGGCTACCTGGTATGGCCACAGTACCAATATTATACTTCATTATGTTAACATGTTATATTAACCTTTGATTCTCTTGCAGATTTGAATGCAGCTGCCAACAATTACTATAGACCTGTACTGATCTATAAACTTCAGTAGTCTTTGGGAGTAACTGGCAAATGTCCAGTTTCCCACACTAAGCCCATTGCTATGGCCATATATTAGCTATCCTAGGAGGGGGTTATACATTTTAAATTTCTTCTTGTCAATGTTTTGTTATAATACGTTTAGAAAAATATTACTCTGAAGAGTCCATAGAAAGGACTGGCAAGGAAAACCAGAAGATCTTAAAGCAGGTCAATATGTTATTCTCCTTATATAATTCCTCCAAAATTTAGCAATACTTGATAAATAAATCATGGCAAAACATTTTTGCATAAATTCAATAAGACCGGTTTTAAGTAGTCTTATTGACTGAAAACTTTGACTGTAATATCATGTTTTAGAGAGCCCTGTCTGAACTCTGAAGACTGAAGCTAATAAAAGTGCCACAGAGAAAGCCTGGTATCCTGCTTGGTAGCCCTGAAAATAGATAGCGCTGGAGCGTCAGGCCCAAACCCTACCATCACTGGAGGCTGGTCAGAGTAGAAGGGGAGCAATAGCGATGCCTCTGCATCCCTGCAGGACCCCCACATACTCTGGGCCACAAGGAGTAGGAGGGCTACTAAGATGGGTCTTGAAGCCTAGGGCATGGGCCCGGGTAGAGCCACTGCAGGGGAGGAATTTACCTAACCCAGCAGATACTGCAGGCAAGCCTGACTGCAGCTGGATAGCTTGACTTCCCTGCCCTATGGGGCCCATTGAGATTCAACCATAAAATTCCAGCAAAGGTGGTCAGTTACCATTCTTATTATGTTTATGCAAACACTCAGGCCAAATTGAATACAACAAATAAATTACAGTGGGGCCTTGACTTACGAGTGTCCCAACTAACAATTTTTTTGAGATACAAGCCGTCTCTCGGCTGATTTTTTTGCTTTGAGTTGCGAGCTAAAATTCAGGTTAACAGCCAGCTTCAGATACCCCACCACTAGTTGGAGCAGTGAACGTCACAGTGAACACCACAACATCAGCCCAGCATCACGTGTCTCACTCGTTCACAATTGATTTGACATACCGAGCTCCGTCGTGGAAAGAATTAAACTCGTAAGTCAAGGCCCCACTGTAGTCTTGATTTGGCTCTTTTAATAAACAGAAGGGTAATTTGAAGGAGAAAAATTCTATTTCAATAAAAAGTATTAGAACTGAAATGTTTTCTTTCCCTTCCACCAGACCATTTGTTGTAACTCTTGCTATTCTAATTGCTCAGTAATATTAAATTTTATAATACAGTTTGTCTCTGTCAGGTCACAAGCCAACTTCCTTTGGCGCCCAGGCCTCATTGTTCCTCTGAAAGACAAGACAGCAAGGATCTCTCGGCTCTGAAAGAAAACTCCGTCCCTCTTCAGCATGAAAGTAACCAGAGGAGCCCCACCGACGTCCATTTTCCCTAAAAGAGTTCAGAGACAGGATCCTTAAAGTAATATACAGTGGGGCCTTGACTTATGAGTTTAATTTGTCCGAGACTGAGCTCGTTAAGGAGCTCATTAAGGACTTTGTTAACTCAAATTACTCTATCAACTCAATGCAAAAAATCGGCAGAGAGACAGCTGGTATCTCAAAAAACTCATTAGTCGGGACACTCCTAAGTCAAGGCCCCACTGTAATAGGCAATAAGACAGACATGAGCAGAGCAAGGACGATGGGCCAACTAGTGTTACCAGATGTAATTAAGTCTTCCCACCTCTACATATGTGAGACAAGGGGCATAGCCAAAGGGGTTCCACCCGAAGTCTCATCCCCTAGAAAAGGCCGGTAGCCTACTTATCCAAAAGATTTGACCCTGTTGCATCTAGGTAGCCGCCTGCTTCTGGGAAGTAGCAGCTGCTACTACACTTATCAAGAAAGCAGACAAGCCCTAACTGGTTTGGCTCAGTAGAGTGTTGGCCTGTGGACTGAAGGGTCCCAGGTTCAATTCCAGTCAAGGGCATGTACCTTGGTTGTGGGCACATCCACAGTAGGGGGTGTGAAGGAGGCAGCTGATTGATGTTTCTCTCTCATCAATGTTTCTAACTCTCTATCCCTCTCCCTCCCTCTCTGTAAAAAATTAATAAAATTATATTTAAAAGAAAAGAAAGCAGACAAAGCACCCAGGGAGGCTGCCTTAAAACCAGTGGAGCCCTTACAGATTCTAGTAACTCTTCCAGACCCTGTCCTACCCACCTCACCAGCCTACACAGAGAAGGAGAAGAGACCAGCCACACAGGAGCAGGCCTCCAGGAGCCTGGAAGGATGGCAGACTTTACCAGACGGCCAACTTTTAGTTCCTAAGGCTCTAGGTCGGTCAATAGTTAACCAGTTGCACCAGTACACCCAAAGAGCAGTCCAGAAGCACGTCTGAGATGCTCTCCCTGTACCAACTTCTAATCTGGTTCAGCCGTTCCACCCCGGTGAATCTGTTTGTGTAAATAAATTTACCACCCAAGGACTGACTCCTAGTTGGAAGGGACCACACACCATCATCCTGACCACCGCCATGGCAGTCAAGGTCAATGGGATCCTAACATGGATTCATCACCGGTTTAAGGCAGCACCGGCAGAATAGAGGATCCAGGACTCTTCGGATCCTCTAAAGATAAAACTCTCATGTGCGCCGTGTTATTAATTCTCTTTATAGGACTTAATGAAGGAAACCTCAAAGCTAAATAGGTTAAGAATGTTAACCCCCTGCCCAACAATGACCCACTAGAGTCAATGATTTGACTCATTTACATAAAACCCATGGGGAATGAGGCATAGTAATCTTTTCTTTGGAAAACTTGTTTGAAACTGCTGTTTGAACTACAGTGGGGCCTTGACTTATGAGTTTAATTCGTTCCGTGTCGGAGCTCCTAACTCAAATTACTCGTATGTCAAATCAACAGTGAACGAGTGAGACATGTGATGCCGGGCTGATGTTGTGGTGTTAACTGTGATATTTGCTGCACCAACTAGTGGTGGGTTATCTGAAGCTGGCTCATAACCCGAATTTTAGCTTGTAACTCAAAGCAAAAAATCGGCCGAGAGACGGCTCTTATCTCGAAAACTCGTTAGTCGGGACACTCGTAAATCAAGGCCCCACTGCACTGTTATTCTTAGACAGTCCCTTGTTCCATAAGTCAACTCTTATTTTTAGAAAGTGACTTTGCTTTTTAGCTTGAATAATAGAAAAGACAAACTTAACTGTCTGACCTTGCAAGCTAGCCATCTAAAGAGGATATGCTGATACTGATAATACTCCTATATTCTCATGCCAGATGTCTGTATAGATACAATATGTACTGAAGGTTACAGGTTGTTTGTTAGATATGATATGTACACAATTTTACAAGCTGTCTGCAAAAATAACTTACACAAAGACCTAGAGCAGTGATGGCGAACCTTTTGAGCTGGGCGTGTCAGCATTTTGAAAAACCTTAACTCTGGTGCTGTGTCACATATAGAAATTTTTTGATATTTTCAACCATAGGAAAACACTTATATTTTTGATATTTATTTTATATATTTAAATGCCATTTAACAAAGAAAAATCAACCAAAAAAATGAGTTCGCATGTCACCTCTGACACACGTGTCATAGGTACGCCATCAATGACCTAGAGGATATAAAAAAGAAGTACTCCTTCCTTTGTTTGCTCAGAATTTGACCGAGTTATTCTGCTCTAAACTTGCGTGTAATAAAGGATCTTAATTAATTGGCTTGTTAAGGCAGCTTGTATCTAGCTCACTGATTTACAATACAACAAAATAAACTGATGAACAGAGGAGATCCAGAGACTGAAAGAATGGAAGAGAGTGGGGACTTGTGGAGGGTGGGAGAGTGGGAGGCAATCAACCAAAGACCTTGTATGCATATATGCATGGCCCATGGACAGAGACAGTGGGGTGGAGAGAGCCTGGGCAGGGAGGGGGGCAGTTAGGGCAGGGGAGAGCTAGAGAGGGCCAATGGGGGAAATAGGAGGACATATGTAATATTTTTAACAATGAAGATTTATTTAAAAAACAAAAGAAAAACAAACCATATTCTTGCCAGTGAGTTATAAGCCTGCATCATGTTCCAGCTGTGTCACTTATTGGTGGTCTCAAGCTCTTGAGAACCACCATGCATATCAGCTTCCGAATGTGAAATGGGGTTATCACATTGCCCACGTAACAGGCTTGTTTTGTAAGAAAAGGAGATAACACAGACCAAAGCTTACAAGCATTGGGAATCTTACTAGATTGCGCTGAATTCCCCTCAATAATTGTATTGAGTTGCATACTTGCTAGCCCTGCAGGAAATGGTTAGTGTCCCCACTGGCCCCCCAACCCTCAATGAGATCATGGTGGCAAAGCTTTGAATGTTTGCCTCAGTATCATTTAACGTGCATCTCTCTGATTCCCAGCCAGGTTGGGCATCTGGGATCGGGGCTGAATGTGAAGTCTGGGCACAGTGGGGTGGGCATCCTGATTCCTGGAGGGCTGGTTTCTAAAGCCCCACCGAAGCGGGACTGATTCTGAGTTCCAGTACACCACGCTCTTGCTCTTTTCCCGGCTGTGCCTGGAATGGGGGAGGCACAGAGAAACAAAACATACCTGGCCTCTGCTGCGATTGCAACACCCCTTCTTTAGAAGAGGAGGTAGTGCAAACAGACCTGCTTATTCTTCAGAATTGGGATTGACCTTATGAAACTGGGGTCGGGTGCCTGCTAGGTTTCTCCAACCACCAATACTGCCCTTATTCTCTCCCCTGGTGCCCCCAAACTCCCACCCCACTTCCCGATGTTATTAGAGCCTTGAGCTTTCAGGTTTTGTGGTTGGACAGCTTTGAGGAGTTCCTGGCCTGGCCTCTGTCTCCCTGCAAGGCCTGGTTCCTCCTTTCTCAGCGCCTCAGTGAATCCATCTGAAGGATGAGAGGAGACTGATGACAGTCCCTGCTATTGAGACAATTAAAGGCACTGCAAGGCCCCTGAACCAGAGGGAGGGGGAAGTGTGCAGCGAGGCACCCACTGGGAGGACAGAGGTGACAGGAGGGAGGATTCTTGATTTTGGGGTGAACTTTGGGAGGCGGATGGAGGGCAAGCCAGAAGGGAGGGGAGAGAAAAGGTGGCTTGTGAGAGGACTACCACCTGGCCCAGCATTTGGGCACCTAGGGTGGTGGAGTTGGGCTGCCTGGATGACCTAAATGGCCATCTGTGGACCAACTTTTGCTAGCAAAGTACCTGTTATTTACCTGAAACTTAAATTTAAGTGGGTGCCCTATGTTTTGCCTGACAACACTAGCTGGGAGGCAAAAAGAGAAGAGGAAGAAAGTGGGGATGACTTCTGCTTGGGAGGTCTAGGATGCCCCCCTCCCCACAAACCAACCCCTACCTAGGTGCAGTGATCTCCCTGCTGCAGCCCACCCTTTCCCCACAGGCACTGCCAAGCTTGCAAATAGCAAGAAATGCCCCTCACTCCTGGCCCCCCATTTCTAAGAAGGATCCTTGCTACACTGTTTCTGAGAGTTCCCCTCCTCAAGCCATACCCAGGCCTCCCCCTGCCCAACCTGCAGCATGGTCTTCCCACACACCCCATTCATTACTCATTAACTCATAGGTAACCTTGACCTGATTGAATTAACCTGTCTGCCCTATGGCTCCTTCCCCCCATGCTTTCATGCACACTCAGCAGAGGCCTGGGCACCAGGGAGCGGCATCTTGGGAGGACATGGTGGGCAGATTTTGATTCTAGTTTTGACTTCTCCCAGCCTGCTCCTGATCTGTACCCTGGACATTCACAGTCATGTACCTCCCTCCAGAGCATCAGGTAAGCAGAATGCTCAGCGTGGCACCCTGCACGTAGCGACCGCTGGAAGTGCTTGATGTCTTTGATAGCCCAACAGGCCTCCCAGCCAGAGTCCTCTCTTCCTCCTTCTCCTTCACCCTCTGTGTCCAGCCCTCACCGACCCCTCGACTGTCTCTCTGAGCCCATCCTACCTCTTCACACCGTGCTCCCTGGATTCCCTGTGGTAGACTCACCTCTTGCATTTCATCTACATCACATAAACTGGGGCTTTGCCCCTAGAACAACATTTGTATTCCCTCTGCAAAGTTATGATGTATAATGCATGAAGACATGCAACCGACAGCAACTGTCTCCATGAAGTTCAACTGGCAGCATCTTGCCTATTTCTTGCATCTGGTTTATTTCACATGCCATAGGTGCTATTTCTAGCCCCACGTTACAAATGAAGAAACTGAGGGCTTTGGCACTTGCCCAAGATTCTCAAGCTGGAGCTGGTATTTAAAACCAAGCAGCTGGACTCCAGAGCTTGTGCCGCTAAAGTCTGTGAATTTCTGACTGCTGCTTTAACAAATGACCACAGGTGAGATGGCTTAAAGCAACATCTATTTATTAACTCACTAGCTCTGTTCCCTGCTCTTTCTAACTTCTGGAAGCTGCCTATGTTCCTTTGCTCAGGGCTCCTTCCTCCATCTACAAAGCCCATATTCCAGGCTGTTTCCATCATCACATCTCATTCTCTGACCCTCATCCTTCTGCCTCCTTATCAAGACCCTTGTGATGACATTGGGCCCACCTGAAGCATCCAGAATAGGCCCCCAATCTAAGACCCTTAACTTAATCATCTCTGCAAAGTGTCTTCTGTAATGAAATGTAACATATTCACAGGTTCTGGGATTAGGGTGTTGTCATCTTTGGTATGATTCCATGACTGCCTACCCCAGAATGCATGTGGATAAACATCAACCCTGTATGGCATGTCCCTCCCTGCTTGAAACTCTTCCCTGATGCCTATGGGTCCCAGCATAAAGTCCCAGTGTGTCTGCCTGTCTTTAGGTTTCTGCCAGCTGCTCTTGCCCTCCCACTGGCCCCTGCCAATCTTGCAGCGGGACTTGCAGGCTATTCTGGGCTTCTCCATCTTCCTCACCCAACTTCCTCACTGTGCAACGCTTTCCCACTTCCTTCTTTGTCCTCCTGGGCTATTTATTCATCTGGGCCCCAGTTACATTTGATTCCGCCTGTTGGAAGCCTGGACCTGAGCAGGTTCCCTACCCCTGTCCTATGCCTGTGGCCCCCAGAGCCCTTTTGGCAAAAAGAACAAGGTGGGGCCTGGGGCTCTTGGGGAGAGGGTGTGAGTGAGTGGAGACAGTGGTGAGTAGGGGTGTGGGTACTGAGTCAGCCTAGCCACTGTAATGCTGAGTCCTGGGCAGGAATTTTCCTCTTGGCTGCCAGCCCAGGCTAGAGGGAAAGTGGCGGTTAGCCTGAGGGTTCCCTGAGGCTGACAGGGGCCAGGAAGGGAGAGTGGGTGGCTGTGGTGTCTGCTGCTTCTCAGGATGCTAGGAGCAGACCTGCTTGTGGGATTTAGGGCTGGGTGAGGGCTCCTATGCTGGCCATGGGGACTCCCCCTGGTCACTTTCCATCCCACCCATGGGGCTGGGTCTTGACCATCAGGCTGTATTTTTTTGGATTTTTCGTTTTCAATATCAAGCACTTACCTGGACACTCCTGGTTTATAGCTGCAACAACTGCCCTTTTTCTAGTTTATACCTTTAGCCCTTGATACCCCACGTCAGTGTATAAATTGTGTCCCCCTACCCAGCGGAACCCCCCCTGTAACCTTCTGATATTTCATGCCTTTGACCCTTCTCTGAGCTTGCCCTTGGCTCCTGTGGCCCCATACCTCTATGAGACCTTGATTTCTGCATGCACCTCCCTCCATGTTGTGGACTGTGAGCCCAGAAAGCTGGGGATGGGGGGCAGTCACATGGGCTTCCGTGAACCCTCAGGCCCATACTAGGTACTGGGCATGGGATTCAGGGGCTGTGGGAGACATTGGGGGAAGCAGGGCTCTGGCCTTCTGGCTCACAGTCTAATGCCCCCTTGCCACCTCTCATATGTTTGTGTTGTTCTTTGCATGCATTTTCTGTGTGTGATTGTGCATCTTGACTCGTGGTTTTCTTACCATTTTTTTTTTCCTTTTTCCATTTTGTTTTTTCCATTGCATCCCTCCATCGGTCCATATTGTACTCATTCTCTATATTCTACACCCTCCTCCCCACATCCCACCACACACCTCCTCCATGGTCCCCAATGGTAGCCATATCCCCCAACCCCTCACACCCTCTGGGGGGCTGCCTGCCCTCTGAATTGCCTAATGGACCCCCATCCCCTCTGCTCTGGCCTTGACCCCTTGGCCATACTGAGTGAGATCAGTAAGTCAGTCAAACCACGCTAGCGTCCCTTCTCAGCCTTCGAGGCAGCCCTGGGGTAAGTGAGGCCTCCAGGGGGGGAGGAGGGCACCCCCAGCCTGCCCAGCGGCCTGGAGGCAGGATCCTGGGCTCGCTTCTTGCTGCAGGATTGACCCACTCCTCCCATTGCGTGACTTGGACCTGCTTTGCTCAATGCATGCCTTGTCCCCAGGAACCCTGGGTGTGTGTATAGATAAGATGTGTACTCAAGATGACAGGTTGTTTGTTAGATATCATATGTACTCAAGTTTCAAGCTATCTGCAAAAATAACTTACACAAAGACCTAGAAGGATATAAAAAAATGGAATAGTCCTTCCTTTGCTCAGGATTTTACAGAGATATTCTGCTCTGAGCCTGGGTGTAATAAAGGCTCCTAATTAATTGGCTTGTTAAGGCATCTTGTATCTAGCTTGCTGATTTACAATACAACAAAATAAACTGATGAACAGAGGAGATCCAGAGACTGGAAGCATGGAAGAGAGTGGGGAATCTTGAGAGGGTGAGAGGGTGGGAGGTAATCAACCAAAGACTGCATGCATAGGGGTAGGCTAGAAGAGGTCAATGGAGGGATGGGAGAGACATATGTAATATTTTCAACAATGAAGATTTATTTTAAAAACAAAAGAAAAACAAACCATACTCTTGCCAGTGAGTTATGAGCCTGCGTCACTTTCCAGCAGTGTCACTTATTGGTGGTCTCAAGCCCCTGAGAACCACTCTGCGTCTCAGCTTCCCCATGTGAAATGGGGTTATCACATTGCCCCACTTTACAGGCGTGTTTTGTTAGGAAAAGAGATAACACAGAGAAAAATCTACAGGCATTGGTAATCTTACTAGCTAGTGCTGAATTCCCCTCTGTAATTGTATTCATTTACATACTTCCTGTCCCTGCAGGAAACTGTCAGTGTCCCCACTGCGCCCCCCAACCCCCAGTAGATCATGGTGGCAAAGCTTTGAATGTTTGCTCAGTGGCATTTTAACATGCATCTCTCTGATTGCCAGCCAGGTTGAGCATCTGGGGTCAGGGCTGTATGTGAAGTCTGGGCACAGTGGGGTGGGCATCCTGACTCCTGGAGGGTTAGTTTCCAAAGCCCCACTGAAGGGGAACTGGATCTGAGTTCCTAAAAACCACGCTCTTGCTCTTTTCCCGGCTGTGCCCAGAGTGGGAGAGTCAAAGAGAAACGGAACAAACCTGGCCTCTGTCTGCTGCGATTGCGACACCCCTCCTTTAGAAGAGGAGGGAGTACAAACAGACCTACTTATTCTCCAGAATTTGGATTGAACTTCTGAAACTGGGGTGGGGTGCCTGCTAGGATCCCCCAGCCCCCAATATTGCCCTTATTCCCTCCCCTGGTACCCCCAAACTCCCACCCCACTTCTGGAAGTTATTAGAGCCTTGAGCGTTCAGGCTTTGTGGTTGGACAGCTTTGAGGAGTTCCTGGCCTGGCCTCTGTCTCCCTGCAAGTCCTGGTTCCTCCTTTCTCAGCACCTCAGTGAATCCGTCTGAAGGATGAGATGAGACTGATGACAGTCCCTGCTGTTGAGACAATTAAAGGAACTTCCCCTCTGGTTCAGGGGAAGTGTGCAGCAGGCACCCATTGGGAGGACAGAGGTGACAGGAGGAAGGCTTCTTAATTTTTGGGTGACCTTTGGGAGGCGGATGGAGGGCAAGATAAGCCAGAAGGGACGGGGAGAGAAGGTGGCTTGTGAGGGGACTTCCAACTGGCCCAGGATTTGGGCACTGAGGGTGGTGGAGCCCGACTGCCTGGATGACCTAAGTGGCCATCTGGGGACAAACTTTTACTAGCAATGTACTTGTTTTTTACCTGAAATGTAAATTTAGGTGGGTGCCCTATATTTTGACTGAAAACACTAGCTGGGATGCAAGGAGAGAAGAGAAAAGAAAATTGGGAGGCCTGGGACCCCCCTCCTTGCCTAGGAGCAGTGATCTTGCTATAGCCCACCCTTTCCCCACAGGCACTGCCAGGCCTGGAAATAGCAAGAAGCCCCCCTTACTCCTGGCCCCCCCATTTCCAAGAAGGGTCTTTGGTACGCTGCTTTCTGAGAGTTTCCCTCCTCAACCCATACCCAGGCCTTCCCCTGCCCAACCTGCAGCATGGTCTTCCCATACACCCCATTCATCACTCATTAACTCATAGGTAACCTTGACCTGATTGAATTAACCTGTCTGCCCTATGGCTCCTTCCCCCCATGCTTTCATGCACACTCAGCAGAGGCCTGGGCACCAGGGGGCGGCATCCTGGGAGGACATGGTGGGCAGATTTTGGTT
>NW_006299259.1:54906-59107 GCF_000327345.1 Myotis davidii | reverse complement strand
CCTGCTCCTGATCTGTACCCTGGGCATTCACAATCATGTACCTCCCTCCAGCGCATCAGGCAAGCAGAATGCTCAGCGTGGCACCCTGCACGTAGCGACCGCTGGATGTGCTTGAAACACATGTTTAATTTTGGTAATACTTCCTCCTCCTCCCTTTTGCCTGATGTCTTTGATGGTCCAACAGGCTTCCCAGCCAGAGTCCTCCCTTCTCCCTTCTCCTTCGCCCTCTGTGTCCGATCCCTTGGATTTCTCTCTGAGCCCATCCCCTCACTTTTCCCTGTGCTCCCTGGCTTCCCTGCTGTAGACTCACCTCTTGCAGTTCATCTACATCACATTCACTGGGGCTTTCTCCCTAGAACACACCCTTGTATTCCCTCCGCAGAGTTATGATGTATAATGCATGAAGTCGTGCAGCCGATAGCAAATGTCTCAATGAGGTTCAGCTGGCAGCATCTTGCCTATTTCATGTATCTGGTTTATCTCACATGCCATGGGTGCTATTTCTAGCCCCACATTATGAATGAAGAAACTGAGGGCTTTGGCACTTGCCCAAGATCCTCTAGTTGGTAAGAGCTGGTATTTGAACCCAAGCATGTGGACTCCAAAGCTTGTGCCCCTAAACTCTGTGAATTTAACAAATTTCCTATAACAAATGACCACTGGTGAGGTGGCTTAAACATCTATTTATTAACTCACTAGTAGCCCAGTGTGGGAAATTGCACCTACTATGCTGTCTGCCATCTGCAGCAGGAGCCCGTGAGAGCCCCACTATTCAAGAGAGCGAGGGGGAAGAGCTGGGAGTTGCTCCATGCATCTCCTGGTGACCAGTAGCACACACAGTCCTGCCTACCCACGTGCGCCTGCCACATACTGCGGCCTCCTCCTGATTGGTCTTTACTGTGTGATGGTGTGATGTCAGTTTGCATATTAGCTCTTTATTATATAGGACTAGTAGCCTGGTGCACCAAAGTTTGTGCACTCGGGCGTGTAGGTGAGGAGTGGGGCCAGACCCCTCAGCCTGACATCCACCCACTATCATGTTCCGGGACCCCGGCCACTCCTGGCCTAGGCACAGGCCTACAGGCTTGGGCAGCCTGGCTCCTGAGGCTCCCTTTTATCAAGAGAACAAAGTCAGCGTTAGTTACAGCCCTTACAGAACCCCGTACACTGCATCTGTGCATACAACTGCCTTGTTCATGTGTCTGCTTCACCCTACTGAATTACTAACATCTTGAGGACAGGCCTATAGGCTGGGGGCAGCCTGGCTCCCAAGGCCCCAATTTATCAAGAGAACAAAGTCGGCATTAGTTACAGCCCTCACAGAACCCAGTACACTGCATCTGTGCATACAACTGCCTCGTTCATGTGCCTGCTGCACCCTACTGAATTACTAACATCTTGAGGACATAGCTCTCTTATCCTGCTTCAACTTCAGTGCCTGTCCTGGTGCCATGGACCTGAGAGGGTTGGCTGAGTTTGTGAATAATGAGTGAGTGAATGAGTGAATGAATGAGTGAGTAAGTGAATGAGCAAGCAGCTAAGGGGCCGGAACTTCTGCCACGTTGCCATGGTGGGGCTCTCGCGGGCTCCCGCTGCAGGTGGCGGACAGCATGCTAAGTGCAATTTCCCATGAATGAGCAAGCAGCTACCCACGGGGATAGTTGCACTCTGCTCTGAGCTGCCTGACGCCAACCCCAGGAAGTTCCCGCCCTGCTCCCAGCGGCCCCACTCCCAGTGGCCCCACTCCCCTCTCCGGGCTGCATAGTTCATGCAGGGCAAAGGCTACCCGGGTGTGCGTTTTGGCAAATCAGTGCGTTAGCACCTGTCAGCCAGGGATCCCCCACCCACCAGGGCCATTTGTGGGTGTGGCCAGTGGCCGATCGCCGGGGTTCCCCCCGCCAGCCTTGGGTCTGTTCCCATATCAGCCGCCTGCCACCCGGGTCGCAAATAGCAGCCTGGTTGGCAGCGGGGCAGGCGGGATGGAGCTTTCCCGTCCTGCCTGAAGTATGCAAACTAGCCGCCATCTTTGTTGGCGGATAACCGCCATCTTGGCTGGTGATTAATTTGGATATCTGCTGATTAGCCAATGAGAAGGGTAGTGAAGTTACAGTTAATTACCATGTTTCTCTATTATTAGATAGGATTATTATATAGGATAGTTCTGGAGGCAAAAGTCTGAAATCGAAGGATGTGGACAACTTTGGGGAGCCATGACTCTGGCCTTCTGGCTTACAGTCTAATGCGCCCCCTGCCACCTCTCATATGTTTGTGTTGTTCTTTGCATGCATTTTCTGTGTGTGATTGTGCATCTTGAGTTGTGGTTTTCTTATCATTTTTCTTCTGTTTTCCATTTTGTTTTTTCCTTCATTGCATCCCTCCATTGGTCCATAATGTACTCTTTGTCTATAATCTATACCCCCGCAGCCGTTGGATAAGTGAGGCGTCCAAGGAAGGAGAAGGGCACCCCCAGCCTGCCCAGCGGCCTGGAGGTGAGACCCTGGGCTCGCTTCCTGCTGCAGGCTGGATACACTCCTCCCATTGTGTGACTCGGACCTGCTTTGCTCAGTGCATGGCCTTGCCCCCAGGAACCTTGGATGGGGCGGAAGGAGGACTTGGTGTGTCTTATGAGTGTCCTAGGGCCTGGAAGTTCACACTCCACAATCCCAAATCAGCTCTCTTTCTGCCTGCAGACAGTGGTGCCTGAGGATTTTAGCCACTTGCCCCGGGATCAGCAGAGAAAGCGGCTTCAGCAGCAGCTGGAAGAGTGCAATCGTGAACTACAGAAAGAGATTGACCAGAGGTAAGGGAGAGGGAGGCAGGCAGAGGGGAAAGTAAAACAGTGAAGACAGCCCTTGCCAATTTGGCTCAGTGGATAGAGCCTCGGCCTGCGGACCAAAGGGTCCCGGGTTGGATTCAGATCAAGGGCAGGTACCTCGGTTTCTGGCTCCTCCCCAGCCCGGCCATGGTCAGGGCTCCTGCAGGAGGCAGTTAGTCCAAGTGTTTCTCTCACATCATGTTTCTCTGTCTTTGCCTCCCTCCTCCATTCTCCCTAAAAATCAATGGAAAAATAACCTCGGGTGAGGATTAACAACAACAACAAAATAGTAAAGACTTCCAGATGTTCCTCAACTTACCATTCGGTTGCATCCAGTGAACACATCATGAACTGAAAACACCAAGTCAAATGTATTTAGTACTACAGTGCATAGTGCTGGTTGTTTGCCTTCATGACTGGCTGAGTTTCAGCTCTGGCTCTCTGCTGCTGCCAGCGTCACTACAGAGGATCACACTGCATATCACTGGCCCTAGAAAAGGTCAGCATTCGAAGTGGATACCCCACCGCTAGTTGGTGCAGTGAACGTCACAGTGAACGCCACAACATCAGCCCAGCATCACGTGTCTCACTCGTTCACAATTGATTTGACATACGAGTAATTTGAGTTACGAGCTCCGTCACGGAAAGAATTAAACTCGTAAGTCAAGGCCCCACTGTAGTCTTGATTTGGCTCTTTTAATAAACAGAAGGGTAATTTGAAGGAGAAAAATTCTATTTCAATAAAAATTATTAGAACTGAAATGTTTTCTTTCCCTTTTTGCACAACAATGTGAATGTACTTTATGCCATGGAACTGTACATTTGGCACAAATGAACCAAAAGTGGTTCAAATGGGAATTTTTATGTTCTTTATATTTTATCATAAAACATAAAAAATGTTTTTGAATCTTTATTGTTGAGAGTATTACAGTTGCCCATCTTTTTCTTCCCAGTGACACTCTCCACCCAGTTCCCACCCTATTGTCTCTGTCCAGAGGTAATGCATATATGCATTTAAGAACACTGGTTATTCTCTTCCCAGTCCCCCCATACCCCTTCCCTATGAGATTCATCAGCCTGTTCCATGTTTTGATGTCTCTGATTCTATTTTATGCATCAGTTTATTTTGTTCATTTGATTTCTTTTTCATTTATTTTGCTTTTTAGATATAATTGTTGATAGATATATATTTATTGCCATATTTTTAATATTTTTCCTCCTCCTCCTCCCCTTCTCCTCCTCCTCCTCCTCTTCCTCCTTCCTCTTAAAGAATACCTTTCAAGGGCAGGGAAAAAAGGAGACATATGTAATACTTTAAGCAATAAATAAATAAAATAAAATAAGAATACCTTTCACATTCAATTCTTTATTATGTTTAAGATGGAT
>NW_006299259.1:46542-54533 GCF_000327345.1 Myotis davidii | reverse complement strand
GCATCTACTTTCTGCTACTGATTTCTTATTCATGCTGTTGAAGTTATTACTAACTTCCTTGAGCATCCTTATAAGCATTGGTTTGAACTCTGTATCTGGTAGTTTGCTTGCCTTCATTTCATTTAATTCTTTATCTGAATATTTCTCCTGTTCTTTCATTTGGAACTTGTTTTTTAGTGTCCATATCTCCACATTTTGGCTGCTTCCTTGTGTTTGTTTCTATATATTAGCTAGAGCTGCTACATCTCCCAGACGTGGTAGAGTGGCATTGTGTAGTAGGTGTCCTGTAGATACCAGGGGTGCAGCCTCCTCAGTCACCTGATCTGAGTGCTCTAGGTGTGCTTCTGTGTAGGCTGTGTACACTGTTTTCTGGTTGTTGAAGCTTGATTGCTGTTAGCATCACTAGTTGGGATTGAGCCTAAAGCCAATAGGCTATGAGGATGAACTCTGACTACAGCAAATGAGCTGCTGTGCAGAAGGGGCTTTGGTGCTCCCTGAATTTGCCCCTTGCATATGTTGCTTGTGGAGGAATCTGGCATGGTCTGAAGCTTTCCACTGGGTACACTGGCTCTGGAGCTTCAAGGAATATGCAAAGTCAGGCACTGCCTGTGCCCTGCCTGGAGCCACCTAGCATGAGCTACAGAGCAATCTGCAGATGGCTGCTACTTGTGTTGGGCTTTGAGGTACCCAGGAGAAACCAAGCTGTGAACCAAGGTGGGCTGCTGCTAATGCTGGACCTGGGGCCACATACAAGCGGTAGGGGAGACACAGATTCCATATGCTGCTTGTTTGAGAGATTTATGAAAGTCTGAAGGATGAGGCAAGAGAGGCCAGTTGTTTAGTAAAGCCACTGGAAACAGGTTGGATGAGCCCGGAATTGGGTGACGTAAGGTGTTAGGTAATTACCAGGGTGGGCAAACAGTGTAAGTCAGGTTGATGGAGACTCAGATATGGGACCTGCTTTTCAGATGTGTGTGTGTGTGTGTGTGTGTGTGTGTGTGTGGTGTGGTATGGTGTGTGTGTGTCTGTGTGTGTGTGTGTGTGTGTGTGGGGTGTGTCTGAAAAGGAACAATGACCTTTGCCAGCACTTCTATCTGTCTATAAGCTGATCCCCCAGCTCTCACCCTGATGCCAGATAAGTCAGTTTCTCCTTGTATGTCCCTGGTTCCTTTAAAGCTGCTGCTTAAGCGCTGGAACTTAGAGAGCATGAGTCCAAGTAAATTTGTGCATGAGCCCTTTAAGAGGAACTACCTGGGACTCCAGTGACCTGTCTCACTCAGCCACAATCCACACTGGTTTTTACAGTTATAACTTATGAGGATTTCTCTTTCTGGCACTGGAACCCTGAGCTGAAAGGTCTGGTATGGGGCTAAGACCCTTAACTCCTCAGGGGGAACCTCTCCAGCCAAAATGTCCTTCCCGATTTTAGACTGCCACACACAGTTGTGGGACTATCCCATTGCTCATCTCTGCCCTGCCTGGATGTGGCTTCTTTAAATTCTCAGCTGTAGGACTTCCATCCAGCTGGATTTCAGGTGTTTATGAATGATGGCTGTTCTGTAGTTTTGTTGTATTTTTTATGTGGTTGTGGGAGGGTTCAAGTCCTACATTTATCACCACCATCTTGACCAGAATTCAATGTCTGACTTTTGTATATTGAACCATCCTTGCATTCTAAAAATAAATCTCATGCAGTCATGGTATATGACCCTTTTAACATGTTGTCGGTCTGGGTTTCCTGGTATTTTGCTGGCATATTTCTGCATCTATATTCACAAGTGATATTTATCTGTAGTTTTTTTTTCTTGTGATGCCATTGTCTTGCTCTGTAACAAGGAAACACTCTCCTCAGAATGAGTTAGAAGTGTTTCTTCCTTTTTGGTATTTTTTTTGGCGGAAGTGTTTGAGAGAAATTGGTATTAATTCTTTTTTTTTTTTTATAAAGTGGTCAATAAATCTATTGTCTGCAACACATATTTTTCTTTCTCCTTGAGGTCCATCAAAGTGACTTTTTTTCATTTCTGAATCTCCAAAGGTTTGAATCCATTTCTCCTCCCAATGCCTTGTGTTTTCATGCCATTAAAATGAAGGTAATGAATTATACCAACCACTATTTCCTCCAAAAATCACGTTGCCTTTACTATATTCTTACATAAAGAGCCTAAAAGATACCACAGGTCAGCTTCTGTAAGGGTGGTTATTCGAGGGAAACGGAAATTACTGTCGCAAGTGGGAGCAGGATGGAAGCATTTACGTTAAGATAACATTGATTGATGACTTTGGTAATTCTTTCCAAAGAAACTGCCTCTTCCCACAGGGGTAGATGCTTTGTATTGATGAAGTTAGGCTACAGATATTGAAAGGAGACCGTGTCTCAAAGGGGCGAAAAAAGAGAATGAGGATGAAGAATCCAGTCGCGTTGAGGAGGAAAACGTTTGTAAGACAAAAGTGTACTAGAGGCTAGACCAGAACCCATTGCCTTCACCTAACCCTAACCACGAGGAGCGGGAAGACGACCTGAAGCCAAAGGGAAGGAATGGGCAACCTCAGAGCAGCAGCTTTCCTGGGCAGCCCCAGCCCGCGGGCCTGCGGTTACAGACCCAAGCCAACGCTTTAGCAACAACCCCTCCTTCCCGCCTGCACAGGCACCTGCCCGGTCAAGCGCCATCTCAGCGACTGAGGAACGCAGCCGCAAGGCCACGCCGGGAAGGGGGCGGTTATTTTTTAGTAGTAGGTGCAGAGGCGCCAAGAACAGAGGTACGAAGTCGCGCGCTAGGCGTGCTGCAACTGGATGCATCGTTTTTTTCAATCGGAAGGGGATAAAAACTCTTGAATCCACTGAGCTTGTTTGGGGCGGGATTCTGAGGTCCCAGACCCCTACAGGGAGAGGCAGGACTGCCTTGCAGCGGGTCAGTGAGAGAGGGTGGCTTTCTCGCGGAGCTGCTCACTGGCACTTGGGGATGCGGAGACACTGATGATTCCCTGATACCCTGCCCTACTCAATTTACAACCCTGCCCAAGCTGTGCCAATGGCACAAAAGGAACCACCTGCGCTTTTGCAGCCTAACCCAACAAACTGCAGATTTCAACTCCTCGCATCCATAAAGGACACACTCAAGAAGCAGAATCAGGTTCGGAGGAAGCCAGAGCCAGACCCGCTGGGCCGGCGACATGAAACCACTGTACTAGCTAATGCACAAGCAGTTCCACCAGATCCAGTCTCACATGGGACACCAGGAGATGGCAGACAAGCAGTCTGGGCACTTAGTAGAAAACGAAATCCAAGCAAGCATACCAGATATTCAGCCAGCTAGAACTCCTGGAGGTTTTATCCAGCAAGAAGCCTCCCAACAAAAGACAGAATGCCAAACTTTGTGTTGACCAGTTCAAGTATGATGTCCAGCACCTGCAGACTGCTCTCAGAAACTTATAGCATCGGCGATACGCAAGGGAGAAGCAGGAGAGACAGCGAGAGGAGCTTCTGTCTTGCACCTTCACCCCTAACGTGGGATGCGGCAGCCCCTGCAAGGCCCCTGGGAGGGTGTGATAGCCCCTGCGAGGCCCCAACAGCCCCTGTGAGGCTTCGACGGCCCCTGAGAGGCTGCGATGGCCCCTGCGAGGCTGCAACAGCCCCTGTGAGGCTGCGACGGCCCCTGAGAGGCTGTGATGGCCCCTGCAAGGCTGTGACGGCCCCTGCGAGGCTGCAAGAGGCTGCGATGGCCCCGGCGAGGCTGCGACAGCCCCTGTGAGGCTGCGACGGCCCCTGAGAGGCTGTGATGGCCCCTGCAAGGCTGTGACGGCCCCTGCGAGGCTGCAACAGCCCCTGTGAGGCTCCGATGGCCCCTGCAAGGCTCTAACGGCCCCTGTGAGGCTGCGACAGCCCCTGGGAAACTGGCAGAACTGCGCGAGCTGCCCAGATGGCTTCGTGGACGGCCCGCAAATCAGCTCGCAGCCCCACACACAACTATCACCCGAAGGGCTAGAGGGGTGAGAGCAGCTGTAGTGTTGCTTTCTTCTCACTTTTAGTAGTGAAATCCTCATTTTAAACATAAGAGGACACATTATTTTCTTCCAAGAGCATCTCCTTCTGCTAAAGGCTCTCTCCCCCACCCCATTTAAGCAATCTTATCCTATATAACTTATCTATACTAATAAAAGGGTAATATGCTAGTTAGACCGGGTCAACCGGCCATCTTCCGGACGTCCGACTTCCTTCCAGACAAAGCCATCTTGGTGGGAGCTGAGGCAGAGGCCGTTAGAAGCGATTAGGCCAGCAGGGAAGCACAGTTGGGGGCAGATCAGGCCAGGCAAGGGAAGGCATTTGGGAGCGACCAGGTCAGCAGGGGAGGGCACGTGGGGGCAAGATCAGACTGGCAGGGAGGGTAGTTGGGGGGTGATCAGGCTGGCAGGCAGGCAAGCAGTTAGGAGCCAGCAGTCCTGGATTGTGAGAGGGTTTAGGCCCAATCCCTGTGGGGCTCAGAGCAGCCCTTGAGAGGCCCCAGATTGGAGAGGGTGCAGGCTGGCTGAGGGACACCCCCCCAGTGGGCTGGCAGGGGAGCAGTTAGGCGTCAATCAGGCTAGCAGGGGAATGGCTAGGGGGTGATCAGGCTGGCAAGTAGAAGCGGTTAAGGGCAATCAGGCAGGCTGGCAGATGAGCAGTTGGAAGCCAGCAGTCCCAGATTGTGAGAGGAATGTCCCAGATGATAGAGGGTGCAGGCTGGGCTGAGAGACACCCCCCCCCCAGTGCACAAATTTCAGGCACCAGGACTCTAGTTTAAATATAAACAGTGCAACAAGTTGCCAATTGAAGGGTGTAAATAGCCAGAAAGAACGTTGGTTTAACCCTGTTATTATCAGACAACATAGACTTTAATGTAGAAAGATTACTAGAGATAACTAAGTCTCTGTCATAAAATTCTAAATGTGTATGGGCTAAAAACATAGTCTCACAATCGATGAAGGGAAAAAAAGACAAAACTACTCAAACATGTGATGGTAAGAGCTGAGATGTGCTATTGGTGTAAAATGCTGTGCAGAATTTGAAGACCTGGAATGAGGGGAAATAAAAAGAATGTCAAATACTATCCTGGCCAGATGGCTCAGTCATGCTATGCACCAAAAGATTTCCGGTTTGATCCCCCAAGGCGGCACATACAGGAGGCAATGGATGGATGTTTCTCTCACCTCTCCTAGTCAATTAAATAAAAACATATATTTAGGTGAGGATTTTTAAAGAAAAGAATGTAAAGTACCTTACATTAAATAATGACAGCACCAAAGAGAGAGATTTTTTGACGCATCCCTCTTGAGCTTGATAGCTTAAGCAGACAAAAAAGCAAAGACATTAATTTCAAAAATATATGAACAAGCTTGATCTCCTGGTCTCATATATGGAACAAGCACAAAGCCACTGCAAAATACGCAATAAAGAAGGCGTGGGGAGCTATGAGAAATGTAAAATAGTGCAGCCACAATGTGGCCATCTGCAAGCCAGGAAGAGGGCTCTCTCCAGAACCCCAACAAGCTGGCACCCTCATCTTGGCTTCCAGCTCCCAGACAGTGTGAGATAAAAGTCTGTGGTTTAAACCATTCAGTCTAGGCCCTAGGCTCTAGAGCAGTGATGGCGGACCTATGACACGCATGTCAGAGGTGACACACAAACTCATTTTTTTGGTTGATTTTTCTGTCATTGGCATTTAAATATATAAAATAAATATCAAAAATATAACTCTTTGTTTTACTATGGTTGCAAACATCAAAAAATTTCTATATGTGACACGGCACCAGAGTTAAGTTAGGGTTTTTCAAAATGCTGACACGCCGAGCTCAAAAGTTACGAAATCACTGCTCTAGGGTATCTTCTAGGAGCCTGAATGGACTGACACATTAAGCCACCCATCATTTCTTGCGTGGATGGTTGCAGTGGCTTTCCAGCTGCATGTCCTCCTTTACCTCCTGTCACCTTACAATTCATTCTCTATCCTCTAGTTAGTGTGACCTTCCTTAGTTATTTATATTTTCTTTTATTGAGGTGAAATTCATATATCCTAAAGCTACCCATTTCAAAGAGGTTGCTCAGTGGCATTTAATACATTGACAATGTTGTGCAACTCTATCTAGTTCCAAGACATTTTCAATGCCCCCAAAGGAAACCCCATAGCTATTAAGGAGTTACTTCCCCTTCCCCAATCTTCCCAGCCCCGGGCAACCACTAGCCTTCATTCTTACTCTAGCATATTACCTGTTTTGAATATTTCATAGAAATGGAAATATGTGTTGTGTGGTCTTTGTTCACTGAGTATAATATTTTCAAGGTTCATCCACATCATAGTGAGTGTCAGTGCTTTGATCCTCTGTTATGGCTGAATAGTATTCCATTGTGTGGAAGGACCACATTTGTGTATCTATTCATCTGTTGATGTGCATTAAGTTGCTTCCAACTCTTGGCTACTGTGCCTGCATGCACGTATATTTGTCAGGGTACGAGGTTTCAATTCTTTGGGGTACATAACTAGAACTGAAATAGCCTGCATTAGACTTTTTAACATTTAAGGCAGCTCTCATCTCCCCCCTGTTTAAATCTTCCAGTGACACTTCCAGCGTGGCTCAGTGGCTGAGTGTCAACCAATGAACCACGTCATGGTTTGATTCTTGGTCAAATTCACATGTCCGGAGTGCAGGCTCAATCCCCAGTGGGGGCGTGCTGGTGGCAGGCGGTCAATGATGCTCTCTCATTATTGATATTTTAATCCCTCTCTCCCTCTCTCTTCCTCTCTGAAATCTATGAAAATATATTTACAAAATTAAAAAGTATATAAAACCTTCCAATGGCCTCCCATTGAGCTTATTAGCAAAAATAAGCAGGCCAATCCGGTGGACCTCCTGCTTCTGTACAGCTACAGGAACAGTTCTCAGGGGTGGGACTTCAGTGAGCTGTAGCGACACAGCTGGGGGTTCTCCTCTGCCCCTAAACCCCACTCTGCCCCCTTGACCCGCAGCCCAAACCTGAACACTGTCTACACTCTGTGGGGGTCACACTGACCATCCCAACATGTTGGAATGTCCTCTGTTGGTGATTGAAAGTCACTAAGTGGATGAATCTCATTCTGGAGGTGGGTCACTCAACATGTCACCTTGCCTCTGGCCAGCTATCCAGATGAGAGAGCTGGGCCTTGAAGGGACAGGCTGGATGAGAACTGGAGCAGAGAGAGAAACTGGACTTGGGGGTCACCGCAACTCCTGCCCCTGCTTAGATTGCCAAGCCTCAGATTGATCACTCTTCATCCAGAGAATGTCTCCAGCAGTGGGCCGCAAGTCATGCCCATCACTCCAGTGGCCCATCCCAAGCAAATGGCGTGGCAGGGTGGAAGTGCCTTAATAATAGCTTCCATTTTATCCCTCGCCCCTCAAAGCCTGAGATATTGACTATCTCGCCCTTTAGAGAAAAAGCTTGCCATCCCCTGAGCTTAGACTCTAAGTGGGTGTCACTATCTTGAAGCCCTTGTACCCTCGCTCACCCTGCAACAGGTATCTCAGGGCCTTTGCATGTACTGTTCCCTCTGCCTGAAACAGTCTTTTCCACATCCTCCTTGTCATCTATGTCTTGACTCAAGAACCGCCCCCTCCCACCCCTGCCTTCACTGGAGATTTCCTCCCTCCCCTGCCTTCACTGGAGATTTCCCTGACCATCTGCATTAGGCAGGGATTTCTGTATCTAATTTATATCTATATTTAATCTGGGTCATCTGTCTATTTGTATACGGGAAGACAGAGAAACAGAGGTTTATTTTAAGGAGTTGGCCCATGCAATTGTGTGGCTCAGCAATCTGAAATCTCCAGTGGGCTAGAGATTCAGTTGAGTTGATGCAGCCTTTAGTCTGAAGGCTAGAATTTCTACACTGCTGTCTTGAATCCCTTTTTCTTCAGGAAACCCAATTTATTTTTTTCCTCTTCATCCTTTCAGTAAATTGGATGAGACCTGCCCACATTAT
>NW_006299259.1:44877-46286 GCF_000327345.1 Myotis davidii | reverse complement strand
TATATATATTAGGAGCCCAGAGCACGATTTGAAATCATGAGGCTCCACACACCCTCACGGAGGCCCCTGTCTGTTGTAAATGTTTCCCTCCACATCCTGCATGACTCAGGGTTCAGGATCTGGAAGAGGAGCCGCACACAAATGAAAGAGAAAAGACAAGAGATAATTTGTAAATACTGGAGGGCCAGGCGGTCAAGTCCAACTCAAGTGGAAGGACTTGCACTGGTGCTCAGGCCTCACCAACCTTTTATTGGTTTGGGATACACCCATAGCATAGCCCTTAGGCAGGCAATTTCCAGTAACTGGCAGACTAGCCCATCAGCAAGGATTTACATAATAATAAAGGGGGAAGTTACTTCAGCTACCATTGCCTGGACTAACAGTGGGTGTATAGCCTGCCAGGGCTTCAAGGGTCACCAGCCTTCCGGGATCCTTGTCCACACCCCCATGATAGAGAAGACAATGGATGACTTCCCACACCTGTCACCCCTCCCCAAATGCTGCACATGCAATATCCTGTCCAGTCGACCCGTTACAGCATCCCAGTTAATTAGCACATATATATATAGCAGAGAAGAGGAGAGAGGGAAAAATCTAAACTTCAGTGATGAGAGAGCATCATTGATCAGCTGCCTCCCACACGCCCCCTACTGGGAATTGAGCTGCATGTGCCCTGACTGGAATCAAGCTGTGACTTCCTGGTTTGAAGGTCAATGCCCAAGCACTGAGCCACACTGGCTGGGCTAAGGTAAACTGCTTTTAAAGTCAACTGACAATAGGCGTGAATCCTGTTTTTAAAATACCTTCCTACCTACATTTAGCTGGTGTTTCACCAAATGGCTGGTCTCCATGGCCTGGCTAATGTAAAGGACCTTTACTGGTGGCCCCATCACAGCCAGGCCTTCTCATGTTGCCCTGCTCTCCTTTCCTCGCCAACTCTCTGCTGTCTTCAAAATGTTCAAAGCCTAGAACCATAGGTGCTCAAGCAACACCAAACCCCAGTTGTTAAAGAAATGAGGACAACGGACCCAGGGCAGGAGAAAGGGGAAACAGGGAAGAAAAGAAATGAGAAGACGGACATTGGGGGCGGGAGCAGCAGGCAGATGTCAGCTGGGACACCTAGTGAGTGATGAGAGTCTTTGAGTCTCCCCTCCATGGAAGTCTCTGGCAAGTGGGGGCTGGAGGAAGCAGGGGTGGGCTGTGAATGTGTTCCCCCACCATCCTGGAAGTGGGAGGTGGGGGTTCTAGGATCAGGGGCTCTAGAGCCAAGTGGCTGTGCTGGGGTGACTTCCAGGCTGAGGTTTTTTTCCATGACAACCGGATTCAGAACCCTGAGCTCGGGTCCCACCCCCAATTATCTTCGAAGATCTAGAGCAGCGGTTCTCAACCTGTGGATCGCGACCCCTTTG
>NW_006299259.1:40218-44846 GCF_000327345.1 Myotis davidii | reverse complement strand
TCCAGGATCTCTAGGGCCAGGGGGATGTGCTGTGGTGATTTCCAGACTGTAGGTTTTTTTCCCCCATGATGACGGGATCCAGAACCCTGTGCTTGGTTCCCACCCTCAACAGTCTTCGAGGATCTAGAGACTGATGAGGCCTTTGGAGTTCCAGTTTCACTTTGCAACCAGTAGTTCCACTCAACCTGATGGCTGTCATCCCCTCCCCCACTCAGTTCTGGTGATGCTGTGACCACAAAAGCCCAGGCACTCTCTCCTCATCTGCTGACTCATGCCTTCTCATCACTCACTCAGGCTCCCCCATCAGGAATATCACCCTGCCTGCCCCATACTGCCCCCACCTGGGCATAGCCTCCCCACTGGGTCCTACATAAGCATGGAGGAGTCTGCTCAGGCCAATCTAGAAAGTGCTGACTGGGAGGTGAGCCTAGAGGACAAAAGGGAATGCAGGTGAGAATGCCATTGGAGATAGTGAGCAGTGAATGAGGAGTATGAGAACAGGTGTGGATGCAGGTGAAAATATAAGTAAAGGTAAGGGTAAGTTTACAATCAGACATGTAGGTGGGGGGCCAGGTGAGGATGCAGAAAAAAGCAGGTGGATGTAGTCGAGGTAAGAGAGGAGGTAGATGCAGGTAAGAGAGGAGGTAAAAATTCAGATGAGAATGTGGAAAACATTCAGTTGAGGATGCAGTAAGAAGACAAGCAAGTAGGTGAGAACTCAGGTGAGGGAGCGGTGAGCTGCAGGTGAGGATGGTGAGGGCATAAGTGCACAGGCGAGAATGCAAATGAGATTCTTGGGGATTTCAAGTAAGAACTGAGCTGAGATGCAGGTGAGGCAGCAAGGGAACAGAGCTGACGCTTTCCATTTCACAAAGACGTCCAGACTTTGGGAGATCACATGGAATACAACTGAAGCTTTATTAGGGGGGTGCTGGAGGGGGGCTCAGTTGGGACAGCCAAAGACGATCATGCTCTCTCTGAAGCTGGCCAGGTCCCTGCACAGCTTCTTGTTCTCATCGTCTTGGCATTCGTCCGCTTCAGGCCACAGCTCTACCCAGGTGTCCTTCCCGATGATGTACTTGATGCTGGGGAGGAGGGACACACGGCAGGTCAGGATGGGCCCTGGAAGGGTGGGTGGGGCGAGCACACACATGTGCAGGGTGGGCACTCACTTGGATTTTTCTCCCCACAGGTCTGAGGAGAGGCCCCATATGAGGTAGTGTTTCCCCTCCTGCACCTTCAGGGCTGCTCTGCAGTTGACATGGCTGATGAACCTGCGCTCCTGTTCAGGCTGCACCTCGTCGGTGCCTGGAGGGGAGAGAATGATGCTGAGCTGGGTTGGAGGAGGCAGTAGAAGGAAGGGGAAGGCGGAAAGACAGAAGGAAGCCCAGGGCTGACCTGATTTGATGATCTGCTTGATGACCATTATGTACTCGTCAAAATCATCGGACAGCTCCTTCCTGAGCAGAAGGGTCTTGTATACTGCGGGCAGAAGGGGGGCAAAGGAGGGCCAGTACGGGTCATGGGCAGGCTTGACAGCAAGGCAGCCTACCTGTAAGGGCACCTGGGCACATCGCTTCCCAAGCAGACACATGCAGCCACACAGGGTCATACAATCACCATCTCACATAGTCACCCACAGCCATGTGCACAGTTACAGCCGCCCACAACTCATCCCATACACAAGGACAGTTACTCCTGTCCACTGTCACCCACAACCACCATCTCTTACACACAGCCACATATGGTCACAGTCACTCACAACACCATCTCACACATAGTCACCCACATCCCCAGCCCAGCCATAATCATGGTTCCCCAGCAATCATGGCCTCTAATAACACACACACTAGTCACCCACAACCATAGCTTGAAACACATGGACTTGTGGCCACTCACAGCTGGTCACACACACAACCAAGACCACACCTGCCATCACATAGTCTCACCCACACAACCACAGCCACACACACCATCACTCACACACAATCACACTTGCACGTGCATCACCCCACCCGTTCCTCACCATAGTCCACTCCCGGCTCACAGGCCTTGTCCAGCCGGTCATCTGGGGTGACCTGGTCCTCTGAATGGTGCATGAAGCAGCTCTCTAAGGGATGGGTGGACAGGGGACATGACCTAAGCTCCATTTCTCACCCAGGGCCCACCACCCATGGGTGTGGTCAGCCCCAGGCTCATCCCTCTTGGTGTCCCCTGGGTGTGGGTTTTTGGGGCCCCTCATATCACAGTCATAGAAAGGGGTAGGTTGGGGGGGGGTACCAAGTGGGCGTGGCCTGCCACTTTCTGGCTCCTATGCACCCACCCTCAGCACAGCGGCATATTTCATTGTGGCAGATTTTACTCAGCAATCCTTCTTCCTTCTCCGGGTGGTAGAACCGGGTACAAGTCTCATCTGTGGGCAAAGATGGTGAGAGGTTTCAGAAAGCTAAGGCCTCCACCTGATACAGTACCTGTGGGGCTCAGGTTCCCAACTCCAGTCCCTCAGACCTGGAGATGCTAAGTCCTGAACCCTGGGACTCCCAGGTCCTCAATCACCAAGCCCTGGGACCTCCATGTTATAGAACCTTGGGACCCTCCCAGACCCCAGGCCTGAGGTTGGCTGCTCACCCAGGTTGTAATAGGAGTACACCTTGACTGCCCCTGGCTGGATGAGCCCCACATTAAAGTACTGGTGAACTTTGAAGGATACACAGTCCTCTTGATCGTGTGAGATCTGGGAAAAGGAAGAGGTGAGTAAGTGGGGTGACATGGAGGGAGTCCAGGATTAGGAAAAATGGGGACCAAGTATGGATCTGTGTGGAGAGGATGGCAGGGGTGGGGAGGGTGCGAGCAGGTTCGGGTGGGGAAGGTGAAAAGTGGTAAAGATTAATGAGCAAGTCAACAAATCTATTTTCTTTTTTCTCCAAGGCTCATGGCTAGATTACACTTCTCAGCCTCCCTTTCCATTTGATGTGACCATGAAATTGAATTCTGGCCAACAGACTGCTATCTGTGCCCCTAAAAACATCCCATAGTTATCAATACTTCACTGCATATTTGAAAGCTGCTAATATAGTAAATCTTAAAAGTTCTCACCTCACACACACACACACGCGTTAAAACTATGAGATGATACATATGCTAACTAACCTTACTGTGGTCATCATTTTCCAATATACATATATCCAATCATTGCATTGTATACCTTAAACTTACACAGTGTTATATGCCAATTATATCTCAATAAGGCAGGGAAAATAAATGAAAAAGAAAAAAAAGAAGGAAGAAAGACAGACAGACATGTATGTATATATGATAGACATGTATATTTGGAGGAAATTGCTAACAATTAATGAATCTGGGTAAAGGGTGTATGGAACTTTTTATACTTCTCTACAATTGTTCTGTAGGGTTGGGATTCCATAAAAAATTAAAAGTACAAAAATGAAAAAGGGGGAAAAAAATTAAAAAACCCATCTCATGCATTATCAATCCTGTTTTCCTCTAGAACAGTGGTTCTCAATCTTCTGGCCCTTTAAATACAGTTCCTCATGTTGTGACCCAACCATAAAATTATTTTCGTTGCTACTTCACAACTGTAATATTGCTACTGTTATGAATCGTAATGTAAATATCTGAAATGCAGGATGGTCTTAGGCGACCCCTGTGAAAGGGTCGTTCGACTGCCAAGGGTTCGCGACCCACAGGTTGAGAACCGCTGCTCTAGAATGAATGGATCAAGCGACGACCCTACACCAGCCAGCATTCTCTGGGTTTCACTGGCCTTGCTAGCTTTCTGTTTGTCACCTCTCTTTGCTCTGAAGGCAGCTCTGCTGACCTTGAGGGTCCAGGACATAGTGTTGATCCCAGGAAAGACAGTAATAGTTTTGTTGACAGATACTTTTCAACAGCTGTATGGTCTCCGGGAGGCTGTGAGGAGAGGTGGGAGGAGGGTGACTCAGGTTAACCCATGTTTGGCCCCCACAGGATTCCCTTTGTAAGAAACCCTTGGATTGATGCAGTTTTCTTTGCCTTTGAGGATTGACTTTTTTTGTTTGTTTGTTTTATAAATGGACCCTTTTAATCATTTTCGTACAAAAGAAAAGTAACATTTAAGGTTCAGAAACATACACTATACAAAATTTCAAAGCATTTCAAAGCATCGCACTTGGGAGAATACAGAGTAAGGGACCACTTTACAAATGCAATGACCCTGAAATGCCCTGGGATTCTCTCATCTTGCACCTTCTAAGGCACATCTGACCTCCAGAAGATGAAACGTGGATTTTTAATTTGGAAAAGAGAATGTTATTTTGTTCATTTCATTGCCGTTTTTGTAGTAGATAATATTCACATGTGGTTTGTATATAGTTGTTTTCCTATTTATTAATCACAATGTATGTGGTATAATAGCCAAGGTCTCTTTTTAAAAATTACCCAAGTGCTTTAAATGCATGACATTTTAAGTGCTAATCCAGTGGGACCTTTTATAACGCTGGTGTTGAGGGACAAGACTAACAACCGCTCACAAGCTGCCTCTGGTCTCAGACTTCCCCTTTTGGCTCTGTTATATTTTAAGGGTAAATATCTAGAATTTCTGATTCAACAAAATAAACAAGACATATAAT
>NW_006299259.1:39106-39856 GCF_000327345.1 Myotis davidii | reverse complement strand
GTTGTGAGAACCACTGTGCTACAGAGAAGAATCGAGGCACTATTCAAACCACAGGGTTTGGATGAGTGCTTCACAAAAAATCAAAACCAACTTCAATCTCAATGTTCTGACACGTTACTTTTTAATTGATTTCAGAGAGGAAGGGAGAGATATAGATTGATAGAAATATCAACGAAGGGTGTGAATAATTGATTGGTTGCCTCCTGCATGCCTCCTACTGGGGGGATTCAGCCTGCAATCTGGGCATGTGCCCTTGGTCTGAATCGAAGCTGGAACCCTTTAGTCCTTAGGCCGAAGTTCTATCCACTGAGCCAAACCAGCTAGGGCACAACGTTCTGACGTTTTAAATTACAGTGCACTAAAATAAATACTCGTCTTAACTATACTTTGCATTACTCTATACTTTTATAACTGGAAAGAGAGTTTGCAATGTTGTGTTAAAAAATAATAATGTAAGCCCGGCCAGTGTGGCTCCTGGTCAGGGTACATGCCCTGGCTGAGGGCTCTATCCCCAGCAGGGGGAGTACAGGAGGCAGCCAATCAATGATTCTCATCATTGATGTTTCTATCTTTCCCCCTCTCCTTTCCTCTCTGAAAGAAATAAAAATTTAAAAATAAGAATAATGGAAAATTCCTGTAACAGTTGTAATCCTCCTTGTTGATTATCAACATCACTTTCCACAGTCTCAGGTTATGCGGTCACGGCTAGCCTCACACCACCATGCCATGCTGTCTACATTCTGGAGGGTG
>NW_006299259.1:35500-38933 GCF_000327345.1 Myotis davidii | reverse complement strand
GTCTGTCTGTGTCCTGATTCAGGAGCAGGGCAGACACTAGAATGGCAGTGGGGGAAGGGAGACAGATAGGGTCTTTATTCCTTCTACCTTCAGGGGCTGGTCGCAGCTTAACACTGAGACTGAACTTCTTGCAAGGGGCACCACCTTTGATCTTGGCCTGGTACATTGTCACCACCTGGAGAGATGGGAGAGGAGATGAGGTGTCAGCAAACTTGACTTGGGCATGAGATGGTCCCTCTGGGGAAGAGAGGCTGAGAGAAGGTGGTGAGCAAAGCAGGTGTGGGCTCCGGTCCTTACCGACAAGGTGCCTTGTCCTTTCCCTTTAGCTGTTAATGTGAAGTTCTCATTTTCCTTGGTCTGCAGGGAGTGGGGAGAGAAGAGAAGGTGTTGAGAGCCAAGCCTTCCATGGCTGCAAAGGTCACCTGCCCTCCCTCCTACCTCCTACAGACTCTGACTGGCTGGAAGATGAGAGCGAGGAGGGAATGGCCAAGAAGCTGTACCTCTACTGATCTCAGGAGGCTAGCGGATTCCCAGAGGATGCGGTGCGTGACCGCAGAGCTGCGGCTGGGCAGGTTAATGGACACATGCAGATTCAGATCCTCATGGTCAGGGACATCCCTCTGGTATTGGGCCAAGGCTTGGAACACCATGAAAGTGGCCTAGAACCCATGAGAGAAGAAGAGGGTGATTTGAGAGACAGACAGAAGCAGCCAGAACCTGCTGGGGGATGAAAAGTTTCAGCTTAGAGCTGGGCCACTGAGACTGTGGCCTAAAATGTACCAGAGGGGGTAAGGATAAGAATGGGGGTTGTTATATACTGAAGACATGTTCTAGAGCTCTCGCACAGAGAGGGGCTTAATCTAGTGCTTGGTGACTCTAAGACTGTGTCCTAGATGGGACCAGAGGGCACAAGGGTAAGATGGGGAGTCATTAGACACTGAGGACATCTCCTAGAATTCTCCAAGGGACAGAGGCTTACACCAGAGTGTGGAGACACTGAGCATGTCTAAATACATGAGAAAGAGCAGGCATCAGATTGAAGGTCTAATATGCCTAGCCCGTGGACACTGGCAATAAGGTAGTGAAGGCTTGGGGGTAGGTGGGTCGGGACTGGGAGGAGAAGGGAAAGGGGGGCAAATATATGTGCAATACTATCAACAATAAAAAAATATATTAAAAATAAATAAATAAATATATACAATAAAAACATGCCAAAAGCTGCCAAAAAAAAAAAAAAATGACTGAAGGTCTAGCAACACTGAGAATATGGTATAGACCCATCCAGAGAAGAGAGTCTAACACTGGGTTCGCAGACACTGAGAATGTATCTAGAGCCCATTTGTGAATAAATAATAAAATTGGAACCCGAGGACAACTAAGCATATAATCTAGAATCCAAAAGTGATACTGAGTCCTGGTCAAGTGGCTCAGTTGGTTGGATAATTGTTTCATGCATCAAAAGTTTGCAGATTCCATCCCAACTCAGGACACATATGGGAACAAAACCATTGATGTTTCTCTCTCACATCAATGTGTGTGTGTTTTTTTTTCTCTGTCTCTCCCTTCCTCTCTCTCTCAAATCAAAAAACATATCCTTGGATGAGGATTTATTAAATATCTCAGAACGCCACCAGAGAGAAAGCGGATCAAACTGAAGCCTGAGCTTGCTAGACTTGAGGTTGCTGAAACTGTGGTCTAGAACCCAGCTGGAAGAGAGAAGGGTTTGATAAGACTCTACAAAACTGAGAACATGATCTAGAACCCATAGTAAGACAAGGTAACACTGGGAGCCTTGTGGAAGTGAGTGCATGGTCTAGAACCAGCCAGAGGGAGAGATGGACTGATTCCCTATAATAATTGAGAATTGGTCTAGAACCCACCAGTGGAACAGGATAAGATGAGAGGCCTGGTGGAACTGGAAACATGGTCTAGAAACCATCAGAGAGATGCTCACCCCTTAACCTGGGCCTTGAGAACATGATCTGGACGCCAGGAGGGAAAGGGAGTCTCAAAATGCAGTTTGAAGCATCCAGAATTTAGTATAGAATCCATAAACAGATTTGCAACAAAAACAAAACACAACAGAAACCTGATTTCTCAACTTCATTCCAAATCAATTGCTTCTCTTGGTCTCAGCATCTTATCTGGGTGGCCAGCCAGGCCAGAGGAGGTAAGGATGCATTTGCCTGGGGGATGTGGGACCACTTGCCTGGGTGGAGCCATAGCCACCTCCGTAGTATCTCTGCTCGTTGAGCCAGCGCACAACAGGAGATACAGAGTCAAAGTCTTTGAGCAGCAGCAGAGCCAACAGGGCATAGGATGTGGCCTCTATAGTGTGGAGCCTTTGGCCAGGCTCCTCCCAGCGGTTCTTATCTACAAGAGAGAACACCAGCCCCCATGCTCACTGCTCTGTCCAGCCTGGAGGTAGTTCAGAGAAAGCTCAGAAACAGACTTGTACTAGACCTCGGTGTTCAGGTGTCCTGGCCCACATTTGTGGCTTTCATACTACTGGTTCCTGCCTTACTGTCTTCCCTCATCAACTTTTACTCTTCTGTTTAAATTCTGAACTGCAGCCCCTCTGATCTATGGCAGCAGATTCCCTAAGTTTGTTATGCTCATTCTCACCTCTGAGCCTTTGCATGTTCTGTTCCCCCATCTTGAAGCACCTTTTCTCCACCTACCCCTGGCTAATTCTTATCCATCCTGCACAATTTGGCTTCAGTGGTACCCAAGACAGAGTGAGACCTTTCCTTCTGTCTCTTAAAGCATCCTGTGCTTCCCCTGTCCCAGCACTATGATGCTTTACAGGAATCTATTAACTCAATTTCTTTCCTCAACTGGAACATGAGGCCATGATGGCAGGGGCTGTGCCATATTCCCTGCAATGCCCCAAGTGCCTAAGAAAGTACTCATGACAGAGACTGTCACCAAGAACCATTCCCTCCTCTTCCTGGGCACAGAGTTGGACATTTCCCAGAGGCCTTAGCAGGTAGGTATGGCCACATAACTGAGCTCTGGCTAATGGAATGTGCAGGGCAATTGATGGGGCCCCTTGCATGGCTGGTCTACCTCCCTTGCACACTCTTCCAGACTGTTTCCCCTTCTGCTTTAATAGAAGGGATTCTGAGGCCACGAGATGGAAGAGCCATGAGAATATAGAGCCTGGATCCCTGCATCACTGTATAGGGGAGAGCTGTCCACTAACTTGGGACACCCACACAGTGCTGTTACACAGCCAGAAACCAACTTCCCTGTGTTAAACTACCTCAGTATACATTCAGATATGTTATAGAGGTGAGCATAAACCTGATAAGGTGTCATCACTTGGACCAGTGATGAAGTGCTCACTATGTGCTACTTATTTTGCTAAAATTTCTATGTCATTCTCTTCTCTAATCCTAATAACTCTTGAAATAATGGTAATGTTATTAAT
>NW_006299259.1:32494-33171 GCF_000327345.1 Myotis davidii | reverse complement strand
AGCAAATACTTGTTGAATGATGCAATGGACCTTTTGTGTCATGCTTACAATGAGGACTTTTCACACCCAGGCTCACTCTTCCCAGCTCAGCTTGGAGCCATGCAGCCCCGTTTAAGATGTCCACCCTCAACCCGCAGCCATGTATCTCTCCTTACCCCATCAGGCTGCCTCTCACCTGTGGCTGCTTTCAGAAATGTGTTGAGGAGAGGGCCCTCCAGCTTGCCCAACCGGGCCAGGGCATAGCCAGCAATGGCCACAGCATATGGTCTCTTCAAGTTCTTGTAGTTTGCTTCAAGGAAGCGTCCGGCCTTATTGATGCTGCCCCCAATGCTCTATGGGAAAAAGATTGGGTACTCTAGACAAGTGGGCACTGCTGCCCCAGAGAGCTGACAAGGATCACATAATCACCACTTCCTTGGAATAAGGTTTCTGGCCTTGGTACATATTTGTCTTGGATGTGTCTATTTTTAAGGGTTCCCCAGACAGTTTAGCCACTGTGCACTGCTCTGTTACTGAGTACCTATCATGTTCCTGGTGCAGTCTGTATACCAATGGTGTGCTAGTAAATACTTAATAACCAGTTGTCTAGTCAGTGCAGGAGGTGGGGATTAGCAGAGCTGGTTTATTGATTGCCAATGACTGTGGTGTAAAAACTTCCACCATGGCCAATTTCAAGC
>NW_006299259.1:23305-32395 GCF_000327345.1 Myotis davidii | reverse complement strand
GGTTTAGCACACCACTGGGTCCACCTATTATCTAATCATCATCGTCATTGTAGCTAATACTCACTATGTATCCACTCATCTAATCTCAAAATCCTATGAGGTAGGTTTTATTTTCATCATCATCCCTACTGCACAGAGGAGAACACTAAGACCCATGAGATGAGGTGCAGAGGCAGATATGCTTTGTAGTGATTTTTATAGTGTAAATACAACCATGGCTGATTTCAACCTACCAGCATGGAGTCACTGACTGTAGAATTGAGATTATATAGTTTGTTCACAGTATAGGTACAACAGACATAAATAATCTCAAGGTCATGGATAATGATAAAAGGTAGTAAAATAATTAAGAAGTGATGAGTTTTAAGGGTTTACTACATTAGTTGATGTTTTTTTCTTAATTGATATTTTTTTTGGGGGGGAGTGGGGAGAAAGAGGGATCAATTTGTTGTTCTACCTATCTATACATTCATTGGTTGTTTCTGGTATATGCCCCTACTGGAGATAGAATTGCACCTTGGCATAAGGTGATGATGCTCCAACCAACTGAGCTACCTGGCCAGGGCTACTACCTTTGTTTTTATGTGTAGTGTTTAGTCTAATTTATTTAAATGTAAGTTTATATACTTTAATATTTAATAATGATTGTGTTCAACAATCAACTTGCAATATTCCTGGAATACTAACCATGGGTTTTATCAAGCTAATCCCAGCAAGCTCTTTATTTGAACCCCAGCAGTCTAGTTCCACAGCCTACGCCATACTCCGTGATAAGGGTGCTGTGTTGTAGTGGAAAATGTCACTATGTTGTAGTAGAAACTAATCCTTTTGCCTGCCCTCTGTCTTATATCCACCCTTGACTTTTGTAGGACCTTCTCCTTCCTGTCACTTACATGGCCACAGGGGAACAGTCATGTTTGCCTAGGAAGACCTACTTCCTGGTCTCAATTCGTTGATCCAGAAGTGATCACTTGACCGAGGCTGAGCCAATCAGAATCCTTTCCTAAGAATCTGGAAGATCTAGCCTTGGGCTAGGAGCTTCCCCAAGGAAGGCAATTCTGTTCTGCCAGGTAGGCTGGGTGGCAGGAAAGCTGAATTATTGGGCAAAAGGGGCATGAAGGACACAGGAAAGAGGAACAAAGCATCCAGGTCAAGTCCCTAAGATTCCTTTCATCCTTGCACTTGATAAATTCTTAGATTCTTAAAATAATTCGCCCATCTACAGGGTGGGGCAAAAGTAGGTTTATAGTTGTTTGTACATAAAATAATACAATAAATAATAAATAATAAGACAACAATAAACTCTGTGTTACCCATACTCAACTGTAAACCTACTTTTTGCCCCACCCTGTGTTTTTGCATCATGTAGCTCACACGTGTGTTACATCTAGAACAACTTAGAGAATTCTAAAAAATACAAAAATTATTATACTTATTTTATACTTATTTTACAGATGCACACACTGAGGCCCAGGAAGGACAAGTGCCTGAGAGTTATGATCTAAATTTAGATCTGTCTGACCCCACTGCCCTAGAGCCATCTCTTTTCTTTTCTAACCATAATTTCTTTCAAATCTGCAAGTTTGAACCAGAAAGACCTGGGTTCTCCTTGGCCTTAACGATAACAGCCTTCCTCTCCTTCCTCTCTTTTCTGGGGTCCTGAGGAGGAGAAGCAGGTGGTGAAGTTGGGATCCTGGAGTTCCTCACTTGGAAAGCTAAAGGTCAAACAACCCACTCTCAAAACCCCAGGACAAAGCAGATGCCACAATTACAGAACCTCCATGATGGCTGTGCCTGGGTGTGTGTGTGTGGGGGGGGGGTTGTGGAGGAGGGCAGGGCAGGGCACACTTACGTTGACCTGTCTCTCACAAATATCTTTAGCCTCCTGCAGTGCGATGAGAACGAAGGCTGTGAGGGACACATCTTTCTCCTCAGCGTGCCTGTAGCCACCCTAGGGTGTGGAGGAGGAAATAGGATGGGGTCACCAATATGCCCCTCATGCCAACCATCTCCCCCTGTATAATCAGCAGGGTGGGGCAGTGCAGGGGTGGGTCTCTCCCCAGTGTTTCAGAGGAGGGCCATAGTCTAGTATTCATTCATTCACTCACTCATTCTGTAAATGTTGCTGGTGTTGTGGGTAAGATGGCTCCAGCTCTCATGGAGCTCCCCATCTCGTAGGGGAGACAGGCAAGAGCTCCAGCTCTCATGGAGCTCCCCATCTCGTAGGAGAGACAGCTCATCACAGATATATCTTTACAAACTGACGAGTGCTGCGCAGAAGTGGATGTGGCAGTGAGAATGGATAGCGGGGTGTGTCTTGTTCAGGGCAGTTGGAAAAGTGTCCCCAAGGGATGACAGGCGGAGCCACAATCTGAAGAGTGAGTAGGACTCAACTGTCAAAGAGGCCAGTGGTGACATGCCAGGCAGTGGGAACAGCATGTGCAAAGGCCCTGTGCCCGGGGGCAAGTCTCCAGGCAGTACAGATGGAGTGTGGAGAGGGAAGGCTGCAAGGCTGGAGCCCGAAAGTCAGGCTGAAGCCGTGGTTTGCTCACTAGAGCACACAGCAGCATTACCTGGAGTCAGGGGCTTATTAAAACCCCAATTCCTAGGCCCCACCCCCAAAGTTTCTGATTCGGGCATGTGGGATCCAGCACAAGTTTGTCCATTTCTAATAAACTTGCAACTGATGCTGGTGCTTTTGGCCTGGAGGCCAGAGTTTGAGAACCACAATTCTAAGGACTTCTCAGGTTTTTTTCAAAGCAATAGGGGGTCTAGGAAACTCTCATTTTGCACTGGGCCTTGAAGTCTCTGGTTTTTTAAAAGGAGAAGTGACATTCATTGCTCCTTTATTTCTCTGTCCATCCCACGCTAGGAATTGGGCAAATGGCCTTGCAGTTGATGCTGGTGCTTTTGGCCTGGATACCAGAGTTTGAGAACCACAATTCTAAGGACTTCTCAGATTTAATGAAAGCAATGGGGGGCTAGGGAACTTTCATTTTGCACTGGGCCCTGAGGTCTCTGGTTTTTGCAAAGGAGAAGTGACATTTGTTGCTCCTTTATTTCTCTGTCCATCCCACGCTGGGAATTCGGCAAATGGCAGACGGAGCCTGTCTCCTGTCCATGCGGGGGCACTCAGGCACTCCTCTCCCCCAGCCTGCCCTGAATCCCGCCTCTTACAATCATTTCTTGGTGTATCACGGGCCCATCCTCCTGGAAGACTCCATCAGGCCTCTGCTTCTCCAGGATCAGCCACTTGACAGCCCCACAGATGACTTCAGAATCGATGGCGATGAGGTTGGCGGCCAGAGAGAAGACCTTGACCACGTAGGCTGTCAGCCTGGGGTGGGCACAGAGCATGAGCCAATTGGCTCTGGGATCCAGAGACTGCCATCCCAGCCAAGCAAGGAGGAGAGAGGGGCAGGGCCTGCTCAGTTATGCCCAGTTTCCTGGGCCAGGTCTCAGGACCCAATGTTGCTTGTAGGCAGTGCTTAGTGACGGTAGGTCATTCGACTAGTGGGCACCTTGACTCTGAAGGTGGAGGGGTCCAGAGGCACAGGGCTGTGTGGGGGAGGCCAGCCTAGATCACCCCAGGCCAGAGCCCAGGCCCCCCTGCTCAAGGGGTGCAGGGCCAAAGATTGGCAGGCTCACCAGGTGCTGGGCTTCATATTCAGGAAGGCCGCGAAGGCCTTGTTGGGTTGCCTGAAGGCCAGTTGCTGCGTGTACCCTGCAAGGAAGAGAGAGGTGTCACTGGAGGAGTGAGGGCTGAGTGGAGGCAGTGGCCGGTGTGGGTATGCCAGGAAGGAGAGAGGCTTAGAGAGGAACAAGGATTCTGTGAAGGGGGAAGGGGAGTTTCAGAGAGGAAAGAGGGGGCTCAGGACCAGAAGGAATGTCTGGAGGGGAGGGGAGCTTATAGGGTGGAGGGATCAGAGTGAGGAGTAAGGGCTTCTCAGAGGAGAGGGGGTTCAGAGAGAGAAGGTCTCTCAAGGGAGTTCATTGGGAGAGAGAACTCAGAAGGACTAGTAGGGTCTCAAAAAGGAGAGAGCTGGAGGTCTCAGAGAAGGTACGGGGCCTCAAGAGGGGCTGGGGCCACAAGGGCTGGGGCCTCAGAGGAGGTAGGAGCTCAGAGAGGGGCCTCAGAGTGGGGGCCTCCAATAGGGGATGGGGACATACCCTTCTTCATGAGTTCCACGGCCTCCTTCCGCTTGTCAAGGCCAAACTTGTCCCACTGCTCAGTGTGGTCCAGGTAGTGCACTGCGATGACCGTGGGCGTCACGCCGATCATGTTCTGCTCTCCACAGCCCGAAGGGGTCACAATGAGGTGCTTCAGACGCTGCCCATCGATGGCGTCCTCTGCCATCTGGGCCACTGGGGTCCCTGCGGCCAGGAGAAAGGATGACGTTCAAGCAATGAGAACCTCTGTGGGGTGATGAGGGTTGGGGCTGCCCCCAGCCTTTCCAGGCTCCACCCAGTCAGGGCCAAAGAGTCAGGGACAGATGGAGGCATGTGGCTGAAGGGGGCCAGGCAGGTTGTCCCTGGATCCTCATATGCCACAAATGGTAAAATAATTCCAGGAACAATGGTCATGAATACGTCTATCATGCTTAATGCCGTTTGCCAAACTGTCTTCTAAGAGAACACTATGCACGTGTCCTCAAACTACGGCCCACGGACCACATGCAAATACAAATATTGTATTTGTTCCCGTTTTGTTTTTTTACTTCAAAATAAGATATGTGCAGTGTGCATAGGAATTTGTTCATAGTTTGTTTGTTTTCTTAACTATAGTCTGGCCCTCCAACGGTCTGAGGGACAGTGAACTGGCCCCGTTTAAAGTTTCTGAGGACCCCTGGGAGAGAGTGTCGGCCGGCGGGCTGAAGGGTCCAGGTTCAATTCCAGTCAAGGGCACATACCAGTGAACTGGCCCCCTGTTTAAAGTTTGAGGACTCCTGCTAGCATCTCATTTAATTTTCCCAACAGCCCTTCGAGACAGGTACTGTTATTTGCCTTCATCACAGATCAGGAAACCAAGAGTCTCTGTCCCAAACCTAAGAGCTCAGAAGTTGCAAGGGGCTTTGCTAGCTCCTTCCTGTGCCTTCTCTTCCCAGTCCTCCATCCTGGGCAATTCGTTCCAGAATTTCTGTTCTTGAACTCTATCACTTCTCATTGAAGCTTCTTTATCAGCAGAAGCTAAGTACTGCCTGGAGCCTTCTGTGAGCACATCAAGGAGGCTGTTCTAGCACAGGAGAAGGAGGGAGGCATCATGGTTCAATGTTCCTGGCAGTGATGGAACCGGGAGCCCTCTTGGGGGGTCATGGCTCCCACACCTTCCTGGGCCCCATGGGGTTGGACCAAGGCCATCTCACCCTGCAGGAGGATCCTGGTTTCCGACTCTGTGTCAGGGACTTGGTCACTGAGGTCTGCAGCCTCGACCTCCACTCGCTGCACACCGTCTGTCGGTGGAATGGGGGACACCCTTGGCACCAGCCTCCTTTCACCAGACCCTGCCCACCACCCAGGCCTCACTCCACTCCTGCGCTGACTCACTCTGGCCCAGGTGTTGTGGATCCAGTGTCTTAACGGCCACAGTCTTGTTCATTCTGATTCCTTCAGGCTGGACAGTGTTGAGGGAAGGGGAGGTGGGTGAATACAAGGACAGACAGAGCCACAGCTGGTCAGCAGGGCATTGTTCTGGGGATTACTGTAGCCTAGATGGCATCTGCCAGTCTTAGCTGTGTGACTAAGAGCCAGTAACTTAACCTCTCTGTGTCTCATCTTCCTTCCTTATAGGGAGGAGGCAATACAAACATATACCTCATACTGTGGTATGATTTAATAACAACATTATCAATTCATAATAATAAAACAACAAAGCCTTTAAAATCTCCCTATATGCCTAGAAGCTTTCTTAATTCAGGTTAACTCATTTAAGGTACCGCTATTATCATTCCCATTTTAAAGATGGGGAAATGGGCCCTGGCCAGTGTGGCTCAGTTGGTTGGGCTTCTCCCATACAAGGAAAGGTTGCTGGATAGATTCCAGGTCAGGGCACATGCCCAGGTTCCAGCTTGATCCCAGGTAGAGGGCATACAGGAAGCAGTCGATGTATATATCACTCTCACATTATGTTTCTCTCTCTCTTCCTCTCCTTTGCTCTCTCTCTCAAAATCAATGAAAAGATCTTAAAACAAAACAAAACACAAACTTATAAAAAGATGGGGAAATTGGAGAACAGAGAGCTAAAGTAACTTGCCCAGAGGCACAGAGCTTGTAGGACAGAAATGGAGTACGAACCTCATAAATGTTATCAAAGTATTTTATTTTAAAATTAGATAAATAAATAAATAATTAGTGATCTTGCTTAAACTTGTTTTGCTTTAAAATATTTTAAAAAAGGAGATTCTTCAAAAAATTAAAAATGGAACTCACATTCGACCCAGTAATCCCATTTCTGCAAATATATTCCAAGAGAAACATGAATCAGAAAGGACATATGGAACCCTATGTTCATAGCAGTACAATTTACAATATCTAGGATTTGAAAATAGCCTAAGTGCCCATCAGCAGATGAGTAGATTAAACTCTGGCACATCTACGCATGCATATTAGCATAACCAATGGACATGGACACTGGGGTGGTGGGGGCTTGTCCTGGGGGGCGGGTGTGGTGGTGGTGGTGGTCGGGTCAATCGGGAAAAAGGAGACATATGTAATATATTAAACAATAAAAACATAGTGATAAAAATATTCACAAGAGAAAAAAATGACAAAAGCCTTTTACTGATGATTCTATCTCTTATTATATTTGAAAGTGTTTCAAACTATGGGAAACAGTAGTAATGTAACTGTTAATGTATATTTTAAGGCCAAAAATCACAGGTAATGGAACATGTGAGATCTTGTTCCCCAACACATGTTAGTCAGTTTGGCTCAATAAACTCATAGAATTTTTAAAAATTTGAAATCACTGGTATAAACAGAACTTTGCTTCCTGGTCGGTGTGACTCACTGGTTGAGTGCTGACACATGGAGCAGGAGGTCGGCGTTCCATTCCAGGTTAGGATGCATGGCTGTGTGGCAGGCTGGATCCCCAATAGGGGGTGTGCAGGAGGCAGCCAATCAATGATTCTCATCACTGATGTTTCTCTCTTTCTCCCTCTCCCTTCCTCTCTCTGAAATCAATAAAAAACATACATTTTCAAAAGTAGATCTTTCCTATATTCTAGCATCACATATTATTGCTTTATAAAATTTGTCTGTGAAATATGTTTCCCCAAAATTTTTAGTCAAAACAAAACGCCTAAATTGAAATGTGTTAAACAAAACAACCCAATCATATTTGATATTGAACTATATTTTAAGGAAAACCATTTTATATCTTTACTGCTGAGGTTTGGGCACCCCCTTAGAATTTTATGCACAGAAGCATGTCTCCCCTGCCTCACATGGCCCTGCTGTCACACTGCTGGGACTCCTGACTTTCCTAAGCTGAACACGGACAGCATTAGTGTCTCAGAGCCTGGGGCTCCAAACTGAGTTGACAGCACAAGGAGAGCAAGAGTCCCTCCTGAAGGACAAGCGCCAGCAGGGGCCCCAAGGACTCACCACGACCTTCAGGGTCTTCCTTACACCGTCGGTGATGAAGTACCGATAGACAGTGGCCTTGACCTCTACCTCCTGCAAGCCGACCATCAGTGGTACAATGACATAAGGCACGGCCAGCGAGGACTTGGGAGGGATGGTTACAGTCTGCAGGTGACGCTTCTTGGCAGTGGCCAAGCTGCAGAAGGCTGGATTGTAGAGCATTTCTACTCTCACCTGCCAGGGAGAGAGTATCAGGTCAGGGGCATGTGCCATGGGCCCCTCTCCAGGTCTCCCCTCGTGCCTCTCCTGCTCCAAGGACCCACCGTGAGTGTATCTTCTTCCCGGTAGTTGTAGAGGACGGCTCGGATCTCCACCTGTTCGTTACGAACCACAGAGTAGGGCAGCCGCAGGTCGATGAAGAAATCTTGCACCACTGTCACCTCATAGGGGTCAGCCACACAGATCCCTGCCCAGGGAAACAGAACATGAGTGTCAGGGGTAGGGGATGGGCAGGATGGCCAGGCTCCAAGTTCAACTCCAAGTTCCTGCCTCTCAAGGCTTATCCCTGACACGGGACCTGTCCCGAACTCAACTGGTTTTTGTAGATGCCCATAGACTAGATTATGTTGATGATGATGAATTACAAATGATAGTGGTAGAGGGGAGTTGCCAGGATTTCATGATTTCTTTTGAATTTTACTCAGAGATAGAGGTGGAGGAAGAAAGCGAGTCAGCCTCACTGAAGGGTCCATCTGTGCTCCCCAAAATGCTAGTCCCCAGCCCCGTGTGGTCACTGGGGACTGGATGGCGGCTAGCTCAAAGCTGAACTGGATTTCTACTTTTACTTCATTTTAGTTAACTCAGATTTAAACTTCCAAACTAGTGCTTGTGAATATACTGGAATCATAAACTGTCCAAGGGTGACTTTTATGGTATGTAAATTATACCCCGATTTTAAAAATGCCATGGGGGCAGGTTGGGAGAGGACAATGGGGGAAAAGGGAGAAATGTCATACTTTCAACAATAAAGAATTTTTTAAGATGCCCATGGACACAGACAATAGAGTGGTAAAGGCCTGGAAGGGGCGGGTACAGGGTGGAGGGGGTCAATGGGGAAAAGACAAACAAACAAACAAAGGGCCAAGCAGGGGAACAGGACATGTAACCATCTACCAATAACCTAGAGTAAAGGTAAGAATGATATCTGACTTCTCAGAAACCATGCAAGTAAGAAAACAATGAAATGAAACACTTAAAGTGTTGAGAGAGAAAAAACTCACAAACCTAGAATTTTGCTCCTGGAAATTATCCTTCGAAGGTGAACAAGAAATAAATAATTTTTCAATCTAACAAAAATGGAAAAGACCTGGTGTGTGTGGCTCAGGTGGTTGGGCATCGTCCTGTGCACCAAAAGGTTGCCAGTTCAATTCTGGTCAGCACACAAACCCATTTGAGGGCTTCCATGGCTGGGGGGACTGCGGGAGGCTGCTAATCGATGTTTCACTCTCA
>NW_006299259.1:21666-23281 GCF_000327345.1 Myotis davidii | reverse complement strand
TCTCTCTCTCTCTCTCTCTCTCTCTCTCTCTCTCTTTCTCTCCCTTTTCTTTCCTCTCGCTCTAAAAATTGATTTAAAAATCTTAAAAACATAACAATAAAAAATGATACTTGATTTAGTGATTGGAAGACTTAAAAGTATGTTTGGAACAACTTGAATATATCAATCTGCTTTTTCAACTGCAAATTTTATGAATCCTAAAATAGAGATAAAATGTTTCCCATGAGCCCTAGTCGGTTTGGCTCAGTGGATAGAGCATTGGCCTGCGGAATGAAGGGTCCCGGATTTGAATTTGTTGAAGGGCACATGTCCAGGTTGCGAGGTCAATCCCCAGTGGGGGGCATGCAGGAGGCAGCTGATAATGATTCTCTCTCATCATTGATATTTCTATCTCCCTGTCCCCTCCTCTCTGAAATCAGTAAAAGTATATTTTTAAAAATATTTCCAGTGAAATGCTTACACCCTAATTGAGATGCACTCTAAGAATAAAAGGCATACCAGAGTCAAAGGCTTACTAATACAAGTAAAATAAGTCATTAAAAATGTTGATATCTTGCCCGGCCAATGTTGCTCAGTGGTTGAGTGTCAACCCATTAAGCAGGAGATCAAGGTTTCATTCCCAGTCAGGGCACATGTCCAGGTTGCAGGCTTGATCCCCAATAGGGGCCGTACAGGAGGCAGTCAATTGATGATTCTCTCTCATGCATGTTTCTAACTCTTTTTCCCTCTTCCTGTCTCTGAAATCAATAAAAACATATTTTTTAAAAATAAGCTTTACTTAAATAGTATTGAATTTATTGTTTTAACATTATCATTAGTGTGATAGTGGTTTTGCAAACTTTTATAAAATATGGGAACGATAATATTTTGGATATGTTTGGGTGAAATAAAATGTATTCCTGAAATCAATTTCATCATACTCCTTTTTCATGGGGCTACCAGAAATCTAATCTAATAAAAGAAAGACATGCAAATTGATTGTTACTTCGCTATGCCCCAAGCCATGCCCACCAGCAAATCGGAGCGACTATATGCAAATTAACCCAACCAAGATGGCTGCCAGCAGTCACGGAGCTGGAGCATGTAGGAGGCTTGGTTGCCTGGGCGATGGAGAAAGACAAGCTTCCCGCCTGCCCTGGTCGACTGTGGCCTCTGCTAAAGGCAACAAAGTTTCAATTATAGAAGAAAAATAAATCCCAGATACCTGCTTCCAGCCAGCCTCCACTGGGAGTTTGGGTGCTAGGGGCCATGGCCAGCCTGCAAACAGCCATCAGCCCCTCACCCAGGCTGGCCAGGAGCCCCAGCGGGGACCCCCACCCTGAAGGGGCTGTGGCCAGCCTGAAAATAGCCATCAGCCCCTCACCCAGGCTGGCCACACCCTCATGGGGTGAGAGTCCCTGCTGGGGGTCTTGGCCAGCCTGCAAACAGCCATCACCCCCTATCCCAGGCTGGCCAGTCAACCCAGCAGGACCCCCCTCCCTGAAAGGGGTGTGGCCAACCTAAAAATGGCCCTAAGCCCCTCACCCAGGCTGGCCAGGCACCCCAGCAGGACCCCCACCCTGATCCGGGACACCCTTCAGTGCAAACCAACCAGTCTCCACCCATGCACCAGGCA
>NW_006299259.1:20539-21298 GCF_000327345.1 Myotis davidii | reverse complement strand
GATTTGCTAAGATTTTGTTGAGGATTTTGGCATCTATGTTCATGAGGGATATTGGCCTGTAATTCTCTTTCATTGTGTCTTTACCTGGTTTTGGTATTAGGATGATGCTGGCTTCATAGAATGAGCTTGGAAGTGTTCCTTCCTCGTGAATTTTTTGTAGTAGTCTGAGGAGGATAGGTTTTAGTTCTTCATGAATGTTTGGTAAAACTCTCCCTATGAAACAGTCTGGTCCTGGGCTTTTGTTTGCTGGAAGCTTTTTGATGACTGCTTCAATTTCTTCCATAGTTATTGGCCTATTGAGATTTTTAGATTCTTCCTGATTGAGTTTTAGAATGTTGTATTTTTTCTAGTAATTTGTCTATTTCCTGCAGGTTGTCTAGTTTGTTGGAATAGAGCTGTCCATAGTATTTTTAAACAATCATTTTTATTTCTGTGGGGTCTGTTGTTATTTTGCCTCTGTAATTTCTGAATTTGTTTTTTTTGGGTCCTCTCTCTTTGCTTCTCGGTGAGCGTGGCTAGAGGTTCATCAATCTTGTTTATACTTTCAAAGAACAAGCTCTTGGTTTCATTGATCTTTTATAGTTTTTTTTTGGATTCTTTGTCATTTATTTCTGCTTTGATCTTTATTATCTCATTCCTTCTGCTCACACTAGGCTTTTCTTGTTGATCTCTTTCTAATTCGTTGAGATGTAGAGTTAGACGATTTACTACTATTTTTTTCTTGTTTTTTGAGATAGGCCTGTAGAGCTATAAACTTCC
>NW_006299259.1:11757-20398 GCF_000327345.1 Myotis davidii | reverse complement strand
CATTCAGCCGCTCAATGTCTTTTGATTGGAGCATTTAGTCCATTTACATTTAAAGTTATTATCGATATGTACTGGTTTGTAGCCATTTTTAGTTTTTTATGCCTGTGCTCCTTCTTCCCTTTTTATTTCTTCTTTTCACACAAGTCTTTTTAGCATTTCTTGCATTGCTGGCTTGGTGGTGATAAACTCCCTTAGCCTTTTTTTGTTTGTTAAGCTCCTTATTTCCCCTTCAATTTTGAATGATAGCCTTGCTGGATAGAGTATTCTTGATTCAGTCCCTTGCTTTTCATCACTTTGTAAATTTCCTTACATTACTTTCTGGCCTGATGTGTTTCTGTTGAGAAATAATTTGATAATCTAATGGGAGATACCTTGTATATAACTTTCTGTCTTTCTCTTACAGTCTGTAAGATTCTCTCTTTGTCCTGAACATTTGCCATGGTAATTATGATGTGTCTTGGTGTGGTTCTTTTCGAGTTCACCTTGTTTGGGACTCTCTGTGCTTGTGTGACTTTTTTCTTCCCCACCTCGGGGAAGTTTTCTGATATTATTTCTTTAAATAGGTTTTCTAAACCTTGTTCCTCTTAAATAAAATATTTGCACTTAATATTGTGAGTTTTAATACACCTGCCTTTTAATGTTTTAATATTTTTTGACAAATTTAACCTTTAAATTATACATAGAACATGCCTTGGCTCTGATTTCTGTTTAAAATTGGAATATTTTGTTCATCATAGATTTTTCTCTACTCACTTTTATTTTAAAAACTGCTGCAGTGGGATATTATTTATCTTGATGACTGACTTTTTGGCACCCGCTTTTATTTTGCACTGAAAGTCGGGGCCTTCCTTCCCTCACCCCTCCAGGCCCTGCTATAAACCTTCCCCATTTATCTAGAGCTCCTCAGGTTTCACTCCAGCTGTGGGTGAGGGGGACAGGTATACCTTTTGGTCACGCTTCACAATCTGACCACTGATGTTTCAATCCCCCATTTCATCCTGCTTCCTCCTCTTTCTTAATCACTTTACCCACTATCATGTTGACAGCACCTCCTTCAATGTTTTTGTGGTTGAGAATTATTCTGTACTAAACTGCAATGGTGGATTCATGTCATGAAACATTAGACCAAACACATAGAATGTACAACACCACGAGTGAATTCCTACTGTCAGCTATGAACTTGGGGTCTTCACAACTGACTATATCAAATGCACCACTCCGGTGGGGGATTTTGGCAGTGGAGGTGGCTGTGCATAGGGTTGGCAGTGGCAGAGGGTATATAGGAAATCTCTGTATTTTTCGCTCAAATTTTTTAATATATATGTTTTTTATTGATTTCAGGGAGGAAAGGAGAGGGAGCGAGAGCTAGAAGCATCAATGATGAGAGATAATCATTGATCAGCTACTTCTTGTATGCCCCCTACTGGGGATTAAGCCTGAAACCCAGATATGTGCCCTTAACTGGAATCGAACCAGGGACCCTTCAATCCACAAGCTGAGACTCTATCCACTGAGCCAAACCAGCTAGGGCTTTGCTCCATTTTTAAAACAGAATATGTTTTGTTTTTGTTAATGGTCACCCGAGGATATTTTTCCCCACTGATTTTAAGAGGGAATGGAAGGGAGGGGGAGAGACAGAGAGAGAAACACTGTTGTGAGACACATTCATTGGTTGCCTCCAGCACAGGCCTCAATCTCCGGAAACCAGGGTTTTGAACAGGAATCAAATCTGCCACCTTTTGTCGTACAGGCTTATGCTCCAATCGACTGAGCCAAACTGGCCAGAGCCTTTCTGCTCAATTTTGCTGTGAAACTAAAATTTCTCTAAAACTAAAATCAATTTTAAAAATAAAAGGCACTGCCCAGCCAGCATGGCACAGGGGTTGAGCATCAACCCATGCACAACGAGGTCACTGGTTTGATTCTCAATGAGGGCACATGCCTGGGTGTCAGCTCCATCCCCAACAGGGGGCATGCAGGAGGCAGCCAGTTGATGTAGATGTTTATCTCTCATCAATGTATCTGGTCTCTCTCCCTTCCTCTCTCTCTAAAAAATCAATAAGAACATATTTTTTAAAATAATAAAATAAAAAGCACTAACACCCACAGTCTAGACTCTGATGGACCCGCCCCACCAAGTAACCAGGGGGTAGAGTGTTAGCCACCAAGAAGCAGAAATTGGATGAGAAACAGAAATTGCCCGGGGCCCTGGGGCCTGAGAAGCCACCACCTCACCTTTCCTGTCAGACAAGCTCACAGCCATGATCTCCCAGGTGGTGATGGAGTCTCTCAAAATCACCTCTATGGTCTCTTTCTGCTCAATTTTGCTGTGAAACTAAAATTTCTCTAAAACTAAAATCAATTTTAAAAATAAAAGGCACTGCCCAGCCAGCATGGCACAGGGGTTGAGCATCAACCCATGCACAACGAGGTCACTGGTTTGATTCTCAATGAGGGCACATGCCTGGGTGTCAGCTCCATCCCCAACAGGGGGCATGCAGGAGGCAGCCAGTTGATGTAGATGTTTATCTCTCATCAATGTATCTGGTCTCTCTCCCTTCCTCTCTCTCTAAAAAATCAATAAGAACATATTTTTTAAAATAATAAAATAAAAAGCACTAACACCCACAGTCTAGACTCTGATGGACCCGCCCCACCAAGTAACCAGGGGGTAGAGTGTTAGCCACCAAGAAGCAGAAATTGGATGAGAAACAGAAATTGCCCGGGGCCCTGGGGCCTGAGAAGCCACCACCTCACCTTTCCTGTCAGACAAGCTCACAGCCATGATCTCCCAGGTGGTGATGGAGTCTCTCAAAATCACCTCTATGGTCTTGGAGGAGACTCTAGATGGAGGAGAAATGGGGGCCTTAGGAGAAGATGTGATGGAGGGGAGAGTAGGTAATGAGGGGCCCCAAAGGGACCGGTTGGAGGGCGAGGGTGTGGGCATGTGGAGGTTTTTCTATATTGGGTTGTGGAGTTCCACTATGATTCCAGAAAACAGAGGAGGTAGGGGTGCATGCAAATTAAATGTTCTGGTCCTGAGTGTTGGTAGGAAGTGCCTGGAGGTGGTTTGGAATGAGGGGTGCCCCAGCCTTACCCATTTTTCTCTGGGTCCTCTAACACCTCCATCTTCCACAGCCAGCTCTCAGGGAACTCGCTTCTGGAAAGGATGTCTTCTTCCGGCATGATATCATCATCCAGGTCACCTGGGCAGGTGGGGGGCAATCTGGGTTTAGAGCAGACCCACTTCCCCTGCTGGTAGATACTCATCTCTACAGCCCTGGAGGGGTTCCTGGCAGTGAAACACATCCAAAGACAAATGATGAATTGTCTGTAAGTTAAAGGCTGTTTCCCTTTGAGGGATCCTGCCTCTATAAAAATGTTAAAAGTCATATTTTATACAAGGGCGTTGGTATAAAGACAAGGATAATGCAGGCTAGGAGAAGTCATTTCCCCTGATTTCCAAGAAACAAAAGCATTTTCATCAGCTTCTAAAGGTATCCTGACCCCTGGCACGGTGCCTGCTGCATCAGAAGTGACATTGGTTATGAGAGCAACCAGGTGAGCAGACAGTCTGGACTGATGGAAACCCTGAAGGCCTCTACAGCCAACTGGGCACCATCAGCAAGTGAACACAGCTGGCCTGGGCTAGGGCTCACCCCTGGCTGGGCGCTCCTCAAGAAATTGTGGACAGGCTTTAACTTGGCTCTGGGTGTGTCTAACAACAAAGCAGGTGGAATTGCACAGATGCCTAAATCCATTCATGCTCTGGGATAATCCACCAAAGTGCCTTTGGCGGTACTAGTGTTTCAGTGATGGCGAGCCTATGACATGCGTATCAGAGGTGACACATGAACTCATTTTTTTGGTTGATTTTTCTTTGTTAAATGGCATTTAAGTATATAAAATAAATATCAAAAATATAAATCTTTGTTTTACTATGGTTGCAAATATCAAAAAATTTCTATATGTGACATGGCACCAGAGTTAAGTTAGGGTTTTTCAAAATGCTGACACAACGAGCTCAAAAGGTTTGCCCTCATTGGTTTAAGCCATCCTCTGTCTCACCCTCACTTGACTAAAAAACATACACTATACTGAGAAATAAATCTCCCCGTGGGGTAAACTACAGCCCAGCAGGTTTGTCTAACTCCCTCGGTAGCCTTATCTTCTCTTTGCAGAAGTAAGTCTGTGTCATGAGTAGAAAGCGGCCTGCCTAGTTGTCATCATTTGCAAAGAGATTGAAGATAGTCTTTTGCTCACGTGTGTTAGGAATCTTTGTGTCTTTTGTGGGTGGAGGGATGAAGGGGATGTGAGCTTTCTGGCTACAAAAAAATTAGAAATATTTCTTCACTGTGTCAAGAGCTGCCTAAGCCCCACCCCACCAAGAGTAAACATGTTCACAAAAATCACATGTTACCACATAAGGAGTCCATCCATATCTTTTATTTTAAAGGTTAAGTGATATTGATCTTTGGGAACAGCTCTCTTCACTTAAATTTTAAAAGATGTTAAAAATCAAAAACAAAACTCATCCCTACCTGGTTTGGCTCAGTAAATAGAGTCAGCCTGCAGACTGAAGGATCCTGGGTTTGATTCTGGTCAAGGGCACATGCAGTTTTGGACTCGATCCCCAGTGGGGGTGTGTGCAGGAAGCAGCCGAGCAATGATTCTCTCTCATCATTGATATTTCTATCTCTCTCTCCCTCTCTGACATCAATCCTATATAATAAAAACCTAATATGGTAAGTATCTGGTTGTCTGGTCATCCATTCAACCAATCAAAGCTTAATATGCTAATGATATGCTAAGGCTGCTCAACTGCTCGCTATGATGTGCACTGACCACCAGGGGGCACACACTCTGACTGGTAGGTTAGCTTGCTGCTGGGGTCCAACTGATCCAGACAGAGCGAGAAGGGCCAGACATGCCTTGGAGCCCTCCTGCGGACCTCCCTGGCTGGCCAACTTTCCACAGCCCTCCCCGGCCCTGTTTGTGCACTGGTGGGTCCCTCGGCGGGGCCTGTGCTCTCTCACAATCTGGGACCCCTCGGAGGATGTTGGAGAGGCAGTTTCGGCCTGATCCCACAGGCCAGGCTGAGGGACGCCACTGGTGAACGAATTCATGCACCGGGCCTCTTGAAATAATAATAAAAAATACATAAAAGGAATAAAGAGGAACTTTACATGGAGAAACAGGGCAGACACCACCTTAATCAAGCGATCAAGGTTCACATCAGCAGTGATAGTTCAAGTCAATTCTACCTGCCTCCTGATCAGACGCACCAAGAAAGACAAAGTATCTCCTCTGGGAAAGCCCTGCCCAAAATGCAAAATCTGATTGTGAGCAGGAGTAACATCAGGCAGACTCAGGGGGCTGAACAACTTTCAAATGATCTGGCCTGTATATCTCATGTATGTGAAGATATGGCCTGTATATCTCATGTATGTGAAGATATGGCCTGTATATCTCATGTATGTGAAGATATGGCCTGTATACCTCATGTATGTGAGGAGTGTGAGAGTCACAGAGAGACCCTGGGGGTGGGGCAGATAGGAGGAGGCTGAAGAGACACAACCAGACACACCAATGCAATGTGTGATTCTGAACTAGGTCCTATTCCTATAGAGAAATAAAATAATTTAAAATGTGGCAAAATTTGAGTGGAGTCTGTGAATTACTTGGTGGAAAGGAATTCACGTTAATGTCCTGATGCTGAGCAGTGTGCTGGGGTGTTTAGGAAAATATCTTTGCTGCCTAAAATAATCCTCACTAAACTATTCAGAACTCTCAGGGCATCAAACAGTTCAAGTGGGGGAAAGGTTTTTAACCTGCACAAGTTTGTCTGTGAGTTAAAGGCTGTTTAAAGAAAAAAAGATCATTATTTTTCCATTTGTCGGCCAGCCAGCCACTGGGCAAGTTTCCCAATCTTCCTTAGGTTTTAAGCAGAAGCATTCTTTTTGTTACTTTTCATCCTGTAATTGATAACGCAATTTCCCTCAATTTCACAAGCCGCTCACACTTGCATTTGCCCTTAGCAAATTAGATCCACACAATTTCCAGTCCCCAGTGATGGGCACCTCCCCCTCCCACCACCACCAGCCCTCAGGCAGGGCACCCCAGACCACAGGACTAACTCCTGGCCAGGCCCAGGTCACTGTCCCGGCTGTGCTCCAGCCGCTGCCTGGTGATGTAGCTGCAGCAGTCCAGGAAGGCGTCCACATAGGCCTTGTCCTGGAGGATGAACTGCGCCCTGGGTACCTCATGGGGTTCTCCCGCATACCGCCCTCACAGCACTTGCGCAGCTCCTTGCTGGGGTACTCACCCGCTGTGGGAACACCCCCCAGTCAAGTCCCCACAGGGCCTCCCAGGGAGGACCTGCCCAGGTCCAGGCCATCCCCTCCTCCCACTTTGCTGGGATCTCAAAGGACAGGGTGTAAGGGTAGGGGAGGCGGATGAGGGCTCCCACCTTTGCCCATCCTCTCCTCCATGAGCTCTGGAAGCCCAGCCCAGCATCTGTAAAGACTCCCGCATAGTTCTTTCCACTGCCTGGTGTGCAGCCAATGTCTGCCTTCTCCACTGTGTCCCAGATCTGCAGGGTGGGGAGGGAGTCAAGGGCAGGCTGAGGCCAGGCCAGCACCAACACATCCACCCAACCTCACTACCATCCTCATCCCAGGCCCAGACACTCCACAGTGGATGATCAGAGTGTGCTGCTGTGGGACTCAGAGCTGTGCCCATTACCATGACTGTCCCCAACTTAGACCCTGTCCATCCACATTTATATCTGCAACTTGAACTTCAACGCATCCTCATGTCTGTGTCCATTTTGGCTTCTGCACTCAACCCACACTCAACCTCACGTCACTGGTTGTCCCCAGCGCCATTCCCACCTCAACCCAACGCCATCTCTTTGCCTCTGCCATGTTTTACCCAACCTCAGTGACATAGGGACATACCTTTTTCTGAGTCAACCTGTTCTTCTTATTCAGTACAAACACGCCCTTGTCCACGGCCACCAGCCCCACTCGAGCCCCCTGGTTACCCTCAATCTTGAGCAATATCTGTTGTCCAGGTAGATGCTGATGCTTTTCCTCCTCCATGGCACTTTTCACCACCAGCTGTGAGGAGGTGGGAGGGGTAGGCAGGAGAAGTCAGCCCAGCAGGGCCCCAGCCTTGGTCGGGAGAGGACAGAAGGGGTCCTGGTCTGCTCTGGAAGGAAAGAAAGGTGGACACAGAGAAAGAAGAAGGGAGACGCACAAAACCAACATCAGGTAGAAAGTCAAGGAAAGAGAAAATTGGCAGAAAGAGAGATACTGAGAGTAATACAGGGAAGAAAACAAGATGGAAAAGGAGAAGAGAGAGGCAGGAACTCTATGAGCAGAGGAGAGAAGTGGGTTCAGAAGGACAGAGAGAGGCAGAAACAGAGAAAGCCATGGCCGGGCTGAGTCACGGATGGGCACAGAGACACAGCAACACTTACCGTGCCCACACACGAATCTTTGACATCCACCCACACGGAATCAGCTACCACCTCCCTCTGACCTCCATTGTTCAGTGTGTAATAGGCCACCAGGCGGAAGGAAGGAATAAACTCTGTCGTGATGGTCAGAGGCAGCACCACCAGGACCTGGCCGGGCTCTCGCACCTGGCGTCCCACCTTCAACAGCTTCCCCTTGTTCATGACCTTGGGAGACAGGTTGGCAGAAGGATCAGGAAGGCGGAGGGAGGGTGTAGGGATCTGGAAGGGGTAGGACTCCAAGGGCTGGAGAAGTGAGGAGGGGGGAGACCTGAGGATTGCAGGAAGCCACACACCAGGTAGGTGAAGTATCGGACATTGGCATCGTGGCCAGGGTCCATTTGCAGGACAAAGTTGACATTGAGCGTGTCCCCTGGCTTGAGCTCTGTGGCGGCCGTGGATAGGTGCAGGTAGTTGTTGGAGTTGCCCATCGTACTGTAGGGTAGGGCCTGCATTTGATTGGAAGCCTGTCGCCCCTCCGGGAGGCCCTCCTTCATTGTGCGTACCTGAGCAGGGAGACAGGGATGCATGCTGCCGACTTGCGATGTCCATGCCCTAATCCCTGGCACCTGGCAATATGGCACCTGGTGTGACAAGAGGGACTTTACAGATGGGATGGAGTTAAGGATCTGGACATAGGCAGACTATTTTAGGTTACTCAGGTATGCTAATGTCATCACAAGGGTCCTTATAAGACACCCATGCAGATGACAGGAGGCCCTGTATAAATGGCAGGAGGAACCTCTATCCAGATGGTAGGACTCCCATATGCAGACAAGACTCCTCTATGCAAATGAAACACCTCTATGTGAAGGGCAAGTTCCATTTATGCAAATGAAAGGTTCCCTACTATACACATGGTAAGATCCCTTTGTACAACCATTAGAAGCTGCTGTACAAATAAAGTCCTCTGTTTCCCTGGGGTGGGGTCCTGCTGGTGCAGACTCACAGTGATCAACAGGGGCTTCAGGCTCTTGTGTGTGTTGATGGTGAGCTTAGCCAGGCCATCATCGCGGGTCACAGAATGCACTTGATTGGAGCCCTGAGTGGCCACAGGGACGCGGCCAGCGGGGGAGCCATCAGGGTTCGTCACATACACCTGTGGGTGCAGGAAAGGTGGAG
>NW_006299259.1:7436-11707 GCF_000327345.1 Myotis davidii | reverse complement strand
TTCAGCAGACCCAGAGAGGAGGCCAGTGCTCAGGAGTGGGGTGCAACCTTGCCCTGGGTCTCACCATGAGGTCAAAGGGCATGGTAGGTTTGAAGAATCTGGGCGTCTTGGTGAAGTGGATCTGGTAGGGGGAGGTCACGATGGGGATCCCGCTGCGCTCTGCCTCCACCATGTCGCTGCCTGAGGAGGCTGGCTGTGAGTGTGGGCTACTTTGGACCAAACCTTCCCCCTCAGATTGGACCCTACCTTCATATTGGACCCCCCTCCTCAGATGGGACCTCCGTCCTCAGACGGGGCCTCTTTCATAAGACTGACCCCACCTTCATTCTGGGCTTCCTCTGTCAGTTGGTCCTCCCCTCAGACAGGACTGCATGGTGGTACTGAACCTCCACCTTCCGCCCAGGCCTCACCTGAGTGTAGGATGACGGTGACAGACACATACAATGACTTTCCCACTAGGGCAGCTTCTCCCGGGGGCTGCGGAGCTGCACTCATCAGGACCTCTCGGCTCAGCACAGCCTCTCCAGTGCCATCCTCGATCTGGTATAGGAAATGAGGGCTCAGAAGGGGAGAGGGGAGGGGATTCAGAGAGTGAGAGGGCTGGGTTCAGAGTGGAGGAAGCTCTGGAGGCCCCTGGTAGGTACCACAACACGAGTCAGTGACTGGGACAGTGAAATCCTCTGGTCACCATCCTGGATCCCAAAGATGACAAAGGCTGTTCCATCCACATCCTTCCCATACAAGAACCTGTGTAGAGAGGAGAGTGTCAGATTCTCACCTCCTGAAAAGCTGAGTCGTAATGTAGGATAAAGTCACACTGGCATGGAGAGGACCCAGAATCACCAACCCCTCACCTCACCCTCACAAGGCCCTAACCCGGCCCCTCATATGATCTTTCACCTGACCCCTCACCTGGAACCTCACTTGGTCTCTCACCTGGCCCCTCACCTGACCTCTCACCTGGTCCCTACCTGACCCTCCCCTGGCCCCTTCTCCTGGTCCTCACCTGACCCCTCACCAGACTGTCACGTGACCCCTCACCTGACCATCACCTGACCCCTCTCCTGGCCCCTCACCTGGCTGTAATGGTGACCTCCAGGCCCTTAGGGTCATCAATGTAGTAGAATTTCTCTGCAGGCTCCACTTGGACCTCAAAACTAGGCAGCACTGGGGGCAGGGGTTTGGGGGAGAGAGACAGCACTGTGAGGGGCCAGCACTGAGCCCAGCATTATGGGGCCCACATCCTGGCTCCCTCCTTCTCTTACCATATTCCTTCACCTCAAACTCAGCCGAGAAGACCTGCTGTGGCGAATCTTCATAGTGGGCTTTTATCTTCCACTGCCCCATGCTGTGGGGAAGGCAGGTGAGTGATCTGGTCAGACCTGGCAGCCCCTCACTCCTTCTCCTTGGATAGGGGAACCCCAAACCCACTCCTGGAGGGCCTGACGCACTTGACCAGCTCTGGGATGTTCCAAGACAAGGACAAGATGCCAATGTGGTTTTGAGAAGAGAGGAAGTCCCGCTTGATGAGAATGCCTTCGGGTGTCTGTAGATAGACAGGGAGGGGTGTGTTTCTTCAGAGCAGGCTTAGCCCCTTGGCCCTCCTCTCCCGCTCTGTGTCTGCACACTCTCTGTCATGTCTACAGCAGCAGCGGCTAAGAACGTGGACCTGAGTTGGACAGCCCAGATTCAAATCCCACTGTGCCACCTACAAGCTGTGTGACCTTGGGCAAATTTCTTAACTTCTCTGTGCTCAATGTGCACCTCTACAAACAGGAGATAAATACAGCCCCTCTGGCTTGGGACATTGTTCATGTAAGCAGGAGCTCGTTATTATGCGTGTCCCCCCGAATGTTAAGAATCACTAGAATGTATTACCTACTTTTGGGCTGAGCATTTGATTTGTGCTAAGCCATACATAATTGCTCTGTTCAACCTTTTATCCTACAAGAATAGCAATCTGGTGCACACTTATCATTTCATTTCTTGAAAACAGTTAAACATTGGGACATACCACAAAGACATCTGGTTCTCTGGCTTCTCTTGGAAACCAGGGTAACTGGATAACGCCCTGCTGTTGGCACAGGTGACATTTCGCTTCTTCCTTTCTCCCTCCCTGACTCCTTTCTTCCATCACTTTGTATTAAGCTCCACTATATTCCAAGCACTTTGTTGAATTCAGGATTAAGACCCTGAACAAACAGATAAAAACTCCTTCCTGAAGGGAATTGAGGTTCTACAGAGGTAGGTGGAGGGGGCAATTATCCTATATAATAAAGGCTAATATGCAAATTGTCTCCTTGAGAGTTGGACCACTAGTGCTGACGTATGCTGACCACCAGGGGGCAGCATGGAACGAAGAAACACCCTGGCTGGCAGCCTGGGGAAGGTAGGCCCTGATTGGCCCTGATCGCCAGCTAGGCCTATGGACCCTACCCATGCACGAATTTAACTAGGCCTCTAGTTAAATGAATAAATCCAGTTTACAGGATGTTTAAAGGATGGCAGGAAGAGAGAGTGGAGTGCATGTGTGAATGGGAGGGGGCTGAAAATTTACAGGAGCTCAGAAAGGCCTCACTGTAAAATTGGGGCTTTGGTGACATCTGAGCAAAGTCTTGAAGGAGATAAGGGGCCAGTAGTGTGCATATTTGGAGGAAGATTGTTTTCTGGGCAGAAGGAACAACCAATGCAAAGGCCCTGGACAGAACGCTGCTTCGTGTGTCTGAGGGACAGAGAGGAGGCCTGTGTGGCTGGAGCAGAGTGAGTGAGGAAAAGAGAGGGAGGAGATGAGGGGGGAAGGGGACAGGGGAGGCCACTCAGGGCCTTGTAGGTCACGGGAAGGACTTGAGCTTTTATCTGGAGGGAGGGAGGAGTCCTGGAGGGCTGTGAGCAGAGGAGGGGCTGGACCTGACCCAGGTGCTCACAGGTACCTCCTAGCTCAGTAGTCGGAACAGACTCCTACCCAGCATTATGTAATTACTCCCACTCTTCAGATGAGAAAACTTAGGCTCAGGAAGGTGAGTGACCTGGCCAGAGTCACAGGGACCAGGGCTTTATCTGGAGGTGGAATTGACAAGTGCAACCATTGCCCCATGCTGACTCCCTGGGTCCCCGCCCATCTCTAGGCCTCTGTTTTTGTGCCTCTCTATATAGTTCTTTGCTTTAAGGTCTTTCCTAGGGTCTCTTTCTCTGTCTCAAACTCTCTCTTGTTCTCCCCTTGAGTCTCTGCCCCAAGTGTGTCTGGGGGCCCAGCTGCCTGGTACCTCAATGCTGACGATAACCTTCTGGTTCGCAGGCAGCAGCTTGTGGTCCACAGTGAAGATCCGATAGAGGACTGGGAGGTGGCAGGAGAGAAAGGGACAACTCAGTGAGGCCTGGCCCTCCCAAAGACCCAGCCCCAGCCCTCTGAGACACCCACCAGCCCCTTACCTGTGGAGCCTGGGGTATAGATGGTCTTGTCTGTCTGGATGAAGAGATACCCGCTCTGAAGGCTGACTAGCACCACCTTCTCCACTGAAACTTTCCCAAAGACTGCCTGGACACTCACAAACTTGTCCTTCTGTGATTTTAACTCCTTGCTGGCCGGGATCTAGGCATGAATGGGGGAGGGCATGAGAGGGGTCTGGTCCAGGGCCCCTTGCCAACCGTCCAACCTCTGGGCCTTTGGCTGGGTCCACATCTGCCCCTCCTCACAACAGAGTCAGCCCATCACTCCTGCCTGGTCTCTCTGGTTTTCCCGGGTTTGGGGGAGAAGGGTACTCAGAGAGGGGCAAAGGCAAGAGACCGGCTAGGGGTCAGAGAGAGGAATGGAAAGGGGACCAGAGAGGGGCCTCAGAGGATGGGGGCTCAGTAGTGGAAGGGGGCCCAGAAAGGAGAGGAGACTCAGAGAGGAGAGGGGCTTGATTGAAGAGGGGGCTTGGAGGGGAAAGGGCTCCAAAAGGAGGGATATAGAGATTGTTGGCTTTGAAGGGAAGGGGCTCAGGGTGAAGGAGGGGCTCAGTAGGGGGCGGGGCCAGTAGAAGGAGGGGCCCAAATGGGAAGGAGAATGGAAGAGGGGAAGGGCTGCCCTGGCTGGTGTTGCTCAGTTGGTTGGAGCTTGGATCTGTGCACCAAAAGATCACCAGGTTTATCTCCTGATCAGAGAACATATCCGGGTTTTGGGTTTGATTCTCCAGCCAGGGTGTGTACTGGAGGCAACTGATCATGTTTCTCTTTCACATCAATGTTTCTCTCTCTCTCCCTCTCTCTCTTTTTTCTCCTTTCCTCTCAGA
>NW_006299259.1:4571-7354 GCF_000327345.1 Myotis davidii | reverse complement strand
TGCCCTTGACAGGAATGTTACCTGTCCCACCGTGGGCCTCCAGCACCACCGTCTCCTCATTCTCCAGCCGCAGGATGTTGGGGGTGATTATGGAGAACCTGTGGGAGGAGTGCAAGAGGTCATCCGAGGGACCCAACATTCCAGCTGCACAGGGGTCTCCACAGTCCCTGGTCTTGCAGGTCCCATCAAACCCTGAACCTCAAAATCAGAGCCAGCAAGTCCCCCAATTATCTAGGTTTACAAACCCATAGTTGGGGAACCCACATACATACTCCTGAAACCCTGATTAGACCCCCAGCTTCATAAACATCCACACACCCCTCTACACAATGCCTGGATTTCACAAACACCCAACCCACAGACTCTCAAAGTCACAGGCAGCCCCATCTATTAGCATTCCAGCCACTAACTCCTCCTCCACAGGCATAATGCACCCTGAATTCTACAAGGACCTGAACCCACAAATGCCCACTTCACCACAGAAGTTGCCTTGCTTGGGGCAGGGTCAGGACTACTCACATGGGGTTCCCCAGGACCAGGGGGAGACTGCTCAGCAGCAGCAGCAGGCTGGGATCTGAGGCAGGCCCCATGGTACAAGGGACAGTGGAATGACAGAGGGACAGAGGGACTGAGGGTTGGAGGGAGAGGACAGGGAGGACTGAGCAGAGGCTGCTGGAGGCCTCCTTTTATCTGGCTCCCGCCTTTCCCGGACTCAGCCCAGCCCTCTACTCCCCATGGCCTCTCCCCTCCCTGGGGCTGCCCCAGATTTCTCAATAACGTTTCCTAAGTTTTTTCATTCCCTTGGCCAGCAAATCCTGGGTAAATAACCTAAGGGCATGTCCTCCTCCAACAGGCGCACAAGTGCCTTCTGCCCTGGCCTTCCTCGGGGGCAAGGCCAGTGAGTGAACAGGGACCTTTCCCTGTTATACCCACATGGTAGTGGAGTTACACTGAGGGCCAGAGACTCTCCCCTACCACCTCAGATATCTGTACCTGGCCCAGTCCAGATTTGTCCATGCACTTATTAACCAAACCCTTCCTAGCAATCCATCTCCACACTGGTAGTTAAAGTCCTACTTCCAGTCTTCCATGCTGGGGTAGGGTCGGGGACAGATTATAGCACAGACACTCCTAGTCCTCTGGAGTGTGATCTCAAATGGAGAAGAAGAACTCTGCTTCTTGGAGGGTCAGAGAAGGATTCTTGAGGGAGGGGACATTTCAGCATGGCTTTGAAGTATGCATAGGAGTTCACTGTCCAGGTGAGCATGTTTTATAGGGCAATGGGAGCCTGGAGCTCCCTTCACCTACTCTTGCCAGGATGCCTGAATAGCTATGATGATTTAAAAAGCAATTTTTGTGGACCATTGCTAGCTTTTGTATTTTTCTTATATTAACATCCTCTTAGGATATTATTATTAAAAAGTATATTTATTTTTTGTGTTAATAGGTAATATATTCATATGATTTAACACCTAAAAGGTAGAAATATATATAGGGAAAATGTAATTTTCCTTCTGGGCCTGTTACCAGCCATCCAGGTCCCATTCATCACCATGTAATAAAGGATCATGATTTCTCTCCACATATATCGTGTGCATTTACAAATGTCCACATGTTGCCGGAATTAATATTGGCATGCTCTACATACAGTCCTTCTAGTCCCCCTGAGTCATACCTTGTTTCTTTATAAACAGCTAGAGACTGTGGATTAGTAGTGCACAGAAAACTTCTCCTTAAAAGGACTGCCTCATTATATTGTGTGAAAGTCACCGGCCTCCAACTGATGGGCAGACTTTCTCAGATTGCAAACCTTACTCTTGCCACTTTGATTAAAAATAGTGGTGGGGTAAGTGGATGCTGCACTGACAGGCTCTCAAGATCAAATTGGAATTACAACTAAAATATGGAAAAACTTACTGAATAATCAACAGAGACTCACTGGAGAGAACCCTGGTAACCGAGGATGGAAAGTGGAGACCACATAGGGAGTGGTAGGAGGCAGGAGGTGCAAAAGGGCTGGCCAGGCTCCCACAGACAGCAACTGAAGTTCCGCAGAGATATCTCAGCTGAGGGTGGGGGATTGTTGGTGGCGGGGGGGCGGCTGGACTACATCCCCAAGCTGGGCCACCCAACTGAGAGCACCACAACTGAGAAGGGTACCTACAGAACATCTGGCTGTGAAAAGCAGTGGGGTTTCTGTCTGACAGGGAGAGAAGGCTAGAAATTTAGGCACCTTCTTAAAGGGCCAATGCCCCAAACTCCCTGTACAGATACTCACCTTGTGCTCTGAAAGAGGAAGGGAATAGTGAACTGAAGCTGTAAGAGCAGAAGCCAGGGTTGGGAGTTCTGGGTTTAGAGGTCAGAATGCAGATACCCCAGTTTTCTTTGCTGAGTAATTACCTTGTGCTACGGAGGTCATCTTTCTCAGGCAGACAACTGCTATCTCAGTGGTTTGGCATGGGGAAAACTATTGGAAAACACTTAGCCCCACAATGTGGTGTTTCTGAGGCTCATTAAAAGAATGATAATAGAGAGAAAACCAAGATGGCAGCATAGGTAAACACCGGAAATTGCTGCCTCGCACAACCACTTCATAAAAACAACTAAAGACAAAACGGACATCATCCAGAACCATAGGAAGGCTGGCTGAGTGGAAAATCTACAACTAGAAGGAAAGAGAAAAGCACACTGAGACTCAGAGGAGGTGTGGTGTGGAAGTAAAGTGCAGAGGTATGAGGGCGCATGCGGAAAGGGCTGGCAACTGAGGATGCGGCAGTCTTTTG
>NW_006299259.1:1630-3021 GCF_000327345.1 Myotis davidii | reverse complement strand
TGAAATACTGAAAGGTATCCTTTAAGAAGATAAATAATTTGATGAACAGAATAAACTGGTGAATATAATAGAATCAGGGACATAGAAAGGGAGTAGACTGACAATACTCAGGGGGGAAGGATGTAGGGGGTGCGGGAAGAGACTGGACAAAAATCATACACCTATGGATGAGGACAATGGCAAGGGTAAGGGCAGAAGGTGGGGTGGGAACTTTGTGGAGGGGAGCTATGAGGGGGGGAAGAGGAACAACTGTAATAATCTGAACAATAAAGATTTAATTTTAAACAAAGAATGATAATAACAAGTATCCTCCTGGAAGAAGCAACTGCCCCACCCTGCTGAAAAAAACTCTCACTAAACCTGTGGACAATTGCTTGAGGGCTAGTCAAGACTAAATCCAATCAGTCTGTAGGCATAGGTCTGGAGGCTTTGAGTCTTTGCTTGGCCCAATTAGCCAGAAACAGGTTTTACACTGTCCTGCACTAAAGATTGAGAGGCATAGCAAATCTACCTAATATATAGTCACAAACCCAAACAGGCAGCCAAAATGAGGACACAAAGAAACAAAACTCAATTGAAAGAACAAGAGAATTCTCTAGAATAAGAGATAAATGAAATGGACATAAGAAATTTATCTGATACAGAACTGGATAGTTCCAAATATCAATGGTACAGGGGCTCAACAGCATGAGAGAAGACCTAGTAACTATGAAAACAGAAATAAAGAATGACATAGCACAAATAAAGGACACATTGGAAGTCATACACAGCAAATTAGGGGAAGATGAGAATCAAATTAGTGAATTAGAAGACAGGGTTGAAAAAAATCACTCAATCAGAGAACCTAACAGAAAAAATAATGATAAAAGAGGAGGACAGCATAAGAGAGCTCTGGGACAATGTGAAACATAACAATATTTGAATAGTAGGTGTGCCAGAAGAGGCAGAAAGAAAGAAAGGGATAGAGAACGTGTTTGAAGAAATAATGGCAGAAAAATTCCCTACCTGGTAAAGAAAAAAGTCACACAATTCAGGAGGTACAGACAGTCCCAAGCAAGCAGAACCCAAACAGGCCCACGCCTAGACACAACATAATTAAAATGCCAAAAAATTAAAGTCAAAGGGAGAATCTTAAAGGAAGCAAGAGAAAAGCAAACTGTTACCTACAAAAGATCTCCAGATGGCTGACGCCTGATTCTCAGAAACTGTGCAGGCCAGAAAAGAATGGCATGAAGTACTCAAGGTAATGGGGAGCAAGGATCTGAAACCAAGATTACTCAGAAGCAGACTCAATCAAGCATTTCTTTGCAGCCTTCCTTAGATATTGCTTCTTTCTGTCACTTGAAGTCCTACACCTACCAGTTTTTTTAAATACAGACTGTTGGCTATTG
>NW_006299259.1:0-728 GCF_000327345.1 Myotis davidii | reverse complement strand
CTGGCGGGGGCGGGAGTAGGCTGGGAATAAGGAGACATATGTAAAACGTTCAACAATAAAGAATTTTTAAAACCTTCCTAGAAACAAATGCAAATGAACACACGACAACCCCAAATCTCCAGCACACAGCAAAAGCAGTCCCCAGAGGGAAGTTCATAGTACTACAGGCCTACCTCAAAAAACAAGAAAAATTAATAATAAACTCATTAGCACTACCACTTAAAGAATTAGAAAGAGAACAACAAGAAAAACCCAGATTAAATAGAAGGAAGGAATTAATAAAAGTAAAAGCAGTAATAAATAACATAGAGACTAAAAAAGCTATATAAAAATATCAAAGAAACCAAGAGATGGTTCTTTGAAAGGATAAATAAAATTGATAAACTGTTAGTCAGACTCATCAAGAAACAAAGAAGAGGACCCAAATAAATAAAATCAGAAATAAAAGTGGAGAAGTGATAACTGTCACAACAGAAATACAAAGAATTGTAAGCAAATGCTATGAAAAATCATATGACAACAAGATGGACAATATAGATGAAATGGACAAATGCCTAGAAAAATACCATTTCCCAAAACTGAATCAGGAAGAATCAGAAAACCTGAATAGGCCAATAACAACTGAGGAAATAGATGGAGTAATCAAAAAACTCCCAGCAAACAAAAACCAACATCCGGATGGCTTAACAAGGGAGTTTTACCAAACACTCAAAGAAGAACTAATACCT
>NW_006299258.1:298595-298903 GCF_000327345.1 Myotis davidii | reverse complement strand
CCGGGCCTCTAATATATATATATGAGCCAGGGGCCATCACATCCAAAACAACAAAACAAACAACCGAACAAGCTGAGTCGGGTAACAAGGTCGGCAAGGGTGTTAGTGAGGGATAACTAAATGACTGAGCAGCAGGCTGCGTGGGGCAAACAGGCTCACAGGATGGTTAGTGAGGGACAACAAAATGACTGAACAAGCAGGCTGCTTGGGGCAACCAGGTCAGCGGGGGGGCAGTTGGGGGAGACCAGCTGGCGGAGGGTAGGCAGTAAGAAGCGACCAGGCCAGCAGGGGGAGGGGGAGCAGTTAGG
>NW_006299258.1:295270-298534 GCF_000327345.1 Myotis davidii | reverse complement strand
ACCAGGCCGGCAGGGGGAGGGTAGTGGGGGAGACCAGGGCAGCAGAGGGGGGCAGTGAGGGGAAAACCAGGCTGGCAGGGGAGCAGTTGGGGGCAACCAGGCAGGCAGGGGCAGTTGGGTGTGACTAGGCCAGCAGGGGGGCCAGTGAGGTTGTGACCAGGCCTGCAGATGGGGCAGTTGGGGGCAATCAGGAGGGCAGTTTGGCCAGCTAGGGGCAGTCAGGCAGGCATGCAGGTGAGCAGTTAGGAGCCAGCGGTCCTGGATTGTGAGAGAGATGTCTGACTGCCAGTTTAGGCCTGAGCGGTCCTGGATTGGAGAGGGTTCCAGCTGTCCTGAGGGCACATCCTCTCTCCCCCCGCCCACCATGCACAAATTTTGTGCACTGGGCCTCTAGTTGGTGTATAAGAAGGCCATAGATTTCAGGGTGTTGATTTTGTATACTCCTACAATTTTGAATTCATTAAGTCTAGTAGTTTTTTGATGGAGTATTCGGGGTTTTCTATTTATAGTATCATGTCATCTGAAAATAAAGACAGTTTTACTTCCTCTTCTTCAATTTGGATGCATTTTATTTCTTCTACTTGTATCATCACTATTGCTAGCTCTTCCGGTACTATATCAAACAGGAACGGTGAAAGTGGGCATCCTTGTCTTATTCCCATTCTCAGGAGAAATGAGTTTAGTTTTTGTCAATTGAGTATGATGTTGGCTGTAGGTTTGTCATATAAGGCTTTTATTATTTTGAGGTATGATCTCTCTATTGCCGCTTTGATGAGAGCATTAATCAAGAAAGGGTGTTGGATTTTGTCAAATGCTTTTACTGCATCAATTGATATGATTATGTGATTTTTGTCTCTCAATTTGTTTATGTGATGTATCACATTTATTGATTTGGGGATATTGTACCATCCTTGCATCCCCAGAATAAATCCCACTTGGTTATGGTGTATGATCTTTCTGATGTAATGCTGAATCCAATTTGCTAGGATTTTGTTGATGATTTTAGCATCCATGTTCATCAAGGATATTGGCCTACAGTTCTCTTCTTTTTGTTGTGTCTTTATCTGGTTTTGGAATTAGGGTAATGCTGGCTTCATAGCAAGAGCTTGGAAGTGTGCCTTCCTCTTGAGCTTTTTGTTCAGGGAGCAGCTCTAGAGTTAAGCCTCAGTATGACCTGTGGCAGAGTCACAAACAAGTCCCAGCTTAGAGGGCAAAGCCGTCTTAGCATAATTAAGCTAGACCTTATGGCCTCCCCCTAGATCCTTCCTATGTAGCTAATGAGCTATGGGAGATGCAGCAAGTGCTGCCAAAACAAGTGAAACTCACAAGAACACTGTAACTATGTTGACCACTGCCTTGTTTTTCTTTGACTATAAAATAAATCCTCAGCTTGCTGGCTGGATCCTTCTCTGTGGCCTCATCCAGGCATGGAAGATCCACTGAGCCCCAGCTATATTCTCTTTGTCTGTCTTTAATTCTTTGCTTCCCCCACCACCTTCAGGCTTACCAAACCTTTGGCTGTGATGGCACGGCACATTTTTGGAATAGTCTCAGGAGTATGTGTTTTAGTTCTTCTTTGAATGCTTTACAAAACTCCTCTGTAAAGCTGTCTGGACCTGGGACTTTTCTTGCTGGAAGATTTTTGATCACTGCTTCAATTTCTTTGGTAGTTATCAGCCTATTCGGTTTTTATTTTTATTCTTTCTGATTGAGTTTTGGGAGCTTGTACTTTTCTATGAATAAGTCCATTTTGTCTAGGTTGTCCATTTTGGTGGAATAGAGTTATTCATAGTATTATTTCATAATCCTTTGTATTTCTGTGGGATTGGTTGTTACTTCACATCTTTCATTGTTATTTTGTTTATTTTGGTTCTCTCTCTTTGTTTCTTGGTGAGCCTGGCTAGAGGTTCATCAATCTTGTTTATCCTTTCAAAGAACCAGCTCTTGGTTTCTTTGATCTTTTGTATTGTTCTTTTGGTCTGTATGTCAGTTATTTCTGCTCTGATCTTTATTATTTCCTTCCTTGTGCTTATGCTGGGCTTTTCTTGTTGCTCTCTTTCTAACTCTTTGAGTTGTAGTGTTAGATAATTTATTACCATTTTTTTTGAGGTAGGCCTGTAGAGTTATGAACTTCCCTCTCAAAACTGTTTTAACTGAATCCCATAGATTTCGGATTGTTATGTTTTCATTGTAATTTGTTTCCATGATGCTTTTTATTTCTTCTTTGATCTTTTTGGTTAACCCAATTATTCTTTAATAGCATGCTATTTAGCCTCCTGGTGTTTGAATTTTTTAAATTGTTTTTATTATAGTTGATTTCTAATTTTATGCCATTGTGATCTGAGAAGATGCTTGATATGATTTCTATCTTCTTGAATTTGAAGAGACTTTGCCTGTGTCCCAATATGTGGTCTATATTTGAAAATGACCCATGTGCACTTGAGAAGAATGTATATTATGTGGCTTTGGGGGTGAAATCTTCTGAAGATGTCAATTAACTCCGTCTGATCTAGTGAGTCATTTAGGATTGATGCTTCTATGCTGAATTTTTGTTTACAGGATTTATCCATTGGTGTTAGTGGGATGTTACTAGTAAGGTCCCCTACTATGAATGTTTTGTTGTCAAGATCTCCTTTCATATCCTCCAGAATTTTTTTTTTTTTAATGTATTTGGGTGCTCCTGTATCTGGTTCATATATGTTTACCAGAGTTATAACTTCTTGTTGAATTGCTCACTTTGGTATTATGAAGTGGCCTTCCTTATCTCTTGTTATGGCCTTCATGTTGAGGTCTAATTTGTCAGATATAAGTATTCCTACCCCAGCATTTTGCTCATTTCCATTTTCCTGAAAAACCTTTTTCCATCCCTTCACCATCAGTCTGTGCGAGTCCTTTGTTCTGAGATGGATCTCCTGTAAACAGCAGATCTATGGGTTATGTTTTCTTATCCACTCAGCTACACTATGTCTTTTTATTGGGACATTTAATCCATTTAAATTTAAAGTTATTATTGATAGGTACTTGTTTGTTGCCATTTTTATTCTTTATGCCTGTGTTCCTTCTTCCCTCCCTATTTCTTCTTTTTACAGCAGACCCTTTAGCATTTCTTGCATTGCTTGTTTGGTGGTAATAAACTCCCGTAGTCCTTTTTTGTCTGTGAAGTTCGTGATTTGACCCTCAATTTTGATTGATAGCCTTGCTGGGTACAGTATTCGTGGATTCAGACCCATCGTTTGCATCACTTTGTATATTTCATTCCATTCA
>NW_006299258.1:291621-295215 GCF_000327345.1 Myotis davidii | reverse complement strand
ACCCTCTAGCGCAGTGGTCAGCAAACTGTGGCTTGCGAGCCACATGAGGCTCTTTGGCCCCTTGACTGTGGCTCTTCCACAAAATACTGACTTCTGCACATGGGCCACAAAGTATCAATCGCACTGTACATGCGCGCCCGCTTGTGGTATTTAGTGGAAGAGCCACACTCAAAGGGCCAAAGAGCTGCATGCGACTTGCGAGCCACGGTTTTCTGAGCCACAGTTTGCCGACCACTGCTCCAGGTGATCTCTGACCTTTCCATCCATGGATCGCCTCACCAGCTGTGTTTAATTCACCAATCTGGTGGATGTTATTCGATTCACCTGTTCCTTCTATCTGCTCTGTGAGAATCCTAGGACCCGTCCACGTACTCCGTGCCCCTTTGTTTCCCCCTGGACAAATTTTTTAGGTGCCCACAGCTGGGGAGGCTGGAGTCACAGTGTTCATGGGTTTGCAGCTGAGGCAGCTGGTTCCTGAGTCTTGTGGTTGCAGGGTCCTGGGAGGTATCAGTGGTCTCCCCAGTTGTAGGTAAGGCCGGCTCTCTGATCACAGCTGCTCTCCCCTTCAAGATGACATGGTCTCTAAGGCAGAGTCAGCTGCTCTGGGAGAGATTTCAGCAGTAGTACAGGCTGCCAGGCCAGGGGAGCCTGGTGTGCCAGTCCCCAACAATCCTGTGGAATATAGCTGTCCCTCACTCACAAATACAGACACACTCCCTGCATGTCCATTCACTCTCCTTTTTCCTCTCTCACTCACATACTATCTTGCAGCCTGCTGTCCCATCAGCTGCCATCTGAAGACTTTTATTCTTGTAAATATCTATTAGCCCCACATTTGTTTGTGTGTTTGTGTGTGTGTATGTGTGTGTGTGTGTGTTTAATTTTTTTTTTATAAACATCTTAATTGGAAAGAAGAACTTGGTCTCTGGAGTATTGGTGTTGCTTTCTATATGATCATTCTCAGATTGTTCTCATTTCTCTGTTTCAGTATATACAAGTGTACCTACTAGGATAAAAGATCAGGGATAGGTTCTATGGTTTACAGCAGCCATATTTGAGGCCCAAGTATATATGGTACATAGATTCCATAGCAGCCACTGAGGCTGTGGATTCACAGATGACAGCTCTTTATCTCATCGGAGTGTGTGTGGTAGAGCCTGGTAGGAGTAGTAGTAGCTCTTCTGAGCTTTCTTCACAAAAACTTCATTCTGGGATCTGGAAATAAAAATTTTCTCCACAGCTTGGTACAAGTGCAAATACTTCTTTGAGATAATTTTTAAAAGCCATTTAAGAAAGTGGATTATGTAGAAAAACAGAAAATTAACCGCAAAGTAGTATAAAATTTCTTGGTATGAGTTCTCATTTGAGTGTTAATGTGAATGGGTGGAAAGGTAGATGAGTTAGATCATCTGATATGAGGAGAAATGTGGAGTTAATAGACTTGAAAGTTATTCCTCTCCTTCTCTAATACTTTAGAAGAGTGTCTTGTATACCTTCTTCAAAGTTAGTGAGCAGTGTTTTTTCTGGAAACAGATTGCTGAAAGTGATCATGATCAATCATTATATGGAGATGCTAACCCAGTTTTTCATATTTATCTCTATAAACCAAAGTCAGCTGACTCTTTTCATAGCCTGATGTGGCCGGATGGTATTATGCTGACATGCTTCCCTATCACAAGACTGATAACAGAATTCATTTTTATTTATCACAATACAACTTAAATTTCAAGGCTGCCTATTTAATTGGCAATGATGCCTACTGAATTTTTAACTTATGCTGAAAAGCTGGTGCCTGTTTTTATGAGGCTTTTAGTGTTTTATTTTAGCTTAATCTGTTTTTATTGCCAGAAGATGAATTATCTCTACTGGAATTTCTACTCTTCAGTGTACAGGTTATCTCCGCTATGACAGCTCTGAATCTTCAATGTCAGATACACTGCTCCCAAGTCATACTAGATTTACACTTTCTATTATACTTCTATTGAACAGCTCTTAATCTGCTCAGAAAAAAAATGCTAGAACCAGCAAATTTCCCTTGCATTTAATGGGAACCTTTCTAGGCAAGGGTGGACAATTGTATTGAGAAACATTCCAACTAGACCTGGCCAGTTTTGAAAAGATTTTTAAAGGTTAACCCTATAAAAGTGTAAAAGCCAAACTGGTTTGTACTTTTACATTACCATTATATCCAAGTTCACATCATATTTTATGTACTGATTTGCTCCTGTCCCTCAGCTGCCAATAATTCCTATGAATTCTACCTAATGTAAACACTGTTTTAGTTACTGGAAGACACATTTTATTTACAATGGGATTTCATGCTGAAGTTGGGTGACAAGATACAAATGCACTTTCTTGGATAACTTTACTGAATAATCTTCTATTAATTATATTTTAAAGTATGAGTGTTCAGTTTTGGTACTCTTAGGTTAATATAGGAGGAGTGGGTCATATTATATTGGGGATGCTCAGGATTTATTGAAAGATTTTTTTCTCTAGAGAGACATATTTGAAATTAAGAGGGAAGAGGACAGTGCTTCTTCTGTAGCTTGCATTCTGAGGCTGGTAATGTCTGACATTAAGACCAGTTCATTGTTTTCATCACAATGTGAATGTGAAGTGACAAAATATGGAGACACAGACTGTTGCTGGTCTCCCCATTTGTACATAGAGGATAATAATAATATGTGCCTTGCAGAGCTATGATGAAGAAGAAATAAATATAAATAATGTAAAACATGTTTAATATATGATTAATAATAGTGAAGTCTCTGAGGAGAAAGTAGACTCTACATCTATACATCACCCTTCATGTATTTTCAGATTCTTCCTTTCTCTCTTCCTTATCCTCCCCTCCACTCCCCTCTGCTCTTATCTCTGTCCCTATCTCTGACTTCTCCCCTCTTCCTCCCTTCAGACCCTTTATCCTTATCTCTCTTTCCCCCTCCTCCTCTTTCTATCTCCCTTCCTCTTCCTCAGTTCCTCTAGCTCTCTCCCTCTCCCTTTCTCCTCTGTGCTCTCAATATTCTTTTTCTTTTTACATGTGCCAGGGCATTAAGTCTTCCCATCTTAATTCTGGAGTTATCCACTACTTCTTTTTATATCTACATTGACATCTTTATCTAGTGGACATCTATAAAAATTTAGTATTGTGTTCATAAATCTCTTATCACTATGAAGGACTTAGCAGTAACCAGAGCAGAGGAAGATGGAGAAATTGTGAAAAAGAGGAAAAAGAGAAAAAGTAGAAAATCAGTATTAATGTTGACAAGACAACCTATTTATTGAGTATCTCTTTTGTGTCTAGCACTATGCTATAAGAGAAGAGGTGCTCTGAACTTCAAGGAATATCTCTTTTTCTTGGAGTGGTATTTTAGACTAAAAATCAGATAACTACTAGGTAATATAAAAACAAATCCTAAGACAGACCAGTTCCATCTACACTAATAAAAGAGAAAAATGGTAATTGGCATACGACGCTACCCTTTTCATTGGCTAATCAGGGCTATATGCAAATTAACGGCCAACTGAGATTGGCAGTTAACTGCCAACTAAGATTGGCAGTTAACTGCCAACAAGATGGCTTAGTTTGCA
>NW_006299258.1:285146-290661 GCF_000327345.1 Myotis davidii | reverse complement strand
CGAATTTCGTGCACCGGGCCCCTAGTTATAATAATAATAGCCAGACATAACATTTGTGCACTAATTTAGTCTCTGGAGTGGGAAGATGTCTGGATTATTACTATTACAGTAAATTAATTGGGCTTTGAATGGGAGTGCTGTCTTTCTCCCTCCTTATTCAGATTCTTCTTCCTTCTGCCCTCAATGTCTGACTTTGCATCTGTCTTTAGTTTCACAGTTTTTATTCTTTTTTTTCACCTAGCCCAGTGGTCGGCAAGGCTCATGAGGCACATGTGGCTCTTTGGCCCCTTGAGTGTGGCTCTTCCACAAAATACCGCGTGTGGGTGAGCACGTATAGTACAATTGAAACTTCATGGCCCATGTGCAGAAGTCAGTATTTTGTGGAAGAGCCACACTCAAGGGGCCAAAGAGCTGCATGTGGCTCACAAGCCGCAGTTTGCTGACCACTGATCTAGCCAATCCCCACTGTTAGCATTTTGAATGCCATTGCCTTTACAAGATACCCATTTCTATGCTCAGCAGTTCTACCTTGTTGCAGCTACTATAGCACTTACCTCTTATCTCTTTCGAAAGAAAGATGGACGTAAGCATCAGTTTTGAAAAAGAAACTGGCATGATGTTATCTCTGAGTTTTGCTTAGTTTGCAGAAGCAAATATCATGCATGCCTCCATGCTGCTTAGAATGATTTGTCACTTGGGATTCTCAAGCATTTTATATGAGGCTCTGACTGGCTCAGTTCCTCTTTAGAATGCACTACAATTTGTGCACTTCAAACTCACCGGAACAGAGGGCATTTACTCTGACATCTGCTCTTTGGAAGTAGCCCATTAATGCTGCACTTGACATGTCAGGGTCTTCATGAAATACTTTTCTCTTAGTTCTTTTATCCACAAAAAGAAGGTGTGGTTGAAGGTCAGTGCCAGCCATATGCTGTTTTTCTTTTCCCCCTTGACAGTCACTGTATGCCCTGCCTACTTCTAATTCACAGAGCCTTTCTGCTCAGGTATCAGTAACTTGGTGCAAAGATTGGGGTGGAACCAAACCTACTGGTCTCCCAAAACTTTGTCCACACTTAGAGCTGCCTCATTAAGCTCCCCAGTGACTGATCTCATGTCCTTTGCTCCTTCTCTTATCAATATCTGTTGCAAAGTGCTTCACTACCATTCAAGAAAATAGCTTGTAATATAGTTGCTATCATATAGTTAAAACCTAACACATGCCAGATGATAAGCTAGATATTGTACATATGTTATATTATTTTACTTAATACCTGTGGAACCACTGTGAGAAAGGTGAAATTGATATTCTGAGAGGCTAGCTTTCTTGCCCCAGTTCACATGGCTGGCAGTATAACATCTAGAACTGATAATAGCTTAAAATTTTAACCTTTCCTGGACTACCACTAGTCTTAAAATAATCAATCATCTATAAATTACTTTCAGACAACAAACATTTATTGATCATTATCTTTTGATTGCCATTGTGCTAGGAATTTGGGATATAGATAAGAACATAGTATCTACTCTTGTAAATATCAAATATGCTAGGAGAGAGAGACAAGCAGATATATAAAATGTCATAAAATAAGTGTAAGTAAGATTAAAGGCATACAAATGGCACTATGGCAACTTAAAGGTGGGGTACTTAACCCAATGTAGGAAAGGTTATTTAACTTGCGTTGTCCCACAGAGTGAGGAAGAATATACTCTATTCCTCTCCCTCTTCCACACACCCTACATCCCTAGGTTATATAGGTATTCTTTCTCTGTTTGTATTTCCTTTGCATATTTCTGTCATAGCACTTATTCATTTCATCCATTGACTTACCAACAATGTATTGAGTACTCACTATGTGCCAGACACTGTTTTAGGAATTAGGAACAGAGCAGTGAACAAAATAAGTCTTGATTTTTTTTGGATTTTACATTATAGTCTGTAGACAAACAAGAAAATAATATATAAGTGGATATAAAATAAAATATGTGGTAGAAAGTGATATGAAGGAAAGTAAAGAAAAATGAGGAGCTGGAGAGTGATAGAGGATGTAGTCTTATAGGGAAGATTTTTGTGAGGGGGTGACTCTTCTCAAGCAGTACTGTAATTATTCACTTACATTTCTGGCTCCTCCTTGATATGCTACACTTCTGGAGGTAATGGGACATGTCTTACTTTTCTTTGTAACCCTAGACAAATGAATACAGAATGTTGAGAGAATTGGCCAAAACATGACTAAAGCAATGAATCAGTGGTTCTGGAGATCTCAAAAATGAAGATCAGATGATAGCTGAGCTAAGTGACTAAGGGAGCTTGAGTGCTGGGAGATTGTGACCAGGGAATAGGATATTTACATTTAAGGGGAAAGAGATTTCCCTGGCAGGTGTGGCTCAGTTGGTTGAGCATCATCTCCTGTGCACCAAAAGGTTCGATTCTGGGTAGGGAACATGCCTGGGTTTGGGGTTTGAGCCCCAGTAGGGGGGCATGCAGGAGATAATCAATTAATGATTTTCTCATAGATGTTTCTTGTTCTCTTCATTCTTTTCTATAAAATCAATAAAAAACTTTTTTTTTTTAAAAAAAGAAGAGAGTGAACAATATCTAATGATTTCATGAAAGCCTTTTGGGTATGAGTGACTAGGTGGAGTAGAGGGAAAGGTCACTGAGTTGAGTAGTTCAAACTGTGAGTCTAGGACAGTTATCAAACTTGGCTGTATATTATAATCAATTAATGAGCTTTTAAAAATGAGTCATGGGAGGAGAACCAAGATGGCAGCATAGGCAAATGTCTATAATTGCTGCCTCCTACAACCACATAAAAAGTACAACTAAAATACAGAACAACCATCATCCAGAACCACTGGAAAGCTGGCTGAATGGAAATCCTACAACTACAGTAGTAAAGAAGAAAGCACACTGAGACTAGTAGGAGGTACAGAGGTGCAGAGGTGCAGAATTTGCTGGTCTAGCACCCATGTGTGCTACTTTTTTAATCAGGATGGAGATTGTCTCTGTGGAGGCCACATGGAGGAACAAGGAGTCTGAGCCCCACACCAGAAGCCCAGCTCAGGGTCCAAGAGCTGGGAAAAGAAATCCCTATGGGCAGTAAGAACTACAGCCTGTAAAAACCAGTGCAGATTGGGGCTCAGTGACACAGAGGCTACTGGAGACCCAGCACACAAACTGAACTTACAAGGTCCTGCTTCCTCTGAGCTCTAGGGCTGGGCAAGGCTCTGGGGGACTCAGACATATACAAGGAGAAACTGGACTATCTGGCATCAGAGCAGGAAGTAAGGGATAGCTATCTCCCAGACAGGGGTGCTTTAAGCAGTCACTGTTCCTATGTTGGAACCTTCCAGGTCGCAGGGCTGATTGGCAGCCATTTCCTTTTGCTCCAACTTGGTGATTACCTGAGACCCCACCCCATCCAATTTACCACCCCACCCGAACTGCCAGCAGTGACTTTTGCATATGAATGGCCTGTCCTCGCTAAGGCTAAAACCAGTCAAACAAATGTAGCTGGGTCAGGGAGACCCAAACCTATCAATAAAAGGCCCCAGACCCAGCACCAATCTGCCTTCCTTCACACCTGGGCCTCATCTAGACACTGTCAAACCCAATACAAAGAGGGGGAATCTGCACATATCTCTGGAGCTCCTACTGGGTGGCCCCAGGCAGTGGCTGACTTTTCACTTCCCTGGAGACCCAAGAGCCAGTGTACCCAGTGGTCAGTGGCAGACCATACCAGATTACAACTCTATATATCCATAAGCAACACACTTAAGAGGCAGACTCAATGAACACCAAAGCCCCACTGAAGCAAGTCCTGCTCCATAAGGGTGTCTCCTGCACAGCAGCTCTCTCACTGTGGTAGGAAGTGATATGAAGGAAAGTAAAGCAAAATGAGGAGCTGGAGAGTGATTTGCTTCTGCAAACTAAGCTCTCCCACTGTAGTTTCAGCTGGCTCCCACAACCAATTGGCCTGGAGGTCAATTCCTCCCAGTGACACCAGTAGCAATCAAGGCTCAACTACAGCAAGACTGTGCACACAGCCCACAAAGGGGTGCACCTAGAGTGTCCACCTCAGGTGACTGGGGAGGCTGAGCCCCTGGGCCCTATAGAACATGTACTAAACAAGGGCAATTTATCAACTCAAGGAGACTCAGCATAGACACAAACACAGGAAAACAGCCAAAATGCAGAGATAAAGAAACATGACACTAATGAAAGAAATTGAAGAAAGCAAACTACTGGATAGAGAGTTTAAAACTATGGTTACAAGGTTACTCAAGAATCTTCTAGAAACCTCCAAGGGACTTAATGAGACTTTCAAGGATCTTAGTGAGAATGCCAAAAAAAAAAAAAAAAAAAAAAGAAAGAAAGAAAGAAAGAAAAAAAAAAGAAAAGGCCCAGTCAGAAATTAAGCATACACTGACTGAAATAAAGAATAATATTCAGAGATGCATCAGTAGACAAGAGGATTCTGAGAATAAAATCAATGATTTGAAATATGAGGAATCAAAGAACACCCAACCAGAAGAGCAAAAAGAAATAATACTCCAAAAGTATGAAGATAGTGTAAGGAACTTCTGGGACCACTTTAAGCATACCAACATCTGAATTATGGGAGTACCAGAAGAAGAGTGAAAGCAATATATTGAAAACGTATTTGAAGAATTAATGACTTCCCCTATCTGGTGAAAGAAATAGACTTACAAGTCCAGGAAGCACAGAGAACCCCAAACAAGAGGAACCTAAACAGGACCACACCAAGACACATCATATTTAAAATGCCAAAACTATCACTTAGAATTAAAGGTCAGATAAAGAGCTTCACGGATAAGAAAAAGCTAAAGGAGTTCATCACCTCCAAACCAGTATTATATGAAATGCTGAAGGTTTTTCTTTAAGAAGAGGAAGAAGAAAAACATGAAAAATACATATCTATCAATTATTGAATCTAAAAGTCAAATAAGTCTAATGAACAAAATAAACTGGTGAATAAAATAGAATCAGAAGCATGCAAGTGGAACAGACTCACGATTCTCAGAAGCGGGGATGAGAGGGGCAGGAAGAGATTTAACAAAGATGTTATATGCATGTATGCATTAACTATGGACACAGACAATAGGGTGATGAAGGCCTGGGGTGGTGCTGGAACCAGGTAGAGGGGACAATGGGGGAAAAAGAGGGATATCTGTAATGCTCTCAACAATGAAGATTAAAAATAAATAAATAAAATAAATTAAAATAAAAAATGAGTCATTGAGTCTTACCATAAAATGTTTTGACTCAGGATGGCTTATTAGGCTCCAGAAAGATTGTATTTTTTAAGCTCTACAGGAGATTCAGATACACAGAGCCAAGGTTGAGGGCCACTGAATTAGCATATAAGAAATTTGAAGCCGTATGCGTTTTGAAGCCATGTGAGATTATGCCAGGGTTGTGTAGGAGAGAAGATCCATGAGCCAGGTATAATGGTGCTCAATGAATGTTGCAAGTGACCAGAAATCAATAGGT
>NW_006299258.1:284758-285068 GCF_000327345.1 Myotis davidii | reverse complement strand
GGTAGATCTGAAATAATGAAATTTAGGCATAGTCTGCTTCACCTGGATGTTCAGCTAGCCTTTTGCTTAGGAGACAAAGACCCTAGCTTCATTGCTGCATTTAAGAGAGATGATGGGAAAGTAGCTTAGACAAATCTCTATAAGATGGGCCTGTTTGGGGAGGGGGGGTAAGTGGATAAAGTCTAGAGCATTTCTCTGATAGTTTTTGGACCTAGTAGTGTATACAGAAACACATAAAAGCAATTAATTGAGCATCCATTATCCGAAAAGTGTTCCCATCCTACCTGACAAGAAAGAAAAGGTACTTTCT
>NW_006299258.1:275349-284664 GCF_000327345.1 Myotis davidii | reverse complement strand
AGTTATTTGACAATGTTTTCTGAATATTTGCAGGTTGGTGGTATATTGACCCTTAATTTTGAAGTAAAGGTTAACAGGAGCTTTCACTCAGTCTGGTGTTTTTACTTAGGCATGTGAGACACCCTATCCCCATAAAACTTACAGACTCTACATAAATAATGGAAGAGACATATATGTGGGCCAGTGTTTTTTTTATTAATATATCATCATCATCATCATCATCATCATCATCATCATCATCATCATCATCATCTATAATCTTGGAAAGAGCCTGGGGTTTTAATGTTAGACAAGCCTGTATTTTATTTATGGCCCTTAATACTTAATGTTGTACCCCATTAGTCAAGGTAGATGACTCATCTGGGTTCTAATGCCCTTCACAGTAAAATAAGGATAATAGTAATTTCTTTACACCATGATGGGGATAAATGACACAATGTATATAAATGCACATGGCACCTAGTAGGTGGCTCAAAAGTTGTGACTTCCTGACCAGCCCTTCTTTAGTTGCTCTTCCCAATTTCACTGAATCAAGTGAAAATTCTTTTTTCAATTGAGTCTTACTCTAATTAATGTGTTTACTAATTGTTATCTTCTGTCAGTGGGATAATTTTAGCCTCTAGCTCATATATGCATTTGTTATTTTCCTGCAGAAAAAGTATTTGAAAGGGAGAACCAATTGACAGCTAGACTATTGATTTCTGGAATGAAATGTGAGAATAAAATTACCACTCAAGCTGCATTTTTTGTTGTTTGATAAATATCTAAATAATGTATATAAAAGAAAAATATGCCTTGTGATTTGCAATGTGATTTTTGTATATGACTCTGATAATCTTATTTTCAAGACCCACATGTAGATTTCAAGTCTGGAAGGTATTTTGTCTAATTGTAATTAAAAACAAACAAATAAACAGAAATACAATAAGTGAACTGCTTTGGCTGATAAACTTATTTTTAATAGTAACTAATTTATATGGCCAAGGGGGCTTATGTTTGCAATGCCATACCCTTAAGAGCTGAGGTTAAATAAGTGAGTGGAATAAGTTATAAATGAACTGAAAATTGGCTTCTGTTCCAGCCCAATGCAGTGGTCCATGTTTTGTAATGAGCACTAGTTGGCAAGGTAATGCATGTCACCAGGAGGAGTTCTCTACAGACTGCTCCATTTGTCACTGCTGTCTGAAGGACACAGCGGGCTGTGAAAGCTGGCATTCTGCGGAATGTTTATGGTACTGTATGCATGCCATGGTCTGTCTTATCAGATGTAATTTAATAATAAATAAAAATTGTTAATATTATTCCAGGTTTGTGACACAACCTGAACAAAGACAGGAGAGTTAATGCTGACACTGGGATAGGAGCAGGTTGGATGAGGGGAAGAAAAGGGTAGATGCTGAGAGATAATCTCTATTCATGATAGAGTGTTCATCTGCATGGCTTTTTTTTTTTTTTTTGCATCCTTTGGTCTATTCCGTGTAGTTCAATGTGGTAATTTTTCAAACTGATTACTCTTTATTCCCCATGCCTTCACCCTCCTTTTAAAAGAGACACCAATATGCATAGAGTGAACGGAATCATCACATGAATTTTGTTGCAATAAACAGGAACCAGCCTTATGGAATCAGTTCTGCCATTTGCCTCCAATATTGTGAATGGTCAAAATTCATTAAAATTTTGAAATCTCATTACCCCTACTAAATGTTGGGATGCTTAAGACCTTCAGGGTGATTAGAGGTTATAGTTTACATTTCACATTTTTCAGATGGGGAACTGAGGCCATGGTGGCAGTGAACATTGAGGAGTTTTGTTGTTCTTTAAGGCCACAAGTAGGTTTCTCAAGTGGCTCAGGCTGTGGACTGCCATTGTTTTTATATGTAGTCTAGAGGCCCGGTGCATGAAATTCGTGCACTGGGTGTTGTCCCTAAGCCCAGCCTGCACCCTCTCCAATCTGGGACCCCTCAGGGAATGTCCAACTGCCGGTTTAGGCTTGATCACCCAGGGATTGGGCCTAAACCGGCAGTCGGACATCCTCTCACAATCCTGAACTGCTGGCTCCCAACCACTTGTCTGCCTTCCTGCCCAATTGCTCCTAACCGCTTCTTCCTGACAGCCTGATCACCCACTAACCACTCCACTGCCAGCCTGATCGATGCCTAACTGCTCCACTGCTGGCCCAATCACCCCCAACTGCCCTCCCCTGCCGGCCTGGTCACCCAAAACTACCTTCCCCTGAGCCTGATCACCCCTAACTGCCCTCCTCTGCTGGTCTTATCGCCCATAACTGCCCTCCCCTGCCAGGCATCTTGTGGTGGCAATCTTGTGACCACAGGGGGTTGGCCATCTTGTGTGAGGGTGTGACAGTCAATTTGTATATTACCTCTTTATTATATAGGATTTTCTCTTTGTTGTTCATGATTCAGGTTGAGAGTGAACTAAATGGCTATTGAGGGGCTGGGAATCTGCTTTTCTGCTTCCAGGTTCTTAACTTTAGGAGGACTAAAGGTCAGGGTCCATGTCATTCCTCTTCAGTATATAGCATGGAGGCTGAAATAAAATATATGTTCAGTAAATAATTGTTGAATAAGTAAATGTTATGTAGTGAAAGGTAAGTGGGTTTAGGTGGAAATCATCCTTTACCTTTATGTAGTCTACTACAGATCACTGAACGTCTGTTGAATTAGAGCCAAAGGAAAGTGATACCCTACATTTGGATTTTCAGAACAGCAGGTATTAATCACTCTCCCAGGGTGAGTGACTTACCATGAGTGCCCATTTGGTTAATGGTGGAGTTGCAAGTCTAAAGTAAATCGGCTGTTTCCCAATTCAGTGTTCTTGTCAACACTCCTCACTATTATCACAAATCAAAACTGGGAGTATTTGCCTCAGAGCTACAACTTGATTTCAGTCCCGGAAAATATCTCAAGGACTTTGTGAACTTGTGATGGGCAATCAGCCAACTTACCTGTATGTGAGGGTCAACCAAGTATGAATGTATTAACTTCATTTCTAAGTTTAAAATATTACAATAGAAATATAATATCAGATGTTTACTGCCCACTTCTCATGGAACAGACAGCATAGAAGATATTGGAAAACATAGAGAAACATTTCATGCCTTTCAACAGTTTGTGGTTTTATACTGGAGATAACATGAAAGTGTCTGACACCTTTAGAGAACATTCTCTGATACAGAAATTTTGAAAGTGTGGCACAATGTTTAAGTGGTGCTGGAGTTCAGAGAAGGGAAGGATCATTAAGTAAATTTCTTGTGATGATAAGAGAGTGGCTTTGACAGACTTCAACATGTACATTTTGTTGCAACTCCTTCCTTTCCTATCACACCCTTTTCAACAAGTTTGGTGGTTGTAAATTTAATAAGCTGGGCTCCTATCTTTATCACTAACTCATGTTGTTGACTTCCTACCCAGTAATTCCAAGGGAGGAAGACAGGTGATGAGGGTTCATAATGCAATAACCATTTGGATACCTACATCTTGGGGATAGAGATTTTTGTACACGATATTATGGAAATAGGCACTGCTTGCTTTGACACCAATTTTATTTAAAAACAAGCTATGTTTTTAATGTGTGTGGAGGGATTCATGCTGTCCTTGATATAAAAAAATGTTTTCATAAATATATGTATTTGTAAGTAGTGTTTTCATGAGGGAATAGGTGGATAGAAATGTTGATAGTGCTAAAGATTTTCCCCATGATAAAAATTAATGCATATTTCCCCTTATCATTAAAAACAGGCAAAGAGTATTAAAATAAGATGCTTTTACTTGAATTTAAAGAATAATTACTCTATAATCACATTCCCTTTTCTTTTTTCTTTCTTTGAGTTATTTAGCATGTCCTATATGAGGCTATTTGGCTGTGCTGGACGACCATTTCTTTATGGACCTCCACATGTTGCTGGATGTGGAATAGTTCAGGGAATTGATGGAAATGTGGCCTTTATTTTCTCAGTAGTCCTTTCTTCCAAATGAACCTACCTCATAGGAAAGTATAAAGTCATTTGTGGGAGGGCGTTTGCGAGGGAGTTTCCCTTATCTGGAGTCAATTGTTTCAGCATTCTGGACTGGAGCACTGTGGGTAGAGGGGAGAATATGCTCCTTTGTGTTTTCTCAGACTAGCTTACATCAGGGCTGCTTAGCATATATTCTGAGCTGATATCACTGGGTAAAAATATTTTTTTTTAAACCTCAGAACTAGATTTAAGAGCAAGTCAACTCTGAGAAAGAGCCATTTTCAGTAGCTTCATTGATGAGCAGAGCTGAGAAGAAATCATTTGTCTTCACGGAAGGAAAAATAATCTTTAAAGCAAGACCTCTTCCCCACCTTTTTTTTTTTTTTTTTTTTTTTTTTACTTCACAGCTGAATTTTCCTCCAGTAAATCTTAATTCCTCAAAATCCAAAGCTATTATGGCATTTGTCTCTTTTATTTCACAATGTAAAATCATAGCAATAAAAAGTGATGAATTAGGTTATTAGAAAAGGGACACTGACAGTGCAGCAGGAAGATCATAGAGTCGAGGGCCTCTGGTGAGCAGGTCCAGCCACAGCAAGTGGACTAGCAGTTTGTGCTCTGTGAGTACAGCCAGCAGCAACGTGATGGGCAACTCAGGGCCCAGGTTCTGCATCAGCTGCAGGAAGCTGGCACCACTGAGGGGCAAGGGTGAGGATACAGGCTGGCAAAGAAGCAGGTTGTTATAGGGAGACATCTGCAACAGGATGTGGGGAAGGGAAGGGGATGTTGTGAATTAAGTGAGAGTTGTATGCTTCCAAAGGGAAGTGGTGGGAGCCTGAAATGGAATAGAGGTAAAAGAAGGTTAAGAAGGCGTGGAAGGCAGGAAAGGCAGGCCAGCGGTATAGCACAGTGATGGCGCACTGGCTGTGCACTGCTGGGCCCCCAAGTGCCGGCCTCTTTCCATGGTGATCAGCAGGCCCAGTGCCCATGACTGCTGCTCCAACAACCTAGCCCTTGGGAACACCTTGTAGAACTGCAGGGCAACACCGTACACCTTATTACCAGCTGCACCTGTCAACACAAAGGTGGAGAAGACAGGTACCAGGTATTTGGTCTGGGCAGGCCAGCACTTGATAGTGGCCCCCATCGATAGGCAGAAGGTGGGCACTGACTTGGACAGCAGAAATATCACTATCTTCTTCTGGGTAACAGCCGAGCAGTTCTGCCACATACACAAGTGTGTTGGCCTTGGCCAGGCCCACCTTGTAGCACAGGTACATTGCTGAGTCCCACATGCCAGGGTTCAGGTTGTGGGGGATGTCAGCAGTAAGTACAAAGAGTGCCCTAGCCCTTGCTGGGCAGCACCAGGCAGAGATCAGTGAAATGAGTGGCATGGCCAGGCCTAGTACCTGCATACCTGAGCCTGGATTTCCTGGAGTTGGTGCTGCATCATGTTGGTCTCAATGAGGTGTACAAGGCTATAGGGATCCAGCTAGAAACTTTAGGTCCCCCTCCCATAGGCCTGCACCTACAGAGGAGCATCTACCATAAAATCTTATTCCTGACAATGGCTGCTTTGGGCAAGGACCACATGGACATAGTGAACTTTGACAAGAGGTTAAAGTCTGCCTTTAACAAGCTGGCCAACAGCATGGGCAAGGATGAACTGAGGCAGTGGCAGGCACAGATGCTCACCCCAAAGGCCATTGATTGCCAGAAATGTTTTGGAGCACTTCCAGAATGCTAAGGACCTTTAAGCTTCCCTCTCCAGCCTGGAGTGGGGAGGTACTGGAGAAAGGATTCTGGAGATAATCTGCTTCCCTTTTCCTTTCATAGAGGAGTTGGAGATGGACCAGAAGACATTCCCCATCATAGGCTTCAAGTGGGGACAGCAGGAAGAGGGATCCACTATTACCAAAAGTCACAATTCCGTCTTCAACCCGACCAGTATGTTCATGCTGACATTGGAGGAGGCCTGGGGGTATTTGGCACAGCTCTGTTTCTCCCCATTCTATATTAGGAACAACCCTCCAGTGTACCCACAGATCTGCACTAACCCTGGTCATTTTATAAGTTTTTGTTTTAAAAAACAATTGGAAAAATACAGAGCAACTGAGCCTTTGCTTTGAATGGGAAGGAAGACTATCATTCCCCATCAAGGATGGTCCCTCTTTACTAGAATTGCTGAAGGAGTCCAAGGCTCTCCATGCCTTTATACCTTAAAATTTGTATTTTATTTTATGTTATTTATTCTGGAGCCACAGCTCCCTTGCTTATGAAGTTATTATGGATGGTGAAAAAAAAAGAAGGGGGATGGGGTCCCATTGTTCAGTGGCTTGTATCGCCTTAAAATTCAAGAGGTAGGAACTAGAGGAGTCCCAAGGTCTTCATAGGAAGAATTGGTGCCCCCTCTAAGTCCTAATCCTTCTTGTCCACTCTACCTGGGAAATGCATCACCCAACCAGGGCCCTTACTGTGCAATAAGGATTGTTCCTAGTGAAGTTTTGTTGGTTGTAAATATAGTAAAAGCTGCTTCTGTTTTGTTTGTTTGTATTTTGTGGGGTTTTTTTTTTGTTTTGTTTTAAAGAAGAAGAAAAGGGAGCATCTGTGACTTTTTAGGGCCCCACATAGAGGAACTATTCTGTTATTAGTATTTCTCCAGGAGTACAAATTCCCTCCTTTAAGCCATTAGGTGGTGGGGTATATATAAGTTTGTCTGCTATAAAATTACTCTGGTTACATTGGAGACTCAGATACACTCCTGCTGCTGGGACTTAGCAGTCTGTATGAATAATTTGTGTGAACAAATTGTCCCTGTCTGTATGGAATCTGCTAGGGTCTTGTTCTTTCTAAAGAGGATGTGATCTTTAGGGACCTCACTGACGTAAGTGGGCAAGTAGCATTTAAACAAATGGCAAATCTGAAGTTCCTACGGTTGTTTCAAAATCCAGGCAGATATTCCCAACGAATAAATTTCCAATGAAGAAGTCTGCCCTGCATGAAAACCATGCCAGGAAAGACATCTGATTGAATTCCTACTTTTCTCTTTGTGCTGCTGACCTCATCCATGGATCTCACTAGAACAAGGCTGATCTTTGTGGCATTTGCAGTGGGAACTCGAGGCAGGGAATCAGCAGGCCCAATTTATAATTCCATCTCACATTAACTGGCTGAATAACCTTGAGAAATGTATTTCATTTTTTTTCTTTTTAAAATTTATTGATTAAAGTATTACATATGTGTTCTTATCCCCCACCCCCCCAACCCCCCCCATTCATGCCCTCACCCCGCTGTTGTCTGTGTCTATTGGCTAGGCTTATATGCATGCATACAAGACCTTCAAGAACTTTGGTTGATCTCTCCCCTTTGTATTTCATTTTTTGTGTGTTTTATTTTGCCTATGAATTGAGGGTAAAATCTATCTATCCTGCTACCTAAGTTGTAATTATCTCTTCAACCTCCAAAGCAATATTTGCTACAGTAGAATTACAGTATGTCCAGAGGAGTTAGTACTTCTCTATGATTTGGTACAAGGCAATTTAATGTATGTGATAAAGGGGGATGGCCTAACTTGTGAGAGCTCTGTCTCCTTTTATTTCCCCTGTGTCACTGAAAGAATGGTTGGAATGAAGAGGGCAGTATTTGTCAGAGCATGTTCTGTGCAATACTAATTTCTTTAGGTGATTTTTATTTTGCCAGAAAAAGGTTATATGGTCAAATAAATCAGGAAATGCTTCATAGTATGGTTCCCTCTAGGAAACTTGCCATGTACGTTTGAATAGTGAAAACATTGAGAAATGTAATGCTCAAGGAGTCAGTTAAACTTTGAACAACCTAGCATTTCATAAACTTATTTTCTTTTGTAATCCCCCTTTTCATATATTACTAATCAGCATTTCTCTTGTTCAATAGAAGGATGTTGAGAGTCAGATACAGTTTCTAATGCAACTATAATTTCTCCAAAATTAAAATCATCACACTAAGACAATGATAAAATCAGGACAATGAAGTTTGGTGTCCAGTAAGATATTAAAATACTAGAATAATTTGGCCTCTTCATTATAAGGTACCCAAACAATGAGAGCTATCAACACTTATTACATGCTCACTATGAAACAACCAATGCCTTACATGTCAGGCATGTTCTATGTGCTTTACATGGATTAACTAATTTAATACTTAGGACAACTGTATGAAGGATATATTATTGTTTATTCTCATTTTATAGATAAGAGAACTGAGGTTCAGAGTGGTTAAGTTATTTTATCAAAATTATAAGCTAGTAAGCTGGTTCTCAAATCCAGTTCTGCATTACTCTAGAACATGTACTATTAATAACTATATTATCCTAGTCTACACCTGGGTTAATCTTTCCCCAATCAGAATCTAGCCTTTGTTGTGAGTATATTTATACCCTCCTCCTAGCTCTGCCACTCTGGTCAATACTATCTAGTTCAATTGTTCTCCAACTTGCTGTGTGCATCAGAATCACCCAGAAGCCTTGTGAAAACATGGATTTCTAGACTCCATCCCTAGAGCTTCTGGTTTAGGAGGTGGGTTGGGAGTGTGGAGATGGAGGTAGGAATCTGAGAATTTGCATTCCTGACAAATTTTTCAGGTGCTGGTCCAAATACTACACTGAGAACCATTATAATCACTACTTTTGCTCAACTCTTTTTGTAAACTGGTTTTGTCTCGAGCAGGACTTCTTTTCACTGTGTATTAAAGCAGAACCAAATATTTTTGTTTTGGTCTGTTTAAAATGTAATCCAAGAAAGCACATTTTCAAGTTATTTTCTCCCCACTGTACTATGCCTTTATCATATTCTTGAACAGTAGCTTGGCACACAGGTATGATTTTAGAGATTTACCTCTAAATAATTCCCCCAATGGCTTGTAGCCCACAATTAGCATCATCCCTTAAATACTTTATGTGGCATTTAACTTGATTAAGGAAATGATAAGTTGAAGCATATCTACTACAGGAATACTTAATGGGAAGTGATGTGGCTTAGAGATTAAGTGCATGGACTTTGTAATTACACACAGCTGTGTTTGAATCTATTTTTTCTGTTCATCAGATTATTTATTCACTTGATTCTTAGATTCACTTGTTGATAGATGCATATTTGTTGTTCATAATTAGTGTCTTTACCTTTTTGTTCTTCTTCCTCTTCTTCTTAAAGGATACCTTTCAGCATTTTATATACTATTGGTTTGGTGGTGATGAACTCCTTTAGCTTTTTCTTATCTGTGAAGCTCTTTATCTGGCCTTCACTTCTGAATGATAGCTTTGCTGGGTAAAGTAATCTTGGTTTTAGGTTCTTGCTATTCATCAG
>NW_006299258.1:260988-275101 GCF_000327345.1 Myotis davidii | reverse complement strand
TGTTGGAACTCTGTATGATATTCTTTATGTCAGTCAATATATGCTTAATTTCTAGTTGTTCCTCTTTCATAACCTCGAGGGTCTCACTAGATTTCTTGAAGGTCTCATTTAATTTATCGGCGATTTCTAGAAAATTCTTAAAAAACCTTATAAGGCTGGTTTTGAACTCTATATCCAGTAGTTTGCTTTCCTCAATTTCTGTCATTTGTGACCTGTTTCTTTGTCTCCACATTTTTTATGCTTGGTGCACCCCCTACTGGTCTTAGTGCGCAGTTTTGTAGTAGTTAAGCCTTGATTGTTGTAGTTAATACTAGGGGATTTGACCTCCAGGCCAACTGGCTGTGAGCTGTGTTTGAATCTTAAGTTCGCCATTTAACTAGTTGTGTAACTGTGCTTAAGTAATGCAACATTTCTGAGTTCTATTCCTACCTGAACAATGGATGATGGTAGTATTAACTTCATGATGTTATAAATAAATTATGTATAGATAGCGTACTCTACTATGCCAAGCATAAAACAAACTCAATATAAAGTACCTAGATTATATTAGTGGTTGCCAACCTCTATTCTTCAGACCTGTGATGAACCAAACAGTTGTTTCAAGGGATCTACGACATTGTGCACACTAGTGTCTGCAGATGGAATCAGTAAGAAATAGCACATATATATCTACAATTACTTTCCAACCTACAGAGATGCCGATTTAATTAATAAAATACAAACTCATTTGTAGATATTACTGTATTTATAATATCTTTCTTTCAGTATGTATTTACATTTCACCAGCAAATATTTAAAGATCAACCTTTTGTTTCACATTTAAGAAGGACCATAAAAATTTGTGGTGCATTGGTTTATGTGAATAATCTGTTAATCTACTATTCACTAACAAAGAGCAGGCCTCTGACACAGGGAAGACTAAGTCAGTTTTGATAAGTAGAGGAGACTGGAAGTTACAGAGTGTGGAGTATTGCATATAGAGGGCATGATCTGTAGGGGTGCTGCAGTGGAGGCAACCTGGGAAACTGGGGACCAGTGTGAGGTCTCAGGGAGGAAGAAGAACCATAGCTTTTGCAAAATTACCAGATAATTCACTGACCAGCTAATTTGTTATTAGATAATGTGAGTCTCAAGTGAAAAACCATCCACACCAAAGGTTTATTCTTCCAGAGGGACTATGGAAATTCATTAGAATAGGAGTGTCTTCCTATGGGATTTGTGTGCCTAGTACAGGAAATGCATTGTTGCTTTATTCTTATTATATCACCTAGTCAAATACCTCCAGAATGACCAGCAAATAGCCCCTGAAGTAGGAAACATTAGGAGTAAAAATTAGAGTCACCTTGATAAGGCAATTTTATTCAGGAATTTGGGCTACTTAAACTGTGAGGAAGTATTGCTGAATAAGGTGCTGACTAAATTTAAGTTGTCATTAAGAGAACTGTAGTTGATATCATTAAATTATATCCATTATTCAGATAAATGTTACATGCCCTCTTGATAGTGTGCTTCCTCACAGACCAGTGGTCAGCAAATTCATTAGTCAACAGAGCCAAATATCAACAGTACAACGATTGAAATTTCTTTGAGAGCCAAATTTTTTAAACTTAAACTATATAGGTAGGTACATTGTTATTAATTTAATTAGGGTACTCCTAAGGCTTAGGAAGAGCCACACTCAAGGCGCCAAAGAGCCACATGTGGCTCGCGAGCTGCAGTTTGCCGACCACAGTATAGACTCAAGCAATCAGTTGAGGGTTTTTTTTTGTTTGTTTTGTTTTGTTTTTACATGAGGGGAAGGGCAGTGGGTGCTTATGACATCTTGCTGGAACTTCATAGATGCCATAAATATTTGTAAATTGGGATAGAGTTATATGTATTTTCCTAGCCTAGAAGTGTAAATTTAAGTTTGCATTATTTGACACAGTTTGTTCATGGTAATAGTATGTGATTTTTTAGCAGTTTAGAGTTGATTCAGAGGGAAAGAAACAATTCTGTTTTATGTTTTCATTTCTAGGAATAGCTGAATTCAGTTTCATGTACTTGGTACTCAAAACACAGCTATCTAACACTTTCCTTATGGTTTTCTCTTCCATGCCTTCATTTTCATTCCCACCCACTCATATATACATCTCTGTAACCATCACAAAATGTCTTCACATTCTCCTCCCAATAGATTTTATAACAAATATTTAGTTTGAAATAGCTTTCCACTGTAACCTAGAACACTCCTGAATTACTTCACACTCATTCCTATCTATCCCTCCTACTATTCCTTAATGAGGGCTCAGAGAATGCAAACTCACATTAACATCAGCCTGAGGAAACAGATTAAGGAAAATAAATTGGCTTCCGAAGAAAAGTTATATTGTATATTATAAAGCTGGGTAGAACTTATTTGTACTTTATCTCTTTTTTAGTTAACGTTTCTACTGTTAATATACTTAATAAATTTTATAGACTATAATCTACCCATTTAATAATTATTTTCTTTTTTTGTGCATGCCTACACAACTTTAAATCATTTCAGCCATTGTATGCACATAGTTTTATTTTACTTTTTCAATTGATACATCAATATTTTCCCATGTTTGTCCATAGTGCTCATGATTCTAATTTCTGAGGGCTGCTTGATATTCCATCTTGTTGACTTAGCATAATTTACTTAGTGATTCCCCTTATGTGTGGTGTTTTGATTATCTGTTGTATTATTTAGTTATTTCCTATTAGAGTGGCTAAGTAAATGTTTGACTTTACAATCACAGTACTCTAGAACAGAGGTCGGCAAACTCATTAGTCAACAGAGCCAAATATCAACAGTACAACAATTGAAATTTCTTTTGAGAGCCAAATTTTTTAAACTTAAACTATATAGGTAGGTGCATTGTTATTAGCTTAATTAGGGTACCCCTAAGGCTTAGGAAGAGTCACACTCAAGGGGCCAAAGAGCTGCATGTGGCTCACGAGCCGCAGTTTGCCAACCACGGCTCTAGAATATCAGTTCCTAGGTGTTCCTGTTTGACTGTCCCAGCATTCCCATTTCAACCTGGGTGGGTTTGACCTCTATCAAGTAAAGTATGGTCACCTAGTTAAAAATCTTTACATACAGTAAGAGGTGGCAAGGGGAACCCACAGTGCAGCAAGCTCTTTGGAATTTCATATTACCTCATTTAGTCTCCTCATTACGTTTATAAGAAGCTCTTAAATTATTTACAAATGCTTGAGATGGAGGATGATGGTTGGGTAGGGAGGGTTGTCTGCTCTTGGGGAGGAGGAAAGGAGAGAATAATGGACGTGATACATTTATTATATACCTAACAAGCTGTCCTTGCAGGAGGGTGAGTGTGTAAGGCTATCCTTTCCTTTTCCCATCCTAGCTTTGGCATTTGTTCTGTACCAAATCCTCTGCCTTAATTATAAAGCTCAATTTACCCTGAGTGCAAAATGTTAATTTTTAAATATTACCCACATACGTGGAAATAACACCCACATCTGTAGTACTCTCAACAATGAAGCTAGGGTCTTTGTCTCCTAAGCAAAAGGCTAGCTGAACATCCAGGTGAAGCAGACTACGCCTAAATTTCATTATTTCAGATCTACCAAGCAAGCTGTGATATCCGCTTCCACCATCCCCTCTCCTTCCTTGTCACAGTCACCTATTGATTTCTGGTCACTTGCAACATTCATTGAGTACCATTATACCTGGCTCATGGATCTTCTCTCCTACACAACCCTGGCATAATCTCACATGGCTTCAAAACCCATATGGCTTCAAATTTCTTATATGCTAATTCAGTGGCCCTCAACCTTGGCTCTGTGTATCGGTAGAGCTTAAAAAATACAATCTTTCTGGAACCTACTAGCCATCCTGAATCAATAAATTTTATGATAAGACTTAATGACTCATTTTATTTTTTATTTTATTTATTTATTTTTAATCTTTATTGTTGAGAGTATTACAGATGTCTCTCTTTTTCCCCCATTTCCCTCCTCTACCTGGTTCCAGCCCTGCCCCAGGTCTTCGCCACCCTATTGTTTGTGTCCATAGTTAATGCATACATGCATATAAGATATTTGTTAAATCTCTTCCTGCAACCCTCACCCCCTTCCCTCTGAGAATCGTGAGTCTGTTCCATTTCCATGCCTCTGATTCTATTTTATTCACCAGTTTATTCTATTCATTAGATTTCTTATTAGTTTATTTTCATGTTTAGATTTAGTTGTTGATATATATATGTATGTATTGTCATTCTTCTTCTTCCTCTTCTTAAAGAATACCTTTCAGAATTTCATATAATACTGGTTTAGTGGTGATGAACTCCTTTACCTTTTTCTTGTCTTTATTTGACCTACAATTCTAAATGATAGCTTTGCTCGGTAGGTAGAGTAATTTTGGTTATAGGACCTTGCCATTCATTACTTGGAATATTTTCTGCCACTCCCTTCTGGTCTACATAGTTTCTGTTGAGAAATCAGCTGATAGTTATATAGGCACTCCCTTGTAGGTAACTAATTCCTTGAAGTTGTCCCAAAGGCTCCTTACACTATCTTCATACTTTTGGTGTCTTGCTTCAGGAGGGCTTTGGTGCTCACTGAGTCTACCCCTTGAGTGTGTCACTTGTGGATGTGTAGAGTTGTAATCTGGTATGGTCTGAAGCTGTCCACTGGATGCACTGGCTCTGGAGTCTCCCAGGAGGTGCAAAGTCAGCCACTGCCTGGGGCTACCTGGCAGGAGCTACAGAGAGATCTGCAATTGGGCTAGGAAGTTTCCAGCTGAGGCCCAGCTATGAAGCAAGGCATGCTAGTACTAGTGTCCAGTCTTTGTCCTTTTACTGATAGGTTTGGGGCAAACTGACTCTAGCTGCTGCTTGTTTAAAATATTTTAGCAAAGTCTGAAGCCTGAGCCAGGACTGGCCATTCATATGGAAAAGCTACTGCAAACAGCTTGGGTATGGCTGCAAATTGGATGAGGCGAGGTCTCAGGGAATCATCAGGGCAGAGCAAACAGTGTGCTCCAGGTTGATGGGGACTCAGATATGGTTGCCAGTCAGCCCTGGTATAGGAGAGGTCTCCGCATAGGAACAATGACCTCTGTGAGCACCTCCATCTCATACTAAGCCACCCCTGAGTTCCTGCCTCTATGCCAGACAATCCAGTTCCTCCCAGTATGTGTCTGGGTCCCCCAATGCCTCCTGGTGCTACGGTTCAGTGGAAGCCAGTCCCAATAAGTTTGTGCCCATCCCTTTAAGAGGAACACCTGAGTCTCCAGCAGCCTCCATGTCCTTTAGCCACAAACTCTGATGGTTTTTACAGCTTGAAGTTTACAGGGATGCCTCTTCCTAGCTCTGGGACTCTGGGTGGGAGTTCTGGCATTGGACTGGGACCCCTTGCTCTTCACGGCAGCTCTGCAAGGATGATCTCCCGCTGGGTTAAAAAAAAAATGGCCCACGAGTATGCTGGACCAGCCTGTTCTGTGCCTTCATCCCTCCTACCAGTTTCAATGCACTTTCTTCTTTACTTCTCTAGTCGTAGGACTTCCATTCAGCCAACTTTCAGGCAGTTCTGAATGATGGTTGTTCTGTATTTTAGTTGTAATTTTGATGTGGTTGTGGGAGGCAGTGAGTACCTGCATTTACCGATGCCACCATCTTGGTTCTCGAAAGGCCACCTTTATACCCATACTTGTTTGTTCTCAGGTTGACAATGAGTCATCTTGCAAAAATGTAGAAAAATAAATGAGATGAGGAGACCTTTGATTAATATCTTCTCTATTAGGTCCTTGTAGAATAGATGCCAGCTTCTTACTACTTGTTGTGCACAATAGAGGCTAAAGTTCATCTGGATAAGAACATATTCTTCTCAGTCTTAAGGTCAATTTTTGAAAAGTTCCTAAGTGGGAGAAGTTCCCCCTGACTTAAATTCAGTTCAAACTCTGTCTCCTATTTGTAAGAAATGTCATTTTCCATACTGTTTGAGCATTAAATTATTTTGTTCCCACAGGCCAAACAGCCTGAAGACTTCTTTATGATACTGCTAAAAAATGGTATCATAGTTTATCTGTTCTCTGCAGTTTTGTCAGAAGCCTGATACTTTGTGGGAAAGTGCGGAGACCCAGACTGATTGACACCACCTTGTTGTGATCAGCAGTTTTCAGCAATGATTACCTAGGCCTGACTTTGAGATCCTTGTAAATTTGTTCAGTAAAAACAGAATAGGGTATTGAAATATGCAAAGAGCTGCCACTATGTGAATTTCTGATAATCTTATTATACCACAGTATTGCTCATTGAAGTGGGGACACAGAAGGGCTTCAAGGACTTTGATGGTCATGATGTGAACAATCAGGGGGAGAGATTGAACAAACTTTATTTCATAGGAGGTTTTGATGATAAATAATGAATTTAGGATATGTTTAAAATTATTCTGTTTTTGTCCTTTTACATTAACCAGTCAAGAAGTATTCACCAAGCAGCCACTCTATTTAAGACCATGTGCAAAGCACTGTGGGGAATGTGGTGATCAATTAAACTGGTTCTTTTTTTTTTTTTTTTAAATATATTTTATTGATTTTTTACAGAGAGGAAGGGAGAGAGAGAGAGAGAGTTAGAAACATAGATGAGAGAGAAACATCCATCAGCTGCCTCCTGCACATCTCCCACTGGGGATGTGCCCGCAACCAAGGTACATGCCCTTGACCGGAATCGAACCTGGGACCTTTCAGTCCGCAGGCCGACGCTCTATCCACTGAGCCAAACCGGTTTTGGCAATTAAACTGGTTCTTATTTTTTCAAGCTTAAATCCTTGTTGGGGTGACAAGACATGAAAAATTAGGTAACACAGGAGATAAATAGTTCAAGGCTATAATAGAACAGGTATCATGATGCAAAACATTATTATTTGACAAATGAATGGTACAGACAAGTGTTCTGGGAGTTGTGAAAAGATAGAGCTGAGAGGCATACTGATATAGTGCCTTTCCATCAGCTGTTCTCTTTGCCTGAAATGTTCTCTTTGTTATGGGATGGGGCCACAATATTAGTAACAAAGAAACAGAATTTCTGTAAGATGAGGCCCAGAAATCAGGATTTTAAAAAGATTCCCAGGTGATTCTAATGTGCAGCCAAGGTTGAGAACCACTGCTCTGAGGGGATAGAAAACTGGAAAGAAATTGGTAGTAAACCAGCTGTTGACTAACTCTTAAGTGTTCTGAAAGACTCATTGCAGTATAATTGTCAAGAAAGGGGCAACTTGCCCAGCCGGCATGCCTCAATGGTTGAGCGTTGACCTATGAACCAGGAGGTCATGGTTCAATTCCAGGCCAGGGTACATGCCCGGGTTGTGGGCTCAAACCCCAGTGTGGGGCAGTTGGTTAATGATTCTCTCTCATCATTGATGTTTCTGCCTCTGTCTCCCTCTTTCTTTCTCTCTGAAATCAATAAAAATATATTTATAAAAAGAAGGCATCTTGACTAGGGACATTTCAGAGTGCTCAAATTGATTGTCTTTTCTACCACTTAAGCTCTGATGGCAATACACGTCTTTCAGGCAACATAATCTTTTGGCTATACTAACACTTAAAAATACAATTATCCATCTGTGAAAAGTGATTTGGGTTTTTTTCTAAAAATGGGCTCCATAGGAGGACTAGGATTGTCAGTAAGTTGGTGAGCAGAATCTTGGCAAGATTGCCTCTAAACATCTTAATCTCAGTTGCAGAGGTTTTTGGTCTCTCATCAAAATAGACTGTGGTAAATGGTGTTTGGATTTGGTAACTTTTTGCACGTTGCTAGAATATACTATGAAACAGTTAAAAGTTTCTTTGTATCCATACCATTAATAACCAGGTTCTTGGCTGGAAAAGAAGGCAGACTCTGAGAAAAATGGTATGATTCTGAGAAACAGAGCATTTATCTTCATAAAGTAATGATAAAACCTGACCTGTGTAATGAAAACTGAAATGGTCTGGATGGTGCTAAGATACTGAATATTAGGGCTTCAAGATAATTATGAAAGATAAAATAATCACAGTGATTAGGAGTTCTGAAATCAAGCACATACAGAGTTTGAATCTTGGCTCTACCACTTGCTGACTTGGATGAGCCACATTAACTTTCTGAGCTATTTCCTCTCCTGACTATGGGAATGAGTCTCATGATCCAGACCTTTCTACCCTAAAACCTCACACTTTTGATTCAAACTCTTTGTATGATGCTCCCTAATACATGAAAATTAACTACACTATTTACCAGTGAGGTGACTTCTGTGAGGCTTACTTCTACAATTGTAAAATACAAATAGTATTACATTCTTCATGTGGTTATTGAGAGGAATGACTGAGATGATACATGTAAAGGACTTAGCACAGTGCCTGGTCTATGGTAATACTCTGTAAATGTTGGCTGCTCTTTTTTACTGTGTATTTGTCAAAACAGGATAGTGATGAGACTGGCAGAAAGATGCTAACAAACACAGGTTGAGATGATATTTCTTTCATGGCCAAGGACCTGGAAACATAAAGGGATGTTTATGTATAGCAGTAGAAGGGGCATCGTGTTCCCCAATGAAAGCATGGCTCTCAGGTTCCCACCATTGCCCCAGGTATTTGCAGCTGTGAACATCACCAGCTTCATGAAGTAATGATTTTGCCAGGTTCCAAAAGATCCTTTTGCCATTTCTACCTTGTTTTTTAAATTTTTCTTTTAATCCTCTCTTGGTCCCACCTAACTATTCTGGAGACCATGGCTGCAAATCTACCTACCCACCCTCCAGGGGAAAACAAATAATCACAACTCTTTCACATTCTAAAATATTTATGGGGAGACTAAGTGAAGAGAAGGTCACTTTCCTAAAAATATCAGTTAGGATAGGGCTCAGGCCTCCTTGAAGTATACTCCTTCAGAGCTATGTGGATGCTTTGGAATGAGATTTATCTTTATCTGAAGTAGTAAGATCTTGGTTTCAAGCGTGAACAAAGCATCTCTAGATGGCATGATTTTTACCTTAGAAAATGCTCAATATAAAATAATGCAAACTTGTATAAAATTCAATTAATATGGCAGTGTTTATACAAAAGTGAAAACCCCTGTCCCTTCATCCATGCACCTACTCTGCCAAACCCAACCCCGTAGATAACTATTTTTAACTCTTTGTTATGCATCCTTTTAGAGCTGCCCCATCTATATATGAAGAAACATTTATGTCCAAAAATAAGATACTACTTTAAGTATTGATCTGCTTCCTCTCTCACATAACAGCATGTCTTGGAGTTTTTTCTGTGTCAGTATATTAAACTTTTAATTTTTTAGCAACTGCATAATACAGATGAACTTTGGGTTTCTGCCATTTTTTTTTATTTATGAACAAAACAAATTTTAGGTAATAATTGTACTTATAAGTTAAGTTTCCTAAGTTCACACAATTATAAAGTGGGTACAATATTTGTACCCATGTTGGCTGACCCCAGAACCCATGGTGTTAACTGCTAGGCATTGCCTTTATTTCTATAATATAATTAGTTGTAGCCTAGTTTTCAAACATAGGCAGAGTTTATGAGGTATCAAAATCTCAGAATTAGCCCTGGCCAGGTGTCTCAGTTGGTGGGAGCATAGTCCCATACACCAAAAAGGCTCTGGGTTTGATTGCCCTACCTAGGTTTTGGGTTCAATCCTCAATCAGGGTACATACAGGAGGCAACCGATTGATGTTCCTCCCTCATATTTCTCTCTCTCTCTCTCTCTCTCTCTCTCTCTCTCTCTCTCTCAAAATCAATAAACACACCCTTGGGTGAGGATTTTAGAAAATCTCAGAATTGGAAGGAACCTTTGAGACAGGTTACTTATTCCAACCTCTGACTTTACAATCAAATCTTTAGGAAAAAATCATTTAATTTTGATAACATAAAACTCCATTAATTTATTTGCATTTGTAGTAGCCGAAGCTCTGGGTTGCTTCAACAATAGTTTATCTGGCATCCTTTATATTTTATATTAACATTTTTCCATGTGATGTTTATAACTCAGCTATTATTATTATTACTCCCATTTCACAGATGGGAACACGTAGGCCAGTGGTCGGCAAACTGTGGCTCCCGAGCCACATGCGGCTCTTTGGCCCCTTGAGTGTGGCTCTTCCACAAAATATCACGTGTGGGTGCGTATGTATAGTGCGATTGAAACTTTGTGGCCCATGCGCAGAAGTCAGTATTTTGTGGAAGAGCCACACTCAAGGGGCCAAAGAGCTGCATGTGGCTCACGAGTTGCAGTTTGCCGACCACTGACCTAGCCTATCCTAATGGATACAGCCTATATCATTTTAGAAAAATGAATCGGTGGCTAACATTTAAAAATTAAGAGAATTTACAGAAAAAAATCCAGACTTCAGGTTTCTAATAAAACCTTAGAAGAGCTGGCAAATTTTGCCTACTTATACACATGGCATGCATTGGCTGGGGCTGATTAGCAACAACCACTTAAGAAACATAAGCTGACTCTAATTTACCCCCAGCTTCCAATACTCCTAAATGTATTTTACACACACCTATATTTTTCTTATTTACATTATCTGCCTGGCCCTTGTAAGCATTTGAATTTGCCACTATGCCTTTAAAAATGTCCCACTCCTCACAGATAAAATCCTAGAGACAAAAAGAACAGGACCAAAGACAAAACTTTAGGTAATACCTATCTGTAATGGTAAGGAAAAAAATCAGTGGGATGACAATAACTGGTTAGAAAACATAAAAGGAAGCCAGGAAAGTAAGAAGGAAACCAAAATAAACAAAAACAAGGAAGAGTCAAGAAGGAGATTTGGTCAACCTCAGGGAAAACTACAGAGTTCAAGAATAAAGATAATGAAAAAAACAAAAAACAAACAAACAGGTAATGTGTGACCTTTGAGAGAGTGATTGCAAAGTGATCATGAAAGCCAGAAGATAAGAGATTAAGGAGCAAAAGGCTGCTGGGAAAATGGAGGTACTGAGATAAAATTTTTCACAAGTTTGGCATTGGATGGAAGGAGAAAATAATTGGTCTCTCAAACAATAGCAGAATCAAGCCAAAGGTGTTTTTTTTATTCCTCTTCTTTTTTTGTGGAGGCTAGAAGCAATGCACCTCTACAAAGCATTGACATAAGAGCCAGTAAAGAGGAACCATGTGATTGAGGGAGCAATGTCTGGGAGGTGGTGGGGAAGCTTGGATGGAGAATACAGAAGCAGTTAAGGTAAAATAGATCTCATCTAAGACTGCTAATGTGGAATATGGGGTGTTAATAAATCACTAGTAGTGACTCAGAAGCAGTGTTTGGGCCCCATGGTGGGGTAAGGAAAGAATGATGACCTTGTGTAGAAGTTCATAGAATATGTGTTCTCTCTGGTTACAGTCTTAAATGAGAAGTAGACAGGCAGTGATAATCTGATAACTGAGAGACTGAATACCATTTGTGGCAGGAAGCTGGGTCATGATCCTAGATACAATCTTAGTGCTTTTCTGGCCCCGATTTTTGTCAGTTCTTCAATTGCACTAATAAAAAATGTTTCTTATCACCCATAGGTTAATGAGTTTTGGAAGGAAAAATGTACAGTTTACTATAATGGCAGGAAGGGCAATGCAAATGGCCAATGAGAAACTTGAAACACACCTTGAACTTCATTTCAAGAGGCAAATATACTGCTCATCAAGAAGAACCCTCTGAAAGAAGAATCTACAGGGGTGGGCAAACTTTTTGACTCGAGGGCCACAATGGGTTCTTAAACTGGACCGGAGGGCCGGAACAAAAGCATGGATGGAGTGTTTGTGTGAACTAATACATGTTAACACTGCTGCTGGTGAAGGAGCGGAGGGGAGAGCAAGAGAACCCTCTGCTCTTTCGGCTCCATGGGCCGGATAGAACAGCCAAATGGGCTGGATCTGGCCCGCGGGCCGTAGTTTGCCCACAGCTGACCTAGAATAATAAAATATGCTACAGTCAATAGCTTTCAGCCTTTGATCCTCGATCCCCTGGAGAACCTCTTGGTGGTCTGCATACTGGGCCCTTATACTGTTAGTATCTATACTAATAAAAGGGTAATATGCTAATTAGGGCAGATGTCTTCTGGACGTCCTCTGGACATCTATGCAGACAAAGCCACAGTGGCTGGGAGGCCGGGGGCTCACGGCAGCCATGGGCTCATGGCAGCTGTGGCCTCAGGTAACCATGAACTCAGGCAGCTGCAAGGCCTGGGGCTCAGGCAGCTGTGAGCCCTGGAGTTTGCGAGGCTTGGGGCTCAGGCCTCGCAACAGCCACAGCCAGCAGTGGCAGCAACAGCGGGTTATGGAGGCAGCACCTTCCCTTGATCAACCCAGTCACCTCCCGCTGAGGGAGGCCACTCAGTAGGACATCCCCTAAGAGCTCCTAGACTGTGAGAGCGGGCAGTCTGTGCTGAGGCACCAGCCCCCAGTACATGAATATTTGTGCACCCTTAGTTTACAATATGATCCTATATAATAAAAGCCTAATATGCTAAGTGCCTAGTCATCCAGTCATCTGTTCAACCAATCAAAGCATAATATGCTAATGATATGCTAAGGCCACTCAACTGCTTGCTGTGATGTGCACTGACCACCAGGGGGCAGATGCTCCTACTGGTAGGTTAGCTTGCTGCCTGGGTCCCGCTGATCAGGACTGAGTGAGATGGGCCTAACATGCCCTAGAGCCCTCACACAGTCTCTCCCCAGCTGGCCAACCTCCTGCATCTTTCCCCGGCCCCGATTGTGGGTGAGTAGGTGGGAGGTAATCAACCAAAGATCATCTATAATAATAAAAGCATAATATGCTAATTAGACTGGACGTCCTTCTGGACAAAGCTGGGGTTGCAGCTGTGGAGGCTGCGAGGGAGGGATCGAGGCAGCCGCCACAGCTGCAAAGGCCTACTCTTGTATGAATTTCGTGCATTGGGCCTCTAGTGGTATATTTGTCAATGACAAAATAAATATTTAGTTATGTTATATTAGCACCTCATTATGATGCTTGGGTTTGGATAAAGAAAGATCAGCTGAACTATACACCTTCCCTGTCACACCACGAAAAGTGAGAGCTGTTGTGCATTATGATGTTCCTAGAGACCATTTTGTCATTCCCACTATGACTACCATGAGAGTATTGTTAAGGAATTTCTAGTGTGGTTCTAGTGGAGAATGAAGGCAAATGAGATGGTGCTGTTTTTTTCTTTACTGTCTTAACAAAATCAGCATTTATGCCACTATATCTGATAAACTCTGTTTTGTGAGGGTATGAAGGTGGGGAGGGTACTTTGGATAGAACCTGATAGGAGGTGGCACATAGGATCATTTGCCTTTGGAAGAGGCTAGAGGATAGAAATACAATTAAAAGCATTGCCTAATTCTTATGTGGTTTTAGATATTTTTGTATTGATCAACCAGTTTCATTTTTGTCTGAGTGTTGAATGAGGCCAGGACATAAGGAGGAGATTGGTAGTGTGGTGGTGGGAAATGTTCTGTCTCAGAAATAAATGTACATGGAAGGAAGGGACTAATTCTTGGACTATGGAGTAAAACAACAACAACAACAAAGAGACTGGTGATGGAAGAACATACCGTGTTCATGGATTGGTAGAATCAACATCATCAAAATGTCTATACTACCCAAAGCAATATATAGATTCAATGAAATCCCCATTAAAATACCAACGGCATATTTCACAGACCTAGAAAGAACTTTCCAAAAATTCATCTGGAACAAAAAAGACCCCGAATAGCTGCAGCAATCCTGAGAAAGAAGAACAAAGTAGGTGGGATCTCAATACCAGATATCAAGCTGCATTACAAAGCCAATGTTCTCAAACAGCCTGGTACTGGCACAAGAACAGACATATAGATCAATGGAATAGAACAGAGAAACCAAACATCGACCCAAACTAATATGCCCAGTGAATATTCAACAGAGGAGGCATGAACATACAATGGAGTCAAGACAGTCTCTTCAATAAATGGTGTTGGGAAAATTGGAGAGATACATGCAAAAAATGAAACTAGACCACCTACTTACACCATACACAAAAATAAACTCAAAACGGATAAAGGACTTAAACATAAGATGGGAAACCATAAAAATACTAGAG
>NW_006299258.1:253861-260531 GCF_000327345.1 Myotis davidii | reverse complement strand
TTTAAAAAATAAAAAAACTATGAACAAATTCCTGTGCACACTGCACATATCTTATTTTGAAGTAAAAAAACAAAACAGGAACAAATACAATATTTGTATTTGCATGTGGCCTACGGGCCGTAGTTTGAGGACCCCCGGATCAGACCATCAAACCTCAGAGGGAAAGTAAGGGAGGGTGGGGATAAGGGGGAGAGATCAACCAAAGAACTTGTATGCATGCATATAAGCCTAACCAATGGACACAGACAACAGAGGGTTGAGGGATGTTGGGGGGTTAATGAGGGGATGAAGACACATATGTAATACCTTAATCAATAAATACATTTTAAAAATAATAATAATAAAATAAAAAATGAAAAGTTAAAAAAAGGAGAGACTTCTTAGTTTTCATCTCTGTTAACTCCCATTTATTTCTTTTTGTCACCAGAAAACAAAATGAAGAAGTAGCACAATGGGCAAGACTCATGGTCTTTTCAGCTTATTCTTAAAAAGTATTACAATGACATCTAAAGATATGCTATTATGAAACTAAGTTACCTCTGTCTTTCTCTTTTTTTTCTAGTAAATATTTTTTTCTAGTAAACATTATTTTTCTTTTATAAAAAATTTAAATTCTTTATTGTTGAAAGTAATACATATGTCTCCTTTTTAACCCATTGACCTCTCCTCAGAAGCTCCCTCCCCAGCACATGCCCCCCACCAATACTGTCTGTATCCTTTGGTTATGCTTATATGCATGCATACAAGTCCTTTGATTGATCTCTTAACCCCATCCCCTGCCTTCCCACAGAGGCTCGACAGTTTATTTGATGCTTCTAAGTCTCTGGATCTATTTTAGTTCATCAGTTTATGTTGTTCATTATATTGCAGAAATGAGTGAGATTATGTGATATTTATCTTTCTCCAACTGGCTTATTTCACTTAGCATAAGGTCCATCCACACTGTTGCAAATGGTAAGATTTCTTTCATTTTTGCAGCAGCATAGGATTCAATTGTGTAGTGTACCACAGTTTTCCAATCCATTCATCTGCTGATGGGCACTTAGGCTGTTTACAAATCTTAGCAATGGTGAATTGTGTTGCTATGAACATAGGGGTGCATATATCCTTTCTGATTGGTGTTTATGATTTCATGGGATATATTCCTAGAAATGGGATTACTGGGTCAAATGGGAATTCCATTTTTAATTTTTTGAGGAAACGCCATACTGTTTTTGAGAGTGGCTGCACCAGTCTGCATTCCTACCAGCAGTGCAAGAGTGTTCCTTTTTCTTGGCATCCTCACCAGCATTTGTCGTTTGTTGATTTGTTGATGATAGCCATTCTGACAGGTGTGAGATGATACCTCATAGTCATTTTGATTTGTATCTCTCAGATAATTAATAACTTTGAACATGTTTTAATATGTTTCTTGGCCATCTGTATGTTCACTTTTGAAAAGTATTTATTTAGGTCCTTTGCCCATTTTTTGATTGGATTATCTTCCTTTTGTTAAGTTGTATGAGTTCCCTATAAATTTTGGAGATTAAACCCTTATTGGATGTAACATTGGTAAATATGTTCTCTCATGCAGTGGGCTTTCTTCTTGTTTTGTTGATGGCTTCTTTTGTTGAGCAGAAACTTTTTATTTTGATGTAGTCGTATTTATTTATTTTCCCCTTAGTTTCTATTGCCCTAGAATATGTATGATATTTTGCTGCATATGGAATCTTCCAAGATTTTTTTGGTTTCTGTCTTATGTTTAAGTCCTTTATCCATTTTGAGTATTTTTTTGTGTGTGGTGTAATTTGGTGGTCTAGTTTCCTTTTTTTTTACATATGTTTGTCCAATTTTACCAGCACCATTTATTGAAGAGACTGTCTTGGCTCCATTGTAAGCTCTTGCCTACTTTGTCAAATAGTAATGGAGCCTAAAGGTTTGGGTTGATTTCTGGGGTGGGTGTTCTGTTCCTTTGGTCTATATGTCTGTTCTTGTGTCAGTACCAGGCAGTTTTGAGAATTATGGCTTTGCAATATAGCTTGATATCTGGTATTTTAATCCCTCCAACTTTGATCTTTCTCAGGATTGCTGTGACTATTCAGGGTTTTTGTTTATTCCATATGAATTTTTGGAGAGTTTGTTCTAGGTCTGGAAAATATACTGTTGGTGTTTTAATGGGGATTGCATTGAATCTATAGATTGCTTTGGGTACCATGGATATTAATTGTACCAATCCATGAACATGGTATATTCTTCCACTTGTTTATATCTTCCTCTATCTGTCTTTTTTTTTTTTTTTTTGAGTACAGGACTTTTACCTCCTTAGTTAAATTTATTCCTAGGTATCTTCCTTTTTTTTGCAATGGTAAATGGGGTTGTTTTTTAAGTTTCTCTTTCTGTGAGTTCATTATTGTATAAAAAAGCCATAGATTTCTAGGTGTTAATTTTGTATTCTGCTACATTGACAAATTCATTTACTAAATTTAGTAATTTTTTATGGAGTCTTAGGGTTTTCTATGAACAATATCATGTCATCTGCGAATAATGACAGTTTTACTTCTTTTCCAATTTGGATACCTTTTATTTCTTCTTGTCTGATTGCTATGGCTAACACTTTCAATACTATGTTAAACAGGAGTGGTGAAAGTGGGCATCCTTGTCTTGTTCCTGTTCTTAGGGGAAATGGTTTTAGTATTTGCCCATTGAGTATGATATTTGCTGTAGTTTGTTCATATAAGGCTTTTATTATGTTGAGGTATGATCCCTTTATTCAACACTTTGCTGACAGTTTTTATCATAAAAGAGTGTTGGATTTTATCAAATGCTTATTCTTCATCAATTGATATCAAGTCATTTTTGACTTTCAAATTGTTTATGTGATGTATAATTTTATTGATTTGTGGATATTTTTCCAACCTTGCATCCTCAGAATAAATCCCATTTGCTCATGGTGTATGATCTTTTTAATGTATTGCTAGATGCAATTTGTTAATATTTTGTTGAGGATTTTAGCATCTAGGTTCATCAGTGATAATGGCCTGTAATTCTCTTTCTTTGTAGTGTGTTGGTCTGGTTCTGGAATTAGGATAATGCTGGCTTCATAAAAAGAGCTTGGAAGTATGCCTTCCTCTTGGATTTTTCTGCAATAGTTTGAGGAGGATATAGGTTGTCCAGTTTGTTGGAGTAGAGTTGTTTGTAGCATTTATTTATTTATTTATTTATTTATTTATTTATTTACAAAAATCCTTTGTATTTCTTTGGGGTCAGTTTTTACTTCACCTCTTTCATTTCTGATTTTGTTTATTTGGGTCCTCTTTGTTTCTTGGTGAGCCTGGCCAGAGGCTCTCCAATCTTGTTATCCTTTCAAAGAACCAGCTCTTTGTTCTATTGATCTTTTGTATTGTGTTTTGTTTGTTTGTTCATGTTTGTTTTTGGTGTCTGTGTCATTTACTTCCGCTCTGATCTTTATTATTTCCTTCCATCTACTCACTCTGGGTTCTTCTTACTGCTCTCTTTCTAGTTATTTAAGTGGTAGGGTTAAATACCTTATTCCCAGTGTTTCTTGTTTTTTTTTTGAGGTAGGCCTGTAGAGCAATGAACTTCCCTCTCAGGACTGCTTTCATTGTGTCCCATAGATTTTGTTTTGTTGTGTTTTCATTGTCATTTATTTCCAGAATGTTTTTTTCTTGATTCTTTGACCTCTTTGGTAACCCATACGTTGTTAATAACATGTTATTTAGACTCGATGTGTTTGATAGTTTGTTATTGTTTTTATTGTAGTTGATTTCTAATTTTATGCCATTGAGCAGATGCTTGATATAATTTCAGTCTTCTTGAATGTGTAAGGAATTTAGCCATATGCACTTGAGAAGAATATAATTCTGTAGCTTTGAGGTAAATGTTCTGAAGATGTCAATTAAGTCTATCTGATCTAGTGCATAATTTAGGCTTGCTGTTTCTTTGCTGATTTTTTTGTTTAAAGGATTTATCCAGTGGTGTCAATGGGGTATTACAGTCCCATACTATAGAGGTAAAAAGAGAATGAGTGGATAAGAAGAAAATAAATGAATGGAAATAAATTAAAATTTTAAAGATTATTTATTTGTTATTTATTTATTTATTTTTTGGGAAAGTACAATAGAGGAAGGAGTAGATAGGCTTGAATTTATGGACCGAAACTAAAGAGCTAGGAGAAGAAGTAAGCAAGAGAGGAGAGGAAAATAAAAGCATAAAACAATTGACTAGCTAAGAGAGAGAAAAGGGAAGGCTGCATGGATTAGGAAATTGCTGTCTATCTCTCCTTTGATATCTTCCAGAATTTTTTTTAATGTATTTAGTACTCATATGTTTACCAGAGTTATATGCTCTTATTGAATTGCTCCCTTTGGTATTATGAAGTGGCCCTCCTTATCTCTTGTTATGGCCTTCACTTTGAGGTCTATTTTTTCAGATATAAGTATTTCTGTCCCAGAATTTTTTCATTTCCATTTGCCTGAATTTTTTTTTCCATCTCCTCACTTTCTGTCCTTGTGAATCATTTGTTCTGAGGGGGGTCTCTTATAGACAGCATATATATGGGTCATGTTTTCTTATCCATCCAGCTACCCTGTCTTTTGATTGGAGTATATAAAGGGTGTCCCAAAATTCACGCAAGAAGTAATTTTGATAGAAAACACAGGTTTATAATTAAAAATTGTAATTTTTTTATTGATTCATAGAGTATACAGTATAGGGTTATGTATGGAATAGGATATCAGGTAAATGGCCTCAAGGGTTTGCTGGCACATGCACACTCTTTTGTTGAAATTTTCCATGACCGAAATGTGGCTGCTCAGGCAATAACAGTTAATGGTGCTCGCTATCGTGACATGATAATCCAGTTTTTTGTGCTGTAGAGGCCATTTACCTAATATGCTATTCCAAACATAACCCTGTACTATATACTTTATGAATCAATAAAAAATGTTATAATTTTTAATTATAAACCTGTGTTTTCTATCAAAATTACTTCTTGCGTGAATTTTGGGACACACCTTAATACCTTTACATTTAAGGTTATTATTGACAGATACTTGTTGTCATTTTTATGTTCATTTTTCCCTATTTCTTCTTTTTACAGCAATCCCTTTAGCAAAGCTTTCATTGCTGGCTTGGTGGTATTAAACTGCCTTAGTTTTTTTTTTTGTTTGTTTTTGTTTTTTGTCTGTGAAGCTCCTGATTTTCTCTTCAATTTTGACTGATAGCCTTGCTGGCTATTGCAGTCTTATAATCAGTCCCTTGTTTTGCATCACATCATATAATTCATTCTAATCCCTTCTGGATTGATATGTTTCTGTTGAGAAATCAGTTGATAGTCCAATGGGAGATCCCTTGTAAGTAATTTTCTGTCTCTCTCTGGCAGCCTTTAAGATTCTTACTTTGTCGTTGATGTTTGCCAATTTAATTATGATGTGTCTTGGTATTGGTCTTTTGGGGTTCATCTTGTTTGGGACTCTGTGTGCTTCTTAGACTTGTGTGACCCTTTTCTTCCTCAAATCAGTGAAGATTTCTGTCATTATTTCTTCAAACAGGTTTTTTATTCTTTGCTCAGCTTCCTGTCCTTCTGACATCCCTGTTATGCAGTTGTTGTTTCAGTTCGTGTTGTCCCAAAGCTCCCTTAGGCTCTCCTCCTGCTTTTTAAGTTTTTTTTTTCTAGTTGTGTTCAGATTGTTTTTTTCCTACCTTGTCCTCTAACTGGCTGACTCACTCCTCAACTTCTTCCAGTCTACTGTTGAAACATTTCATTGTGTTCTTTATTACAGCTATGCCATTCTTCATTTCCTCTTGAATCTTACACATGTTGGTGAATTTGTCTTCCAACCTTTTGAGCATCTCTATAACCATTACTCTGAATTCCTTCTCTGACAAATCGCTTGCCTCCATTTCACTTGTTTCCTTTTTTGGTGTTTCCTCCTTTTCTTTTGTATGGGGGACTTTGTCTCCCCATTTTTGCACTTCCTTTGTGATTGTTTCTATGTATTAGATCAAATTGCTATGCCACCCAGATTTTTTGTATTTGTCTTATATAGTAGATGTTTTGTGGGACCCAGTGGTGCAGTCTCTCAGGTCTTCTTGGCTGGCTATTCTAGGCCTGCCCCCTACTTGATAGGTTTGTGTTCTTTTGGTGTAGTTGGGGCTTGATTGTTACTGTCCCATTCATGAATGGAGTATCCTCTCAGGGTGTCTGGTTATGTGGTCGCTTTCTACCATGTTGTGCCAACCATTTTGGAGGTGTGACCAAACAGCACAAAGTACAATTCGACAAGACATGACACAAAGGGAACAAAACAAGAATGTACACAACACCAATAACCCCAATAAAAGTGACCACCAGCAAAAGCACATTAGTAGAAAGAGCAAAAATGATATGGAGAAAAGAAAAAAAGGAAAGAGAAAAAATAAAATTATGAGGAGAAAATACCACAAAAAAACAAATAAACTAAAAAATGCAAACAGCAAACACCCAGAAAATGTGGGGGACAGAATCTGTAGAGGCAGAGTTTATATACAGAAAATAAGATTAAGACATTAGATGATAGGGGTAGGACCACGGTTCAGTAAAGGGGAGGTAAAAAGAGAATGAGTGGATAAGAAGAAAATAAATGAATGGAAATAAATTAAAATTTTAAAGATTATTTATTTATTTATTTAT
>NW_006299258.1:247736-253781 GCF_000327345.1 Myotis davidii | reverse complement strand
ATGAGAAAAGAGAAGAGTGCATGGACTTGGAGCAGGGGAGAGGAAATTAGATATGTGAGTAAGCCAACAGAGAGTACAATAATAATAACGCATTAATAAAGCAGATAAAGAAGATCAATTTTTAACAAGGGGTAAAAAGAAAGGAAAGAGAAAAACTAAAATGGGGACAGGAAAAGAGAAAACAGGATGAAAAAGGGAGATGTGAGGAAGAAAAATCTGAAAAAAATAAGATGAAATAAAATAACAGTAAACAATAAAATAAAGAAAATAATATTAAAACATAAAAATAAATAAAATAAAAATAATTTCTTAAAAATAAAAGATAAAAGTTATCATTATCTCACTTAAAAAAGTGAAGTGTCGTTCACTTTAGCAGAGTTTTAATGCCCCGTGGTGGTTGGTTTAAGACCCCATTCTTCTCTTCTGAGTTTCCTGTTATGTAGTTAGGTGCTGACCACTCTTAGGTGCTGTATTTGGCTTTCAGCACCATGTTGGTGTTCCAAGCAATTCACTGCTCCTCTGTGTCTGTCTCCATAGGCCTTGCCTGAAAGTAGGCGGGACCAATTAGCCTGCTTTGCTTGTCTGCCTGTAGTCAATCTTAATCACTCAAGCATCTGTCTCTCACAGGCTTTAGGTGGGGGTGCTGCTGTACAGCTTTCTGGGGTGGAAATGCCACTCTCCCAACCCATTTCCTGAGGGCACTTTGGGGCTTTTCAGAGCCTTTGTTTCCTTTGTAAAGCTCAAAAAGCAGGCAGGGTATGACAGACTATATTAGCTGCCTGGAGGCTGCTGGGAGGGGCTTGCTTTTCAGGAGAGAAATGGCCACCTAGGTTTGGAGGGTCATGAGTGTCTCAATGTCAGGTTCCTGGTCACCTTTCTGTGCCCTGCTTTCCTCCACAGCCTCTTCCCAGACCCCACAAGTCTGTACCTCTACCTGCATTGCAGCCTCAGGTGAGTGTTTGTAATTGAAAGGTCCTATGAACTGGGTTTAGAGAATAAAAGCAAAGACAAAACAAAGGCGACTGTGTGTTTTTCTCTGCCCGCTGCCACCACAACCATGCTGCTCAGCCAGCTGTTCAGGCCACCTTTCTGGGCACAGTGTCTTGCAGCTCTGGACTGGGATCTATATCCCCCTGCTGCCAGCAGCCCAGTGGACTTCCTTTCCACAGTCGGATGTTACGCCTGTTCCCAAGAGATATGGCCTTGGTGCAGTGCAGCTTCCTCCTGACCCTCTCAGCCCGGTGGTCTCAGGTCTCTCTCCAGCCCAGATTCCAGATCCTACTGTTCTCCAGGCACTTTCTGCCCTTCCAAGCTGTGAATTGTCTCCCCAGCTGTGTCTAATTTGTTATTTCTGGATGGATGCTCCCCGATTTAGTTGCTCCTCCAATCTGGATCTGGGACAAGTCTCAGGACATGTCTGCCTATTTGGCCACCATTTTCTGTTCTCATAGGTTACCTCTCTTGACATTAGCTGTTTCCCTTAATTACATGAATTACAGTATGATGGTATGATATTTGTTCATATTCTTATAGCTGGCCTCGGATAAGAGATTGGGCAATCCTTTTTGAAGAAGTGGTATTTATACAGGGACCTCAAGGATAAATAGGAGCTAGTAAGTGGTGGTAGGGTGAGGAGAAAGGATTGTATTCTAGACAGGGGAAATATCATATGCAACTTTCCTGAGATAGGAAGAAGTAGGAAATGTCTGAGAATTAGAAAGGTCAATGGAGCATGGTGAGAAATGGGGAAATGGTATCAGAGTAAGCTGAAGAAATAGGCAAGGATCATAAGTGTAACAATATCCTTTGTTTTACTCAGTGTCCTGTTGAACATTCATTGAAAGCAAGTTCATGATATTACTAGAGCTATTGTATTAGAAAGTCTCCATATTCAGAGTATTATGCTAAGTGAAATGAGCCAATCAGAGAAGGTAAGTATCACATTATCTCACTCATATGTGGAATATAATGAACACAAACTGTGAACAAAAATATATCCAGAGACATAGAAGCATCAGACTGTCAAACCTCAGAGGGAAGGCAGGGAAGGATGGACAGATGGGAAGAGATCAACCAATGAATTTGTATGCATATATACATAACCCATGGACACAGACAATAGGATGATAAAGGCCTGGGGTGGGGGTGGAGGTGGGGACAGGCTGGGAGAGGTCTATGTGGGAAAAAGGGGACATATATAATACTTTCAACAATAAAGATTAAAAAAAAGAAAAGGTCTCCATATTCTCAGGCTTTTGTTATACTCCACAATCACTCATTTGGGCTTTTATTCAACAAGCACATATTGATGTCTATGCGCCATGTACTTTGGGCCACTGAGTTGTGTACATCCCAGATCTTTACAAATTACTGCCACCCATAATGTGGTCACTTTGTCAGTCCTGATGTTATGATAGAGTCAGATGCAGATTCTTTTCATCAATATTATCTTAGGCATAACATTACTGGTTTGGAGAACAGGGCCTGTTGTCAGTGACTTCTGCTACCAGAAATTTGGAAAACCTATTCTAAGAATGTCCTTAAGTTTCTGGTAGGCAAAAGCAAGTGAGAGAAAGGGAACTACAGCTATGTCTTCATGACAATGAAGCAGTATTTGGGGAGATGTTAAGCTTAGTTCTCACAGCTGTCATCTCCTCAGCTCTATGGGCTTTGATGAGGAGTCTCTAATTGTCCTTTTGAAGGTTGATGGATACCACTTGATTCTTCTCTTTCTAGATTTGTTTTATTTAGACCCTGTTTTCCCCCACCACTGCCTCTTTCCATTTTTCCATATTATTTATTCAATTATCCAGCTTGGGTACTCTGCTCTCAATATCAAGGAAAGTAGAGCTGCACACAGAGAGGCTAGACCTGACCCAGGAATGAAATTTTGCAGGTATCTTCATTCCCCCCCGCCCCCAATTCACAAATAGTACTTATGTTGCAGGATTTAAGTCTATGGCAAAAAAAAAAAAGTTGCTTTCTCATCTAGACACTTATTTAAGAAGCTTTCTCCACCTACACTGGCCTTCACTGACCTCACCTTTCTATGAATTATCTATATATATAAAAGCCTCAGTGACAAATGACTGAATGACCGGTCCCTATGACATGCACTAACCACCAGGGGGCATATGCTTAATGCAGGAGCTGCCCCCTGGTGGTCAGTATGTTCCCACAGCAGGAGTGCCACTCAGCTGACTGACAGGCACCAAACGAAGGGCTCACGGCTGGCCACTACAGCCCAGAGACTGCAGTAGAGTGGCAGCGAGCCTACTGAGTGGCAGTGGTGGTAGGCACAGTGGGGCCAGGATGAGCAGCAGTGGCAGGCAAGAGCAGCAGGCAGTGTTGGACTACTGGTTTTTACCCTATCCCCACAGACCACACTGAGGGACCCCACTGATGCACGAATCTGTGCACCAGGCCTTTAGTATGTTATATTGAGTAAGAATCATAGGCTTTAGCTCTTGATCATATATTATATTGAGTTAGTTTCTAATTCTTTAATATATGTTGATTTTGTTTCCCTAACAGGATTGTAAACTTCCTCAGGGAAGGGACTATGACTCTACTTTATTTTCTATCACATGTAGAGTTGAGAAAAATGGTAGGCATACAGTCTAGCCATTTAATAGATACTTGATTGAATTAATAATACCTGACACCTTATTGTACAATGAGATTAACATAAAGAAAGACTGCCATATTCCTCCTTTTTTTGATCATTAGAGGGCACTATAATTTTTAATAATAATTTTTTATTAATCTCTCCCTCAGTTGTCTTTCATTTTGTGAACTAGGATGGAGACATGGATTTAGATTAAATATCCACTTCATGCCAAATCTTGCCTCTTTGTGTGGCAGTCTATTATACAAAGATGCCATTGCCTAATCTTTATACAGTGGGACCTTGACTTATGAGTTTAATTTGTTCTATGACCGAGCTCGTAACTCAAATTACTCGTATGTCAAATCAAAAAGTGAATGAGTGAGATGCATGATGCTGGGCTGATGTTGTGGCGTTCACTGTGACGTTCACTGCACCAACTAGTGGTGGGGTATCTGAAGCTGGCTCGTAACCTGAATTTTAGCTCGCAACTCAAAGCAAAAAATCGGCCAAGGGATGGCTCATATCTCAAAAAACTCGTTAGTCGGGACACTCGTAAGTCAAGGCCCCACTGTATTAGGAAAATTGAGAGCCAAGCCATATTCTTAATGAGTGGCTGTATCTTTTTTTTTGTTCTTATACCATCAAAACTAGTCTTGGAGGAGGACAATAATAGAAGAAAATTGGAATATAGTTTAAATAAAAGGAACAGATATCACTTGAGGCTAAAAATTAATTTAATCAGGTCTTTGGATTGTTTAGACTAAATGGCAAGAGCTCAGGGAGGAGCATTGTATAAAGATGAAGGCATCCCTTGATCTTGGAAGCCTGTGCTTGAGAACAAAGATAGGAGATTAAGTTGCAGATTTTCTCAGAAAAAATAATTGCATGAGATCAGTAGTGGAGAAAAAAAATAAAAAGCAAAAAAGCCCTTGGGCAAAGGAGGTATATTTACTTTATGTTGTTGTGGTAACAAATTACAGCAAACTTGGTGGCTTCATACAATGCACATTTATCATTTTATAGCTCTAGAAGCCAAAAGTCCAAAATGAGTCTCACCAGGATAAAATAATGTGTACACATGGTTGCATTTCTTTCTGGATGCACTAGTGCAGAATCCATTTCATTTTCCTTTCCAGCTTCTAGAGTTTCTCTACACTCCTTGGCTCGAGGACTCCTTCCATATTCAAATAATCAACCAACCATATTTGGAAAATTTGGTTGAAAAGTATGCAGGTGACATAAGAGACATGGGTCAGGAATGCTGAATGAGAGCTAATGCCCTCCTAAAGATGTAAAAAGCATTATGTGAATTTTATCACAGACAGAATGCTTAAGAGCCTAATTATGCTATTTAAAAATAATTTTATTATTTCTAATGCATATGAATATATTGTTTTGTACATGTAATGTGTTGGTTTTGTTTTAGAGTAAAAGGTACTACTAAGTTATGCAATTTAAGATGTAGTATAAAATAAATTCCATGTAAGCAATTTTATGAATGTTCTTACATTTAGCCTATTCTCAAAGCTAATTGTTTAATGTTTCTTTTATCCTTGGCTTCATATCCTTCTGGTTTATTCTGGGCCACTTCCTTCCTTTCTTATATTTCCTAATATTTATAGTTCTTAGCCATTTCTCTTTGGCCCTCTGCTGACATTAGACACAATTTTGACTGAGCAATCTATACTAATAAAAGGGTAATGTGCTAATTAGACCGGATAGACCAGACATCTTCTGGATGTCCTTCTGGACAAAGCCATGGTGGCAGGGGCCAAGGAAGAGGCAGTTAGGGGAAATCAGGCTGGCAGGGAAGCAGGGGCATCAGGTAGGTAGGCAGAGGGATCATCAGGCAGGCAGGCAGAGTGGTTAGGGGCAATCAGGCAAGCAGACAGATGAACTGTTAGGAGCCAGCAGTCCCAAATTGCAAGAGGGATGTCCGACTGCTGGTTTAGGCCCAATCCCACAGTTGGACATCCCCCGTTGGGTCCTGGATTGGAGAGGGTGCAGGCTGGGCTGAAGGACCACCCCCTCCATGCACAAATTTTGTATACCAGTTAATAAATAGATAAGCCTTGCAAATATACATTTGGGGGGCATGGGTTCTGTTTAGGAAAGCCCTTCAATATTTAGTCACATGCTAGTTAGATTTCATGCTTGAAGACATTATTTTAATAGATCCTGTAGCCAATTCCCTTCCTGGAGCTCCTCTATGTTTTCAATCTCTCAGTGCTTTGATATGGGCATGTTTTAAAAAAAATATTTTTGGAGGATACTACATAACTTGTCTGATTTCTTTCTAAATTATTTTGACCAGAGTCATGGGTTTTACTTTTATGTGGACTGTAGTGTAATTCTATTTCATGACTGCAGTATGTTCTCTTTATCCTGGAGGTTATTTTATAAAAGTAACTTAAATGAACCAAGAAAAGGGCAAC
>NW_006299258.1:235716-247609 GCF_000327345.1 Myotis davidii | reverse complement strand
GCGGCTGCGCAGGCAATAACAGTTAATGGTGCTCGCTATCGCGACATGATAATCCAGTTTTTTGTGCTGTGGAAGCCATTTACCCAATATGCTATTCCATAGATAACCTTATACTGTATTCTTTATGAATCAATAAAAATTTACAATTTTTAATTATAAACCTGTGTTTTCTATCAAAATTACTTCTTGCGTGAGTTTTGGGACACCCTTTAGATGTACACCACCCTTCCATTTCTGTTATTGGAGAAAGAATTCCCGTGTTTCTCTCCTACTGATAGTGGATCAATACTCTCATCTTTATACATGAAGGAAGATACATAACCATCCCTGCAGACAAAGAATGCTTCTATTAGTTATGGTCTTAGTCCTCAACTAATCCTCCATCCCCAGAATGGCATCAGCTCTCTCAGAAAGGCTTACAAAGAAACATGGCTTTAAAATTGAGAATAACTGCTAATGACTGTATGATCCTAAAGCAAAGCCTTCTTTGCCCAATAAGGACTTAGTTGTAATTTGACAGTCTAAGGCAGCAGTTCTCAACCTGTGGGTCGCGACCATAGGAAAACCCATATAGCATATCAGATATTTACATTAAGATTCATAACAGTAGCAAAATTGCAGTTATGAAGTAGCAACGAAAATAATTTTATGGTTGGGGGTCACCACAACATGAGGAACTGTATTAAAGGGTTGCAGCATTAGGAAGGTTGAGAACCACTGGAAGGTGTATTGATAGGGAAATTCTTGATGGACAGTTTGAATCTGTTAGTGTAACAAACTCAATAAGGTAGCAATATACCTGGTGGTTCAATTTTTTGATCTCTGGAATCATGAAGCATTGTTTTGGGTTCTAACTCCAATATTCACCAGTTTTATGATCTTAAACAAGTTACTAAACCTTCTGAGTTTAACTTTCCACATATGTAGTAATGTATACTGAAGCAGGGGGTCCCTCAGGGATGAGGACGATGGAGCCCCAACGCGCTAGGGCATCTGCATGCACGATTCTGGAGACCAGGTTCATTGACACAGATCCGTTTCACTGAGGAACTACAGGGGTATATATAGCATGAGGGGACCAATCACAGGGAGACACGTTGCTATAGGCGACCAATGGCTGAAAGGCTGGGGTACTGTGCTCGTGACTCTAGGAGTTCATTCAGGCGGTGTTGCTAATTCCTGGTGTGCCAAGGAAGCATGTCATGTTGGAGTGTGCTCACACCATTGCATCAGCCGCAGCGCTGAGACATACTTCCCGAGCTCTACGTACAGTATACCTTAGAAGGTTAACTGAATCACAGGAACATTTTCATTGAAGTCCAAACAACCTAAATACAGGGGCACACTGTAAATCAAACTAAAATAAGGTACCCTAGTGTAGTGGCTAAAGGAATGGGCTCTGGAGACTTATGCTTTGGAATCAAATCCAAGTTTTACAATTTAATAGATGTGTGGCTTTAGGCAATTTTACCTTCTTGTTTCAGTATTGTTCATTTATAATATGGGGAAAGTATCAGTACCTACCATAAAATTTTTATATAGCATTAAATTAACACTTCTATAACCCTTAGCACAGTGCCTGGCATGTACTAGGTGCTCAAGAAGGGATGTTTGCTCTTATTATTATTCATATGAATGTTATTCATATTATGACTTCTAAATAAATATAATAGATGTAGAGATTGGTATAAAAAAATTACTCTTAGGTTTCTAGCTTAAACAACTGGTTCTGTGGTGGCACCATTTATCCTAATATAAAAGAGCTAGGTGCCTTCATGACCGAAGGGACGACTGATCCCTCCCACCCCTACCCTAGGCCTGCAGGCTCCCATGTCTGGATGTCCAACAGAGCCATGGGGAACTGGGCTGGGTGGCAGGGGAGCAGGACTGGGGATTGGTGAGTAGGCACAAGGCAGACCTCCTAGTCCCTCCCCCCAGCTGGCAGGCTCCCATCAATCCTCAGTTTCTTCTGAAAGGAACATGGCACCTCCACTGCACAGCCTCCCAGAACGGACTTACCCCTGTGAGAGGCTTCGGGCCGAGACTTCAAAAAGGACTTCAGCACCTCCTCGTGGAAAAACCGCCATCTCCCTACTCCACAGCTGCTTCCATGTCTGCACAAAACTGTGCATGCTCTTCCCTGCATGATGGGCAGGGCCAGAGCCTGAGATGAGCGGTTCTGTGATGGGGACTGGGCCAATGCAGGGATGGAGGGAGGGAGGGCTGGGCAGGAGCAAGGGGGCTGCCCTGTTTCCTTGCACCTCCTCCCGCAGGCATGGCCCTTCCTGGTGTTATGATAAAAAGAGTTGTGTTTTTCTAACTCTGTCCGGGTAAAGGAAACAAGTGTATGTTGACTTCTGATCTTACTCTCTGCCCACCAATTAATCCCTCTGAATATATCATATCCAACCTCCAAAGGATCCGAGGAACAGGTTCCACCTTCGTTCCATAGTTGAGGAAACTGACCAATAAACACATGTGTCTCATGCCTCAGTGTCAACTCCTGTGGAAATCTCTGGGTAATGAATCAGATTCTATATTTAAGGCTATATTTTCTTCTGTTTTCATGTTTAGTTCAACCCCAGGAATCAAATAATACAATGAAGAATACAATGAGTTCAGAGGGCTCAGCATTGTATTCACAGGGCCTTTGGTCCCACACAAACTGCAGAGCTCAGTTATCCTGAGATGAAAGAAAAGGAAAGAGAAACATGAAAGGTTTCCCAACTCAGTCACAGAGACATCTCATAGCCATATACTAAGGACACGACATTAACTTAGGGGTGGAAAGGACACAAAAGGAATAGAAGATGGAGCCATTTCCCACGGCTGTACTAAGGATACAACATTAACTTAGGGGTGGAAAGGACACAAATGGAATAGAAGCTGGAGCCATTGCTGTTCAGATTCAAACCAAGTTAACTAGGCAGAAGAAACACAGGACGCCATGGAAGAATAAGATGAACCAGTCCGGTAGGGAGTGTACCAGACCTCGCAGGGACAGCACCTGGGGCTCTGCACATGACGGGAGAAGGGAGGAGGCTGGGTGATAGGAAGTGCATGGAAAGGCCTGGGAGTAGGAATAAGAGGGTGATATTTGGAAGGTGGGTCCCACCAGGTGATGACAGGGGGCAAGCCTGCGGGAGGTGGCCAAGTGCATCCTATTCCAAACTTATTCATAGATTTCTATTTCTGGTATCTATATTCCCGATGTGTCGACAAGTACATTTGGGAAAAGAAAAAGAAGATTGTACATGATATGACTACATCTTTAGAAAACTCAAGTGATCACAACCAGAGCACTTTTAACACCTAATGAGCCAAATACACTGATGAATGAAAATAGACCCAGAGACACAGATGCATGAAAAGACTGTGGGACCTCAGAGGGAAGGCAGGGGAGGGTGGGTTGGTGGGAAGAGATCAACCAATGGCCTGTGTGCATATATGCACCACCCCTGGACACAGACAATGGCGTGGTGAGGGCCTGGGGGGGGTGTAGGCTAGAAACGGTTAATGGGGGGAAAGGGGACCTATGTAAACCTTTCAACAATAAAGATTTAATAAAGAGAGTAAAACTAAGACAGTAAAAGAAAATAAAATTAAAGCCAAGAATAACTGCCCTGGTCGGGTGGCTCCATTGGTTGGAGCTTTGTCCTGTACATTGAAGGGTTGTGGGTTTGAACGCATGTCGGGGTGTGTGTGGGAGGCCACTGAGCAAGTGGTGCCTGGAGGAGTGAAGCTCCTCAGACCTAAACACAGCCCAGGCCTCACCAATGATCCCAGACCTATCCTCTGTTGAGTGAGACCAGACCTCCCAGCTTCCTGTTGAGTCCCTGGTCTTTGAGTCATAAGGCCGCTTCCTCATGTTCCCCAGAATGCACTGCTCAGTAACCATCTATACTAATAGAAGGGTAATATAGTAATTAGACTGGGTGACCGTACATCTTCCGACATCCGACTTCCTTCTGGACAAAGCCACAGAGGTGGGGGCCGAGGCAGAGGCAGTTAGGGGTGATCAGGCAGGCAGGGGAGGGCAGTTGGGAGCCATCAGGCCAGTGGGGCAGGGCAGTTGGGGGCCATCAGGCTGTCAGGGGAGTGGTTAGGTGGCGATCATGCTGGAAGGCAGGCAAGCAGGAGCCTGCGGGATGGGTCCTAAACCGGCAGTCAGACATCCCCCGAGGGGTCCCAGGTTGGAGAGGGTGCAGGCCGGGCTGAGGATCCCCCCACACCCCCGTGCATGAATTTCATGCACCGAGCCTCTATTTGAGATATAAAAAAATGGGGAAGGAATAGATTTGGGCATAAGCCAGGGGAATGGCAAAGTTTGGTTTTTGATGTATTAAGTGTGAAATGGTATATCGATATCAAGTTCGGCAGTTTTTCTATGAGTCTGGGGTTCATAGAATTATAGACTAGGGATATATATTTCTAGAACAGTCAATATACTGATGTTTAAAATTGTGATACTGGAATGAGTTACCCAAGAGAAAGAATTTAGAACGAGAAGGAAAGAGGGCCCAGGATCAATCTCTGGGACATGGAGGATAATGAAGCAGCAAAGAAGACTAACAGGCATGGCAAAACAAAAGGACATCTACCTTTCATGGCGGCTGAGATAGAAGAGTGTTTCAAGAAGGATGGTCAATGGCCAACTGAAAAACATCCATGAAATTTGAGAAGTTTGGTTATAAAGAGACATAGATAAATTGGATAATAGCTAATGTGACATCAAGAAATGAACTTACTTTTTAAATATAGAAAATTCTACCAGTATACATGCCAGTAAAGATAAGCCATTAGAGGAGAAGTCAAGGAAGAAAAAAAAAAAAAAAAAAAACAGCGTGATGGAATTTAAAGTACAAATGGAGGGGTTAGCTTTTGACAGGAGCAGGTACACATCCTTCCTTTGCTTCTATGAGAAAAAGTGCATAACACAATGACTGACATATAGTTAGTGCTCAATAAGTAGTATCTGTTATGATTATTGTTGTTGTTATTAACTGAAGAGCCATGCTGACTTGCACATGGAACTGACATTTTGAGCATGCTCAGTGCTAAAGGCCTTAATGGAGTGAAGGCCTTGGTGAGGAGCTTGGCTTTAAAGTGTACTATTCTAAACGACGGCAAAGTAAATCTGGTTCCAAGGTATAAAATTTTTTTATTATGTTGGGCCATCTAACCTAGACAGTTTTCTTTTTACATCATTGGAGAGTGGGAGGCATTTTTTATTATGAAAAGGAAGAAAAGACAAGGTGCTTTTATCAAGTATACTTCAAAGAAATGGCTCTGAGAAAAGGGCAGATTTGGCTCATTTGAGAGTCATTGATCAGTTTACCCATGGATAGTATAGCCAACACTCTCCCAGTGTATGTTGTCTCTATAACATATATATTTAGGAAGAGAATGAAGCCTGTTTCCATATGATGACATTAAGCAGTACATGCTTTGTGATTTACACTGTTTTCATGATATCGTTGTCTGTGCTCTCCATACAATAAGCTGAAGACTTCAGTTCTTGTTTCTTAAAAACAAGTTTCTTTTGTTGAAGCTGATTCTCCACCCCTCTGCATCCTGAAATGTTTTTTTGCTTATTTACCTTTCTATATAAATGTAAGCTTTGTGTTTTCTTTCAAAAATGCTTCAAAATTTCCTACAAGCATGTATTTTTTTAAAATCTTTAATGTTCATATTATTACAGATGTCCCTCTTTTTTCCCCCCATAGCTCCCCTCCACCCAGTTCCCACACCACCCCAGGCCCTTGCCCCCCCACCCCACTGTCCTTGTCCATAGGTGTGAGATCATTGTCCAATCTCTTCCCGTACCTACATCCCCTTTCCCCTGAGAATTGTCAGCCCGCTCCCTTTCCATGCTCCTGATTCTATTACATTAACCAGTTTATTCTGTCCATCAGATTTTTTATTCATTTGATTTTTAGATTCACTTGTTGATAGATATGTATTTGTTGTCACTTTGTTGTTCATAATTTTTTATCTTTACCTTTTTATTCTTCTTTCTCTTCTTAAATAATACCCTTCAGCATTTCATATAATACTGGTTTGGTATACTGCCTGGACACAGACAACTTTGATTATCACTATCAATATACTCAGGAAATAATTCTTAATTGTCAATCCTGATAAATTTATATCTTTCATAATAGATGTGTCTGTTTATGACTTTAAAGACTGTTTTTCTCTTGCTGCTTTTAAGATTCTCTCTTTGTCTTTTGCCCTTGGCATTTTAATTATGATGTGTCTTTGTGTGGTCCTCTTTGGATACCTCTTGTTTGGGGTCCTCTGTGCTTCTGGGACTTGGTAAGTCTATTCTTTCAGCAGGTAGGGAGAGTTTTCTGTAATTATTTCTTCAAATAGGTTTTCAATATCTTGCTCTCTCTCTTCTTATGGCAACCCCATAATTCAGATGTTGGTACACTTGAAGTTGTCCCAGAGGCTCCTTACACTGTCTTCATATTTTTGGATTCTTTTTACTCTTAGCTCTTCTAGTTGGTTGTTTTTTGCTTCCAAGTATTTAAAATATTTGACTTGATTCTGGCGACCTCTAGTCTACTGTTGAATCTCTGTATATTATTGACCTCCAGGCCAATTGGCTATAGGGACCAGCTGTGACTTCAGAGGGAGAGTTGCTGTGCAGGAGACACCCTTATGGGGAAGAACTTGCTTCAGTGGGGCTTTGGTGCTCACTGAGTCTGCCCCTTGAATGTGTCACTTATGGGTGTGAAGAGTTGTAATCTGGTATGGTCTCACACTGACCACTGGGTACACTGGCTCTTGGATCTCCAAGGAGGTGCAAAGTCAGACACTGCCTGGTACCACCCAACAGGAGCTACAGAGAGATCTACAGATTCTTCCTCTTTATATCAGGTTTGGAAGTGCCCAGACAAGGCCCAGCTGTGAAGCAAGGCCTTCTTTTGACATCTTCGGTGCTCCCTGACTCAGCTGCTGCCTGTTTGACAGGTTTTAAACTGAGACAATAGTCTGCAGCCTGAGCCAGGACAGGCCATTGGAAAAGCTTCTGCAAACAGCTTGGGTGGGGCTGCAAATTGGATGGGGCGGGGTCTCAGGGAATCACCAGGGTGGAGCAAACAGCAATGCCTGCCAGTCAACCCTGTACCTGAGAGGTCCCAGCACAGGAACAATGACTGCTGCCAGCACCTCCATCTGAAAGAAAGCTGCCCTCGTGTTCCTGCCCTGATGCCAGACAGTCCAGTTTCTCCCCATATATGTCTGGGTGCCCAGAGTCTCTCCCAGAACTGGAGTTCAGAGCAAGCGGGAGCTTGTATCTCCCTCCTGATTAAAAAAGCAGCGCACCCAGGTGCCAGCCTGTTCTGGGCCTCCACACCTCCTACCAGTCTCAATGGTCTGATCAATGCTTCTCTCTCTGTGGATCTGTTTCTGTTTATCAGTTTATGTTGTTCATTATATTCCACAAATGAGTGAGATCCTGTGATATTTATCTTTCTCTGACTGACTTATTTCGCTTAGCATAATGCTCTCAAGCGCCATCCATGCTGTTGCAAATGGTAAAAATTCCTTCTTTTTACTGCAGCATAGTATTCCATTGTGTAGATGTGTTTTTGTGTGTGCTTTCAGACTTGTCTGTGCTTACCTGATTTAATTCATTACCTTGCCTCAAATACTAAATTAGGCATCCCTTCTGACCCTTAAGTCCTAGACTGATCCTTTTCCCAGAGTTTTTTACCCTTGCCTGCATGTTCTACTGTGACCCCCAGCAACAGCATTGAGAGTTAGATTAATCATAGTTCTGACCCAGTACAGCATTTCTGGTATTCATAGCAGTTGGAAAAGAAAGGATATCATGCTTGATGTTTGAATCTCTAGGTTTACAATCTGGCATTACTAGAAACTCACTAAATGTCTATGAGAAATTCACAAATATGTTAGCTTCTTTGAATTTCAGTTTCCTTCTTTGTAAAATCAAAATAATACCTCATTCATTTTTGTGAGGGTTAAATAAGATATCGTATGTAAAAAACATCTAATATTATAACTGGTATATGTTTGTTAAATATGATATTTTTATAGACATTTATATGTTTTATTAATTAGATTTTTACAGGTAAGTCCTTAATTTATTTTCATAGCAAACAATAGCCCATGAGAAAAAAGTTTCAGTGACAAGTTTCTTGGTTAAAAGACAAAAAGAAATTACTCATTTTAGCAAGGTCCCAGTTGTCCCAATTAAGTTGTCTTCAATTCTTATGTATTCTGATTACCAATTATATTATATCTTCTGAAAACAATTATTATGACAACTTTTAAATTTCTTGCAGAGAAATGGAATTATCTAGAACTGAGCACAAATATCACAGTGATTATAAGAATGGATATTTGTTTGTGTTTGGTGGTGAAGCTTTTTGTTATCCAAGAAATATTTTGATTCGACCTCTTGTCAATTTATAAGATGCAATTTGCTTTTTTCTATTCAATGTGCCATTCATTAGAATATCATCATAACATGGCATTTTAATGTATAGATTTTTGGATAAGATGTGGGTGAAGTATAACTCTGTATGATTACCATGACCTGTCATCACATGATCTAACCATAAAGAAGATAGGAAAGAGAATCAACTCTTTAGACTGGACAGGGATTTTAAATATAGCATTCTATTCAATGCTCAGGACAACCCTATGAGGCAATACCATTTTTCATGTTTTATTGTTGTGAAAACTAAAGCTCAGAGAAGTTAAATAACCTATTTATGTTCATGCAGCTAGTTAAAATTGGAGCAGAGATTCAAACTCATGTCTTTCTTACTCCAGTTACCTGTGTTAATTTTTTTTAATATTTTTTATTGATATTTTACAGAGAGGGAGGGAGAAGGATAGAGAGTTAGAAACATCGATGAGAGAAACATCGATCAGCTGCCTCCTGCACACTCCCCACTGGGTATGTGCCCGCAACCAAGGTACATGCCCTTGACTGGAATCGAACCTGGGACCCTTGAGTCTGCAGGCCGACGCTCTATCCACTGAGCCAAACCGGTTAGGGCTGTGCTAATTTTTTATTATTTTTTTAAATATATTTCTTTATTGATTTCAGAGAGGAAGGAAGAGGGAGAGAGAGATAGAAACATCAATGATAAGAGAGAATCATTGGCTGCCTCCTGCACGCCCCCTACTTGGGATCAGGCTCGCAACTCAGGCATGTGCCCTTGGCCAGAATTGAACCTGGGACTTTTCAGTCCACAGGCTGATGCTCTATCCACTGAGCCAAACCGGCTAGGGCTGTGTTAATTTTATTACTGAGGTAAACTAGTCTTGTTTCCTGATACCAAAATGATAGAGGAGACCCTCTATATTTAGAGGCTGTTTGACAGTCCTGGAAATGAATGGATATGATTGTGTGTTATAGGACAGGGTAATGAGGGGATTCAGAATGGGCAAAATCTGAGTAGAACATATTCACAGGCATGTTGTATTCAGTTAATTCATGAGCACCACACATTAGACCAGCAGTTAGGTAGAACTCAACTGTTGCAACCTGCCATCATCAAAAAAAGAGGAAGAGAAAAAGAGAAATTCTGGTTGAATAAAAATATATCACTATCATATGGAATGTTATCTGTTAATCATCTTGGTGTCATGTCATCCCTGTCACTATCTTCCTAGGGGATAGCAACAGTGTTTTTACTCAAGGTATATGTGTGTGCTATTGTTATCACTAGGAAATAAATCAGTAATGCTATACTCTTATACCCTTAAGGGAATTCTGTAGGTTTTTAATGTATCCATCATGCCTCCTACAGCTAACTTTCCCCCTGGAAAATTCAGCCATCAGTTTCATCCTTGTTAACATATACAGCATCTACAACATTATAGTGTAGAGTCATATAGAGTTTGTATTTCAGTTCTTCCATTTATTATTTGGGTGACCATGTTCAATTTCCTTAATCTCTCCATATCTCAATTCCTTTTGTCAAATAGGGCTAAGGCTACCTTAAATATGTTTAATAAGAATATATGTAGCCCTAGCCAGTTTGGATCAGTGGTAGAGAGTCAGCTTACAGACCAAAGGGTCCCAGGTTCAATTGCAGTCAAGGGCACAAACCTTGGTTTCAGGCCTCTCCCCCAGGATGCCACCCACCTATGCATTTCTCTCACATCGATGTTTCTGTCTGTCTTTCCCTCTCTCTTCCACTCTCCCTAAAAATCAATGGAAAAATATCCTTGGGCAAGGATTAACAACAACAAAAAATAATATATGCACACATTCTCTTATATCCTTTAAAATGTCACATGATAATGAATGGAAGCTAGTTCCATTGCTTATAATGACAACACTCTTGTAATAATTTAAGTTTCATTAGCTCTACGCTGCTCACGACAGCTATTATTGTGTGAATGTATATATTTTGTCCCCACATCTAAACTGTTTTCTCTTTAGGACAGGGAGAGTGCTAATAGCTTTTTTATGTCTCTAGACTAGAGCCTTTTATATGTGTTTAATACATGATGTTTCCTAATAACAATTACAGATTCAAAAACAGTCTACATATCATCTTGTTTTTATTCCACATTCCATTCTATAAACTACCAAACCTAATACAGATATGTAGCAGTTCTACAACTGCTTTAGGCCTTCTCATTTCATTCTTTATTTGCCTGGTTACTTGGAATGACTATTCTAGGAAAGTTATATAGTACTTGGAATTGCTTTTGAAGATAATTATTAAAATTTCAAAAATATTTCTGAAGTGTTCTGACTGCAATTAGTGAAAGCTATAGGTGGGAGCGCCTCTTTCATTATGCCCTGTGGTTTGACCTTTTTCTGCAAAAGTTATTGAAGATTTAAAATTTTTGAGGATTACTCTCAAATATGTAAATGTCTATTTGAATAGCTAAATTTAAAGTTTCTTAATAAACATGTTTTAAAACTAGCTAGCTAATTAATGAATACTGATTATGTGTCAGGTTCTATTCTAAGACCTTTGTGCATATTAAATTATTTAATCCTCACAATAACTCTATGAGGTAGAAAACCATCAGGAACCCCATTTTGCAAATAAATAATCTAAGGAACAGAGAGGCTAAGTAACTTACCCAAGGCCACACAGCTAACATGTAGTGGGTCAGGGATTCACATATAGGTAATCCAACTACAGAGTACTTATTACATGGACAGGGATTTTATACTAGTATGTTGCATAGTTTCAAAATTATACTGCTTAGTTCATTTTGGTGCTAGGTTTTTTAAATGAACTCTATAATTATCACTGATTCTTAAATATTATGCATTTATTGTGGTCATTGATTTCATACACACATCCCAATTAGGATTTTTCTTCTGCAATTAACTCTATTTTCCTGAGCTAAGAATTCTTTTTTTTTCCCTTTTTATACAAACTTTGCAGTGAAATCCGTTTCAGGTACCTTTCTTCATATGCCATCTAATTAAATTATCTGCTCTTACTGCTCCTATATTTTATTTTTAAAAGCTTTACTTTATTCAAATTTTTCTGATCTTTTCTTAATATTCTGCCTATGTGTAAATTTATTAGTCTCATGTAAACATGACATTAGCATGTGATTATATATGCAATCAAAAGAGAAAACTTTTATATTTTCTTTAAGAGTATCTCTCTTACCTTATCTGCCTGTATAGGAATCTATCTGCCGTATTTGGTGTTTTTTATTTTTTTTATTTTTTAAATTAAATCTTTATTGTTCAGATTATTACATTTGTTCCTCTTTTTTCCCCCCATAACTCCCCTCCTCCCAGTTCCCGCCCACTCTCCTCCCTCACTCCCCACCCACTGTCCTCATCCGTAGGTGCACAATTTTTGTCCAGTCTCTTCCCACATCCCCCAAACCCCTTTCCCCACCCAGAATAGCCAGTCCACTCCCT
>NW_006299258.1:228068-234645 GCF_000327345.1 Myotis davidii | reverse complement strand
TGGAGGCTTTGAGTCTGGGTCCCTAGGGACTCGCCCGGCTCTGGAGCTCAGAGTCTGAAGCTCCCTCCCGATTGTAAACAACAACCGCGCCCTCGGCTGCCAGCCCGCTCCGCGCACTCCGCACCTGAGTATTTCACTTCCACACTGTGCCTCCTCTGAGTCTGGGTATGATATTCTCTTTCCTCCTAGTTGTAGAATTTCCACTCAGGCAGCCTTCCTGTGGTTCTGGATGATGTCCGTTCCGTCTTTTAGGTGTAATTTGAATTGGTTGTTCGAGGCAGCAATCTCCGGCGTTAACCTATGCCGCCATCTTGGTTTCTCCGTATTTGGTGTTATTTGAAATTTCTATATAATGAATTAGCAAGTGAACCTCATCTTTTATAGCCTTGGGTGCATACTGTGTTAAAAACTCAGATTTTACTCCTGCATATACAACATACAGAATAATTCCGCCTGGACTCTTCTTGCTCAACATGACTGTATTTCTGGGCTTGATTGGGCTTGATATCACACCAGAATTGGTCAAAGGTAGTTTTTTTTAAAATATATTTTATTGATTTTTTACAGAGAGGAAGGGAGAGAGAGAGAGTTAGAAACATCGATGAGAGAGAAACATCGATCAGCCACTTCCTGCACACTTCCCACTGGGGATGTGCCCACAACCAAGGTACATGCCCTTGACCAGAATCGAACCCAGGACCTTTCAGTCCGCAGGCCGACACTCTATCCACTGAGCCAAACCAGCCACGGCTCAAAGGTAGTTTATGCTACCACTTTGGCCTCCCAACCAAGCCCTTTTATTGTGAGTTTCCCCTTTTTCCCTTTGAAATGTGTGTCCTCTGGTAATTTTTTTAAATCTCTCTCTATATAAATGGCTAAGTGTCTGACAGTCCAACTGGTAGCTATGACATGCACTGACCAACAAGGGACAGACACTCAATGTAGGAGATGCCATGATGCACACTGGCCATTTAAAATTAAACAGCACCATGAACCTGGTGCCAACAAACCAACACTCAGCTTCTCTAAAGTGGGACACAGGCCCCCCTCCATCCCCAAGCAACACCCCACCAAATTGCAGCCAATGCTGCTAAGACCCCATGTTGCAAAATGCAGCCCACAGCCCAGCCCAGCCCAGAAATGGTGGCTGGGTTCTACCGAGTCTCCTATCTACCTACAGCACGACTTCTGTGAGGATCAAATGAGATGAGGCACCTGAAAATGCTTCACAAACATTTGGTTAAAGTGTAAAATGTTTGCACCTGGCTATAAAGCAAGTTGGGTTCCTAGGCTGAAGAAACTCCAAGGAGGCTATTTGCTGGGAGAGAAAGCCAGGCGTTGCTATGTGACATCATTACCCAGAGCCCACAACCACTGTTTCCTGGCTGTGCTGTGTTCTGGGCTGCATTTTGAACCTTGGGGTCTTAGCAGCATTGGCTACAATTTGGTGGGGTGTTGCTTGGGGGAGGTGGTGGGAAACAGTAGTAAGCTATTAGTGACTAGAGGCATGATGCACAAAATTTGTGCACGGGGTTGGGGGGGAGTGGGAGGTCCCTTAGCCAGGCATGCACCCTCTCACAATCTGGGACCCCGTGAGGGATGTCTGACTGCCAGTTTAGGCCTGATCCCGGCAGTCAGACACCCCCTCACAATCCAGGACTTGTGGTTCCTAACCGCTCACCTGCCAGCCTACTTCATCACTCCTAACCACTCTGCCTGCCTACCTGATTGCCCCTTACTGTTCGCCTGCCTGTCTGATTGCCCCTAACTGCTCACCTGCCTGCCTGATAGCCCCTAACTGCCTCTGCCTTGGCCCCCGTCACCATGGTTTTCTCTGGAAGGACATCTGAAATGATGTCTGGAAGGTTGTTTGGTTGTCTGGTATAATTAGCATATTACAATTTTATTATTGTAGATAGATTATATACAGGTGAAAGAAAATTACATATACTTATATAGCTCTCTCATTTTGGTATCTCTGAAGAAATGTGTGGGATGTAATAACTGCATATAAAATTTAACATGACCATTTTCTCTGATTAGTTTGTGCTAACCATGTAGGCTTGAACAATATTTCCATGTACCTTTGATTCCTTCTGTAAATGTTCTTACAAATTTTAATGTGTAAGATTTCTATAGGCGCCCAAGTAATGATGTGTTGTTGTTGTCTTTTAATAATATCCACTGGTTTCTAACATTCCATGAGCCTCTGCTTCTTTTTTTCTTTTCCTGGAATTAAAACCAAAGTGCTAACATTTTCTATTCTTACTATAAGCACAGAATAGAATATTTTTTCCCAAGTGGTTCAGATAAATGTTCACATTACCTAGTAACTTCCTAGGATAATCAGTTAGGTCCGATTGTTCCAAAGTGAGTACCATGGATTACTAGTTCTGAGGAATGTTGGTTAATAGGCGCTGTATGGAAAAAAAATAGTATCTATGATTAAATAAGTTCAGGGAAAATATATTTAATGTATGTTCTGATAGTCTTTAATATGCTAATGTTTCTTATGAATTTCCATAAAAGGCATATATATGGCAGTATTTGGAACTTTTTTTCATAAACTATCTCAGAGCACTAGTGGCTAGTGTTCCAAAAAGCACATTTTGGGAAATGCTACAGTAGATCAAATCCTGTACTAGATATGTGGAGATATAAGCTTTGGTTCTTCCTCTGCCACAGAGCAGCTCTGTGGCCATGGAGAAGTTGCCCTTATGTCTCTTTTGTTTCCTGATTTATATAAAAAAAAAATGAAGTGGACTAGATCAGAGTCAGGGATGGGGATCATTTATCAGAATTAATTCTGAGGCTTTCTCAACCCTTCTAACCAAGATTTAACATATAGCTCTGACCTCACTGAATTTTAAAGCTGCCATTACTTTGGGAGTATAGAGTTTTCCTTATCTGTGTTGAGAACAATAGGAATGGATCCTTTCTGAGCTCACTTCCATCTCATACATACCATGTATTTTACTGACAGTCAGTCACCCCAAAGTTGAATATGGCTGTTGGAAAGGACAATCATGCTTTTTGTTGATGTTATATTCCTTGATAACAATTTATCAAATAATTTATGCTACTTAGAAATAGTTATAAATTTATCTATTTTAGGAATACGTGTCCTTAGGTAGTACTTCCTAAAAACTAAGCCTGAGTTTAGGATTCTTATGCAAAAACACTTTACTGATGGGGTGAACTCAAAAATAACCTATAAAGTATTAAGGAAAACAGGATAAGGGAGGAGAAGCAGCTAAGTAAGGGTATGGCCTCAGGAAAACCATAGCCTTATCCCAATGGGGCCTTTGGAACATGAATTACATCACATATTTTGCCTTGATCAGAGGCCAGAAGAATGGACTTTTGTACTCCTGTAATTATTAGTCATTGGCTATGAGTTTACTTTGGAATGAATATTGTAACCTGCCTTGCATATGCAGCTAAGGAGCTCTTATCAGCTCTTGAGAAGTGTGCAGCAGTAAGCCATTAGTGACAAACCCTCACAGAAGCTGTGTGAGGATGGAATGGCCTAGTAAAGGGGATCTCTTTTTAAAATTAAATTTTATTGGGGTGACATTAGTCAATATGAACATATAGATTTCATGTGTGGATTACTAAATTACAAAATCTGTATATAGGACCATGTGCCCACCACCCAAGGTCAAATCTTTTCCTGTCACCTCGTATTAGGACACCCTTTCTCCCCCGACTCCCCTCCCTCTGGCAACCACCACACTGCTGTTTGTGTTCATGAGTTTCAGTTTTATATTCCACATATGAGTTAAATCATATAGTTCTTTGCTTTTTTGTTTGACTTATTTCACTTTGCATAGTGTTCTCAAGGTCCACCCATGTTGTTGTAAATGACACTATTTCACCCTTTCTTATGGCCGCATAGTACTCCACTGGTATATATACCACATCTTCTTTATCCAGTCTTCTATTGCAGGGCACTTTTGCTGTTTCCAAGTCTTGGCCACTGTGAATAATGCTACAATGAACATAGAGGTCCATATATCTTTGCATATAAATGATTTCAAGTTTTTTGGGAATATAGCCAGGAGTGCAATTGTTGAGTCGTATGGTAGCTCTATTTTTAATTTTTTGAGGAATCACCAGACTGCTTTCCATAGTGGTTGTACCAGTTTACATTCCCACCAGCAGTGAGTGAGGGTTCCCTTTTTTCCACAACCTCTCCAACACTTGTTGTTGCTTGTCTTGTTGATAATGGCCACTCTAACTGATATAAGGTGGTATCTCATTGTAATTTCAATTTGCATTTCCCTGATTGCCAATGAGGTTGAACATCTTTTCATATATCTATTGGCTGTTTGTATGTCTTCTTGGGAGAGGTATTTTTTCAGGTACTCTGCCCACTTTTTGATTAGATTGTTTATTTGTTTGGTGTTGAGTTTTATTAGCTCTTTATATATTTTGGAAATTAAACCTTTGTCAGAGCTACTGTTTGCAAATATCATTTCCCATCTGATTGGCTGCCTGTTTGTTTTGTTGTCCGTTTCTTTTGCTGTGCAGAAGCTCTTCAGTTTGGTATAGTCCCATTCATTTATTTTTGCCTTTACCTCCATTGCCTTTGGGGTCAAGTCCATAAAATGTTCTCTACCACCCAGGTCCATAAGTTTGATACCTATATTTCTTCTATGTGACTTACAGTTTTGGGTCTTATGGTTAAGTCTTTGACCCATTTTTAATTAATTTTTGTACATGGGGACAAACTGCAATCCAATTTCATTTGTTTGCATGTGGCTTTCCAGTTTTCCCAGCACCATTTATTGAAAAGAATATCTTTACTCCAATGTGCATTTCTGGCTCCTTTATCGAAAATTATCTGTCCATATTCATGTAGTTTTATATCTCGGCTCTCTATTCTGTTCCATTGAGCTGTGTATCTGTTTCTCTGCCAATACCATGCTGTTTTGAGAATCATAGCTCCATAATATATTTTGAAGACAGGTAGCGTGATACTTCCAGGATCATTCTTTTTCTTTTTTTTTCAGGATTGCTTTGGCTATTCTTGTTTTTTTTTTTTTTTTTTTTTTTTTTTTTGTGGTTCCATATAAATTTGATGATTTCGTGCTCTATTTCTTTAAAAGTTACATTGGAATTTTGATGGGGATTGCATTAAATATGTCTATTGCTTTGGGTAAAATGACCATTTTCACTATGTTGATTCTTCCAATCCATGAACACAGTATGTTTTTCCATTCCCTTGTGTCTTTTTCAATATCTTTTAATAATGTTTTGTAATTTTCCGTATATAGGTCTTTCATATTCTTTGCTAAATTTATTTTTTGGTTGCTATTGCAAAAGGAATTGTTTTCTCCATTTCTTTTTCTGAAGTTTTGTTGTAGGTATACATTAAGGCAATAAATTTATGAACATTTATTTTGTATCCTGCAACTTGACTGTATTTTTTTTATTGTTTCCACTAGTTTTTTGGTAGTCTTTAGGGTTTTCTGTACATAGAATCATGTTGTCTGCAGAAAGTGACAGTTTAATTTTTCTTCTGTATTTGGATGCCGTTTATTTCTTTCTCTTGCCTTATTGCTCTGGTTAGTACTTCCACTACTATGTTGAATAAGAGTGGTGAGAGTGGACATCCTTGTCTTGTTCCTTATCTTAGGGGAAAAGCTTTAATTTTTCCATCATTGAGTATGATATTGGCTGAGGGTTTATCATATATGGCCTTTATTATGTTAAGGTATTTTCCTTATATTCCTATTTTATTGAGTGTTTTCATTACAGATGCATGTTGTATCTTATCAAAAGCTTTTTCTTCATCTATTGACAGGATAATATGATTTTTATCCTTTTTTTGTTGTTAATGGGGTGTATCACATTGATTTATTTGTGAATAGTGAACCATTCTTGTGTCCTTGGAATGAATCCCACTTGATTGTGATGTATTTGATTAGCTCTTATTTTTTTATTGTCTAAAGTTTTACACATGTCTATTTTTTCCCCAATTGACCCCCTCACCCCAGCCATTCCCATCCAGGGAAGTCCCCACCGCCCAGGGTCTACTTCGATTGGTTATGCTAATATGCATGCATACAAGTCCTTTGGTTGCTTTCTAAACTTCCCCTTCCCCCCTATAATTTGTCTCTGGATCTATGCTTGTTCATCAAATTATGTTGATCATTATACCCCATACATGAGTGAGACCATGTGATATTTATCTCTCTCCGACTAGCTTATTTCGCTTAGCATAATGCTCTCCAGTTCCATCCATGCTGTTGGGCACTTAGGCTATTCCCAAATCTTAGCTATTGTAAATTGTGCTGCTATGAACATAGGGGTGCAAATATCCTTTCTGATTGGTGTTTCTCATTACTTGGGATATAGTCCTAGAAGTGGGATTAATGGGTCAAATGGGAGTTCCATTTTTAGTTTATTGAGGAAACTCCATACTGTCTTCCATAGTGGCTGCACCATGCTGCATTCCCACCAGCAGTGCACAAGTGTTCCTTTTTCTCCACATCCTCTCCAGCACTTGTCGTTTGTTGATTTGTTGATGATAGCCAGTCTGACAGGTGTGAGATGGTACCTCATTGTTGTT
>NW_006299258.1:226676-227529 GCF_000327345.1 Myotis davidii | reverse complement strand
ACTTTGTTTTTCTTTCTCAAGATTGCTGTGGCTATCTGGAGTCTTTTTCTATTTCAGATGAATTTTTGGAGAGTTTGTTCTAGATCTTTGAAATATCCCGTTGGTATTTTAATGGGGATTGCATTGAATCTGTAGATTGCTTTGAGTAGTATGGGCATTTTAGTTATGTTGATTCTACCAATCCATGAACATGGTATGTTCTTCCACATGTTCCTCTATCTCTTTTTTTGAATGTTCTATAGTTTTCCCAGTACAGGTCCTTTACCTTCTTAGTTAAGTTTATTACTGGGTTTCTTAATTTTTTTGGTGCAATGGGAAATGGGATTGGTTTTTGTTTCTTTGTTTGTTTTTTTTCTATTTCTCTGAGTTCATTATTGCTATATAAAAAGGCCATAGATTTCTGGGTGTTAATTTTTATCCTGCTACAATTGCCAAATTCATTCATTAGGTCTAATATTTTTTTGATGGAGTCTTTAGGGTTTTTAATGTAGAGCATCATGTCATCTGCAATTAAGGAACGTTTTACTTCTTCTTTTCCAATTTGGATGCCATTTATTTCTTCTCCTTGTCTGATTGCTATGGCTATCACTTCCAGTACTGTATTGAACAGGTGTGGTGAAGGTGGGCATACCTTGTTGTTCCTGTTCTTAAGGGAATTGAGTTTAATTTTTGCCCAATGAGTATGATGTTGGCTGTAGGTTTGTCATATAAGGCTTTTATTATGTTGAGGTATGATCCCTCTATTCCCACTTTGCTGAGAGTTTTTATCAAGAAATAGTGTTGGATTTTGTCAAATGCTTTTACTGCATCGATTGATATGATTATGTAATTTTTGTCTCTCACTTTGTTTATG
>NW_006299258.1:222643-226436 GCF_000327345.1 Myotis davidii | reverse complement strand
AATCATGTCATATGTGAATAATGCGAGTTTTACTTCTTCTTTTCCAATCCAATTTGGATGCCTTTTATTTCTTCTTCTTGTCTGATAACCATGGCTAGCACTTCTAGTACTATGTTGAACAGGAGTTGTGAAAGTGGGCATCCCTGTCTTATTCCTGTTTTAGGGGAAATGGTTTTAATTTTTGCCCAATGAGTATGATGTTGGCTGTAGGTTTGTCATATAAGGCTTTTATTATGTTGAGGTATGATCCCTCTATTCCCACTTTGCTGAGAGTTTTTATCAAGAAATAGTGTTGGATTTTGTCAAATGCTTTTACTGCATCGATTGATATGATTATGTAATTTTTGTCTCTCACTTTGTTTATGTGATATATGACATTTATTGATTTTCAGATATTGTAGCATCTTTGCATTCCCAGAATAAATCCCCCTTGGTCATGGTGTATGATCTTTCTAATGTAATGCTGAATCCAATTTGCTAGAATTTTGTTGAGGATTTTAGCATCTATGTTCATTGAAGATATGGGCCTGTAGTTCTCTTTTTTTTGTTGTGTCTTTATCTGGTTTTGGAATTATGATAATTCTGGCTTCATAGAAAAGAGCTTGGATGTGTGCTTTCCTCTTGAATTTTTTGGAATAGTCTGAGGAGGATAGGTTTTAGTTCTTCTTTGAATGCGTGGTAGAACTCCCCTATAAAGCCATCCAGAGCAGGGCTTTTGTTTGCTGAAAGATTTTTTAATTGCTGTTTCAATTTCTTCAGTAGTTATTGGCCTATTCAGGTTTTTTATTCTTCCTGATTGAGTTTTGGGAGCTTGTATTTTTCTAATAATATGTCCATTTTGTCTAGTTTTTCCATTTTGTTGGAATAGAGTTGTTCATAGTATTTTTTTCATAATCCTTTGTATTACTGTAGGATCAGTTGTTACTTCACCTTTTTCATTTCTGATTTTGTTTATTTGGGTCCTCTCTCTGATTCTTCTTGATTGAGTATTGGGAGCTTGTATTTTTTGAAGAATATGTCTATTTCATCTAGGTAGTCCACTTTGTTGGAATAGAGTTGTTCATAATATTTTTTCATAATCATTTGTATTTCTGTGGGATTGGTTGTTACTTCACCTCTTTCATTTCTGATTTTGTTTATGTGGGTCCTCTTTCTTTGCTTCTTGGTGAGCTTGGCTAGAGATTCATCAATCTTGTTTATCCTTTCAAAGAACCAGCTCTTGGATTTGTTGATATTTTGTATTGCTTTTTAGTCTCTATGTCTTTTATCTCCACTCCCATCTTTATTATTTCCTTCTTTCTGCTTTTGCTGGGCTTTTCTTGTTGCTCTCTTTCTAACTCTTTGAGTTGTACGGTTAATTTATTAACATTGTGTTTTGTTTTTTGAGATAGGCTTGTAGTGTTATGAGCATTTCTCTCAAGACTGCTTTCACTGTGTCCCATAGACTTTGAATTGTTGTGTTTTCATTGTCATTTGTTGCCATTATGCTTTTTATTTCTTCTTTGATCTATTTGGTAACCCAATCATTGTTTAATATCATGCTATTTAGCCTCCAGGTGTTTGATTTTTATTGTTTCTATTGTAGTTGATTTCTAGTTTTATGCCATTGTGATCTGAGAATGTGCTTGATATGATTTATATCTTCTTGAATTTGAAGAGACTTTGTCTGTGTCCCAATATGTGGTCTGTCTTTGAAAATGACCCATGTGTACTTGAGAAGAATGTATATTCTGTGGATTTGGGGTGAAATGTTCTGAAGATGTCAATTACAGTGGGGCCTTGACTTACAAGTCTAATTCTTTCCATGATGGAGCTTATAACTCAAATTACTCATATGTCAAATCAATTTTGAATGAGTGAGACACGTGATGCTGGGCTGATATTGTGGCATTCACTGTGACATTCGCTGTGCCAACTAGTGGTGGGCTATCTGAAGCTGGCTCATAACCTGAATTTTAGCTCGCAACTCAAAGAGAAAAACTGGCCGAGGGACAGCTCATATCTTGAAAAACTCGTTAGTCGAGACACTCATAATTCAAGGCCCCACTGTCATTCCATATGATCTAGTGAGTCATTTAGGATTGATGTTTCCTTGCTGATTTTTTGTTTAGAGGATTTGTCCAGTGGTGTTAATGGGGGTATTAAAGTCCCCTACTATGACTGTATTGCTGTCAATCTCTCCCTTGATATTCTCCAGAAATTTTGTTGTTGTTGTTTATTATGTATTTGGGTGCTCCTGCAATGGATGCATATATGTTTTTCAGAGTTATATCTTCTTGTTGAATTGCTCCCTTTAGTATTACGAAGTGGTCTTCCTTATCTCTTGTTATGGTCTTCACTTTGAAGTCTAATGTGTCAGATATAAGTGTTGCTACCCCAGCTTTTTTTTTTTTTTTTCATTTCCATTCTCCTGAAAAATCTTTTTCCCTCCCTTCACTGTCAGTCTGAGTCCTTTGTTCTGAGGTGGGTTTCCTTTAGACAGCCGATATATGGGTCATGTTTTCTTATCCACTCAGCTACTGTATGTCTTTCGATTGGGCATTTAATATATTTACATTTCAAGTTATTATTGATATGTACTTATTTGTCATCATTTTTATGCCTGTGTTCCTTATTCCCTTCCTATTTCTTCTTTTTCCAGCTGACCCTTTAGCATTTCTTGCATTGCAGGTTTGGTGGTAATAAACTCCCTTAGTCCTTTTTTGTCTGTGAAGTTCCTTATTTCACTCTAAATTTTGATTGCTAGCCTTGCTGGGTATAGTATTCTTGGATTCTGACCCTTCCTTTGGATGACTTTGTATATTTCATTCCATTCCCTTCTGGCTGATGTGTTTCTGTTGAGAAATCAGTCACTAGTCTGATGGGGGATCCTTTTTAGGTAACTCTGTCTGTCTATGGTAGCCTTTAAGATTCTTACTTTGTCATTGGTGTTTGCCAATTTAATTATAATGTGTCTTGATGTCAGTGTTTTGGGGCTTATCTTGTTTGGGACTCTGTAAGCTTCTTGGATTTATGTGAGTATTTTCTTCCCCATATCAGGGAAGTTTTCTGTCATTATTTCTTCAAACAGGTTTTCTACTCATTGCTCAGTTTACTCTCCTTCTGGCACCCCTATTATGCAGATGTTGTTTCGTTTCATGTTGTCCCAATGTTCCATTATGCTCTCCTCCTGTTTTTTAAGTTTTTTATTTTTATTTTTTATGCTGCTCTGCTTGGGTATTTTCTCCTACCTTATCTTCTCGCTCACTGATGTGGTCCTTCACTTCTTGTCTACTGTTGATGCTTGCTATTGCGTTCTTTATTGCAGCAATGTCATTTTTCATTTCTTCTTGGTTCTTCTTCATTTCCTCTTGATTCTTACACATATTGTTGAATTTGTCTTCCATCCTTTTCAGAGACCTATGACCATTGCTTTAGTTCTTTCTCTGACATAGTGCTTGCCTCCTTTTCATTTACTTTCTTTTCTGGTCATTCCTCATTTTCTTTCATATGCAGGCTGTTTATTTGTCTCCCCATGATCCTCCTCTCTGGGTGTTTGGTTATGTAGCTCTCTGTTGCCTGTGTTAACTTAAAGGCACAAAATACTACATGACAAGACACAGTGCACAGGGCACCAAACACAAATGTATTCACAGTACTAATAACCCCAAGTAAAGGTGACCACCAGAGAAAAGAGAATTAGGGGAGAGAAAAGAGTTCAAAAATGATATTGAGAAAAGGAAAAAAATGTAAGAGAGAAAAGAAAGAGAAGAAAAAAGGAGGAAAATATATGTATTTGTGGAGAAAACGCCAA